>NW_023270164.1:9455127-9537627 GCF_011800145.1 Mirounga leonina
TTGGGAGATTTTTGATGACTGCTTCAATTTCCTTAGTGGTTATAGGTCTGTTCAGGTTTTCTATTTCATCCTGGTTCAGTTTTGGTAGTTGATACATCTCTAGGAATGCATCCATCTCTTCCAGGTTATCTAATTTGCTGGCATAGAGTTGCTCATAATATGTTCTTATAATTGTTTGTATTTCTTTGGTGTTGGTTGTGATCTCTCCTCTTTCATTCATGATTTTGTTGATTTGGGTCATTTCTCTTTTCTTTTTGATAAGTCTGGCCAGGGGTTTATCAATCTTCTTAATTCTTTCAAAGAACCAGCTCCTAGTTTCGTTGATCTGTTCTACTGTTCTTTTAGTTTCTATTTCATTGATTTCTGCTCTGATCTTTATTATTTCTCTTCTCCTGCTGGGTTTAGGCTTTATTTGCTGTTCTTTCTCCAGCTCCTTTAGGTGGAGGGTTAGGTTGTGTACTTGAGACCTTTCTTGGTTCTTGAGAAAGGCTTGTATTGCTATATACTTTCCTCTCAGGACTGCCTTTGCTGCATCCCAAAGATTTTGAATAGTTGTGTTTTCATTTTCATTGGTTTCCATGTATTTTTTTAATTCTTCTTTAATTTCCTGGTTGACCCATTCATTCTTCAGTAGGATGCTCTTTAGCCTCCATGTATTTGAGTTCTTTCTGACTTTCCTCTTGTGATTGAGTTCTAGTTTCAAAGCATTGTGGTCTGAAAATAGGCAGGGAATGATCCCAATCTTTTGGTACCAGTTGAGACCTGATTTATGACCTAGGATGTGATCTATTCTGGAGAATGTTCCATGGGGACTAGAGAAGAATGTGTATTCCGTTGCTTTGGGGTGGAATGTTCTGAATATGTCTGTGAAGTCCATTTGGTCCAGTGTGTCATTTAAAGTCTTTATTTCCTTGTTGATCTTTTGCTTAGACGATCTGTCCATTTCAGTGAGGGGGGTGTTAAAGTCCCCCACTATTATTGTATTGTTGTCGATGTGTTTCTTTGCTTTTGTTATTAATTGCCTTATATAATTGGCTGCTCCCATGTTAGGGGCATAGATATTTACAATTGTTAGATCTTCTTGTCGGATAGACCCTTTTAGTAGGATATAATGTCCTTCCTCATCTCTTATTACAGTCTTTGGTTTAAAATCTAATTTGTCTGATATAAGGATTGCCACCCCAGCTTTCTTTTGGTGTCCATTAGCATGGTAAATGGTTTTCCACCCCCTCACTTTCAATCTGGGGGTGTCTTTGGTTCTAAAATGAGTCTCTTGCAGACAGCATATCGATGGGTCTTGTTTTTTAATCCAGTCTGATAGCCTGTGCCTTTTGATTGGGGCATTGAGCCCATTTACATTCAGGGTAACTATTTAAAGATAGGAATTTAGTGCCACTGTATTGCCTGTAAGGTGACTGTTACCGTATATTGTCTGTGTTCCCTTCTGGTCTCTGTTGCTTTTAGGGTCTCTCTTTGCTTAGAGGACCCCTTTCAAGATTTCTTGTAGGGCTGGTTTTGTGTTTGCAAATTCCTTTAGTTTTTGTTTGTCCTGGAAGCTTTTTATCTCTCCTTCAATTTTCAGTGACAGCCTAGCTGGATAGAGTATTCTTGGCTGCATAATTTTCTCATTTAGTGCTCTGAATATATCCTGCCAGTCCTTTCTGGCCTGCCAGGTCTCTGTGGATAGGTCTGTTGCCAATCTAATGTTTCTACCCTTGTAGGTTACATATCTCTTCTCCCGAGCTGCTCTCAGGATTTTCTCTTTGTCTTTGAGACTCGTAAGTTTTACTATTAGATGTCTGGGTGTTGACCTATTTTTATTGATTTTGAGAGGGGTTCTCTGTGCTTCCTGGATTTTGATGCCTATTTCCTTCCCCAAATTAGGGAAGTTCTCTGCTATAATTTGCTCCATTATACCTTCTGCCCCTCTCTGTCTTTCTTCTTCTTCTGGGATCCTAATTATTCTAATGTTGTTTCGTCTTATGGTATCGCTTATCTCTCGAATTCTACCCTCGTGATCCAGTAGTTGTTTATCTCTCTTTTTCTCAGCTTCTTTATTTTCCATCATTTGGTCTTCTATATTACTGATTCTCTCTTCTGCCTCATTTATCCTAGCAGTTAGCGCCCCCATTTTTGATTGCACCTCATTAATAGCCTTTTTGATTTCTACTTGGTTAGATTTTAGCTCTTTTACTTCTCCAGAAAGGGTTTCTCTAATAACTTCCATATTTTTTTCAAGCCCAGCTAGTATCTTTAAAGTGATGATTCTGAACTCTAGATCTGACATCGTACTAATGTCTGTATTGAGTAGGTCCCTGGCAGTCGGTACTACCTCTTGTTCTTTTTGTTGAGGTGATTTTTTTCCGTCTTGTCATTTTGTGCAGAGGAGGATAGATTAATGAGAGAACAAAATGTTAGCAGAGTAACCACGTCCCCAGAAAATATACTCTAAACAAATCAGAAAAGACCTGAAGCAGTGGAAAAAGAAACGGAAAGAGAGAAAAAGGAAAAAGAAAAAAAAGAAAAAGATAAAGATAAAAACAAACAAAAACAAACAAAACAAAACAACAACAACAAGAAAAACCAGAATGTGATCAAATATGATCAGGCTGGTATATAGATCAGTGCCACACACTAGATTTGGGGTGTATTTTGGTCTTTTAGAAGAAAGTGCCTCCCAAAATTTTAAAGAAAGAAAAACTTATATATGTACAAAAATAAGGGTTGATATGATGAAGGGATGGAATATGACAGTAAAGATGGAAATTATAAAAAATTTTATAAAAGGAATTGATAAGAAGTTGTTTGAAAAAAGAAAGAAGAGGATTTAAAAAAAGAAAAAGATAAAAAAGGGAGAGAATGTGATCAGGCAGGGGAGTAGAAAAAACCATATACTAGAGATTTAGGGTATATTTTAATCTGTTAGAAGAAACTATCTCAAAATTTTAAAGAGAGAACAACTTATATATATATGCCAAAAATACGGGTAACTACTATGAAGGGATAGAATATGACTCTAAAAATGAAAAATAAAAATGTTTTTTTAAAAAAAGGGATTGATAAGATGGTTGGAAAAGGGAAAAAGAAAAATTAAAAAAAAACAGTTAAAAAAAAAAAGAAAATTAACTTTAAAAGACTAAAGAATCATGGTAAAAAAGCCGTGAATTCTATGTGCATTATTCCCCTAGCGCTGGCGTTCTGCTGTTCTCATTGATCGGTGAACTTGGTCTTGGCCGGCTGTTCTCGCTGATCTTCTGGGGAGGGGCCTGTTGCCGTGGTTTCCAAATGTCTCTGCCGGAGGCGGAATTGCCCCGCCCTTGCCCCCCTCCCGGCTAAGTAATCTGCTCGGGTTTGCTCTCCGGGGCTTTTGTTCCCTGCGAGCTTTCCGTACAGCTTTGGAGGCGGAGAGTGAAAATGGCGGCCTCCCAATCTCCGCCCCGGAGGAGCCGAGAACTCGGGGCCCCGCTCCTCAGTGAGCCCCCAGAGAAAAGCTGTCAGTCACTCCCGTCTCCCCAGTCTCCAGCTGTACTCTGTGCTCACCCGGCCTATGACCGCACATTTCTATCTCTGGCACCCGACCCCGTGTGGAGTCTCCAAACCCTGCCGATCCCTGTGGTGCGCTCCCGCACCTGTCCTCCCAGGGGGAAGAAGGTGAGTCTCCCCCGATCTGCCACTTGTTGGGTCCCTGCTGGAGGAGCAGGGGCCCGACGGTGCCGCGGATCACGGTTTATGGCCACCCCGAGCTGAGAGCCCGCGCCTGGGCTCCGCCTCTGCAGCCGGCTTCCCTGCTCCATTACCTGGGAGCTCTGCCGCCCTCAGGCACCCCCGGTCTTTCTGTGACCCCGAGGGTCCCGAGACCACACTGTCCCGGAGGGTTCCACCCCCCGCTTAGCCACCAGAGTGACGTCCCTCGGCGGAGCAGACTTTTAAAAGTTCCGATTTTGTGCTCCGCGGCTCTATCACTTGCCAGAAGCCGCTGACGAGGCCCCTCCCCCGCCGTCTATCCTCCCGAATATCGCCTCGGATTCACTTCTCCGCACGTCCTACCTTCCAGAAAGTGGTCGCTTTTCTGTTCAGAGAGTTGTTGCTATTCCTTTCTTCGATCTCCTGTTGGGTTTGTAGGTGTTCAGAATGGTTTGATCCCTATCCAGTTCAATTCCTGAGAGGAGACGAAATCCAGGTCTCCTACTCCTCCGCCATCTTCCTCCGCCCCTCTGTTTTTAAACATTTCTGATGCAGATCTTTGGAGACTTTTCTATTATAATAAATTTTCAACATTTGAAAATTGAGTTAAACTCTGCAACTTTCTTTAACCTGGTCTATCATGTTAATTTCTCCATCTGAGAAACCCACTTCATAACATTTCAATTTCCTATATAGTATCTTATAGGTAGAAGAATTCTCTGTTGGATGTGTAGACTATTTCTCTCATTTTTTGGTACTAACATAATCACTATATTGTCCATTCTTGTAGCTAAATCTTTGCACACATCCATGTTTATGTTTTTAGAAGGAATACCTTGATGTGGTAGGCTTACTGAGCGAAAATGTGTGTGTGTGTGTATAGTTAATCCTTGAACAACATGGGTTTGAACTGCAAAGGTCCACTTACGTGTGGAAGTTTTTCAATAAATACACTACTGTAAATGTATTTTCTCTTAGAATTTTCTTAACATTTTATTTTCTCTGGCTTACTTTATTATAAGAATACAGTATATAATACATGTAACATACAAAATGTGTTAATTGTTTTTGTTGTGGGTAAGGCTTTAGGTCAACAGTAGGCTAGTAGGCAAGTTTTTGGGGAGTTGAAAGTTATGTGTGAATTTTCCACTGTTTTGTGCAAGGGTTAACTGTATTAAAACATTTGACAGTGCTAAATTATGCTAGAAAAAAGTTTTACTAATTTATACTTACAGCACTAGTAGAATGATAAAACTGCCTATTTCCTTAAATTTTTGCCACTTTTGTCTATTTCCCTTCCTTATCATAACTATTAACCATTATTATTTAATTTTACCATTTTCATATATGAAAAGTTGTATAGCACGATTATGAAGTTAAAGGACAGATGACTATGTGTAGTACCCTCTCCCTCCTGTATGGGTGATTCTTTTATCCTTGATAATTTCCTTGTTTGTTTCCTCCTCTTCTATCTTCATGAGGTAAAGGGCAAAATAAAGGAGATGTGTGAGAAAGATTACAGAACACTTAAGTTGTTATAATAGTTAAATTTAACTTGCTTCTCATTATCTTTTGCATTTATTTTTTTTAGACCTAGCTTTTTTAATAATCTTTATTTTTTATCTAAAAGACTAAATGGGTTTATTTAAAAACAAAATCTCAAAATTATGAAAAAATAATTTGAAGTCTGTTAATAAATAAAGTTGTTTCCCAGGATTAAAAAGATCTGAGCTTTGGAAATTCGTTGATAGAGAGTGGATATTAGTATGTTTGGGTACACCATTCTTTGTTAAGCAAAAGAACAAGTCGCAAAAGAAAATGACAATCTTGCCTGAAGTATTTTTAAAAAGATTTCCTAGTGGGATGAAGAAGGACTTCTTGAACCAATAGAGAACTCAGGGATCACAAAGTGAAGATTAGATGATTTAGGGAAGGAAGAGCCCAGTAAGATAATATGCTACAGTCATTGTGAAAAAGGTTTTAAGCATTATAAGGATGTCCCAACAAATGATTTCCCTTATTCTCTGTTAAGGACTTTAGAAAAGTCTAGTTACAGTGGACTGGGAATTCTTTTTCATGGGTACGTAACTGGCTTAGAGATTTGAAATGATGACTTTGCTTTGGTTAGAAGGATTTCCCTAGAGAGACCCTGGTGATGGGTACTTATATAGTCTTTAGAGTTAAATTTAATGATTTATTTGGATTAGGAATCATAAAATACATTAAGATCTTTTCTTAAAATAGGATGCTAGGCCTAATGGGGTAAAGTATAATTGGAAAGGTAACAAATGGTCATGGAAGGAATGTCTCATTTACAAATCTGTACTTGCACTTTGGAGCATTTACTTTTTTGACTTTGAATTTGAGGGTTCATATTTATTTCTTGGTTCACCATATAGTAGTACGGATGCCATCTTTCTCCCAGCTGATAGTCACATAGGCTTCTTGTACCTCATGTTTCATTTACTTTGGAGGACACCATACTATCTCTTTAAGGGCTCCTCCCAATTCTAAAATGGGAATTTTATGAAGTCATATAATATATATTATTAGGTTATTAGAAACATGCCTTCCAAGGTTGTTGGAATCCTAGAACATCATTGAAAGGGCAGTCTAGATTTAATATGGTGAGTGTACCAAATTGTTAGGGACCCTGACTTTTATTGGTTAGGATGATTTTAGGTACAAAAGCAAAGACCTGATTCTAGCTAAAATAATAAGCAAATTGGTTGCCTCCCATAACTGGAACTTCATAGGTGAGTTGTGTACTGGGCCTAGTTTGAGGTCTAGAAGTATCCAGCTACTTTCCATTTGTTTCCTCTGCTATCTTCTATGGGCTTCATACTAAGAATAGTTCCTTTGTTGTGGCATTTAGTGTTATATAGGTTTCCTTGTTCACATCCAGCAGTAGAGGTAGAATCCCTTTCCCATGACTGTCATTTATAAATCAGTGATGATTTCTGGACACAAACCTTGTTTGACTCTTCTTTTCCAGCTAGAATGGTAAGTTGGATTGTTTTTCTTTTTAGAAGATCATTAATCAGTGACCTTTATGAGCTAACAATAATCATGTGTGAAGAAATAGAAAATGCAGGATGGTTTGCAATCAACTTTTCACTAGAACTGGACATATTTCTAAATGTTGGTTGGCATCATCTTTATGCCAAAAAAGATGAACATTATTTAAATAAGTTACTTGTTCAGATATATGATGATGTTTTTAGGTAATGCTTCTCTAATTTGAACATGTTTAGAAAGTTCTCTGCATTGTATTCACATATATTTGGCTGTTCACTAATAAACACTATGAAAGCATTACACATGCAGTTCTAGAAAATACTAATTTGCATCTCCCCCCATTTTTATCATTATAAAATTTTGCACTTACTAAATCTTTATTTGAAAATTTTAAGCCTTTTTTTAAATTGAGGTATACTTGATATATAACATTAGTTTTAGGTGTTGTATAATATAATGATTCAATGTATATATTGCAAAATGAGCACAGTAAGTCTAGTTAACATCCATTACCATACATAGTTAAAAATTTTTTTTCTTGTGATTAGAACTTTTAAGATTTACTCTCTTGGCAATTTTCAAGTATGCAATACAGTATTATTAACTGCAGTCACTATGCTGTACATTACATCCCCATGACTTACTTATCACTCAACAGTTTTTTAAAAAGGGCTCTCTCTACCAATTCTAATGTGTGTATATAATTTTTAGTTTGTTTTTTAACCTCCTCACTGAGTTTTTGGATTGACTGGAAGTATAAATTTTTTCACAGCCTTTTATGCCTTGTGGTATATTTTAGGGGTATGGGATGCCCTATTTTGGAATTAATTTGGAGTAAATTAATTGTGGGCTGGATTTTTTTTGTTGGTTATATGAAAGGAAACATCACAAAAGACATACTGGTTTTGCTCTTTGAGGTGGTTGAGCTCTTGGTCATTCTTAGAAGTGAGATCCCTTGTGGGAACAAATAACTCATCACATTCTGAAGTAGAGTTGGAAAATCTTAATCCTTTTATCAGATTTGGTCTGTGAGGAAGGTCATGTTGATTCAAGAGGTAGCCTAGATCTGTTCAAGATTAGGTCTGAGATATGAACAGTTTTATATCTTTGAACTCCTGTGAATTTGATATTTGTTGCTATGTCTGACTACGAGGAGGGGGAGGCCCCAGATTTCTAAATTGTTTGGTCTTAAATACCACTCTCTGTTGGAAGGTGGTGAGTATGATGGGAAGCTTGTGATATTTCTTAAAACTTGTATTACTGATTTTGAAATGGGACGTGATTGCGACTCATACTTATTTTCCCTCTTTCAGCGTTATCTGCATACCAGAGGTACTACAGTTTACAATCTGACTACTGGAAGGTTAGTGAACATTTGCATGTCTCTTTCCTGTTTATTTTTTGGGCCAATTACTACTGGTTATGCTCAAAATGAATTGTTCCCTTTTTTTTGGTTTTGTTAATTACTTTAAAAACACTGTAAGGAAAGAGGTTTGGAAAGGAAAATGTTCTTTGTATTATCTTGTATGAACCACCTTGTATTTTATTAAAAGAGATAGATTACTCTGACACAGTTTATTAGCCAAAGATGATCCTAAGTGTAAGAATGTAAAAGCAAGTAAAACCAGATGGCAACAAAATGATTCTTTGTTTGTTTGTTTTTTGTCTTAAGTTGTTACCTGGGAATAAAAGAAGGCTTTTATTGGATGTATAAGATGGGTGTTTGAGACTGAAAAGTCAAGAAACAATGGGAAAATTATAATAGAAATCTTTCTTAGTACAGTCTGTCTATAATTGGAGCTCTGAGGACAGGTGAACCTAACCATTTTTTAAAAGACGTACCTAAATGAAGAACTGTGAGTCATCCATTTTCTTAGTTTAAGCAGTTCATAAAGTTACCTGGGCAGTTAATCTTCACGTCATATTTATTTTTATTTATTTATTTATTTATTTATTTAAAGATTTTATTTATTTGTCAGAGAGATAGAGAGCACAAGCAGGGGGAGCGGCAGGCAGAGGGAGAGGGAGAAGCAGGCTCCCCACTGAGCAGGTAGCCTGATGTGGGACTCAATTCCAGGACCCTGGGATCATGACCTGAGCCGAAGGCAGATGCTTAACCATCTGAGCCAACCAGGCATCCCCATATTTATTTTTAAGCATAAGTTTATTGAAGAGTGGGATTTCTTTATCTAAATTGCCATTTTAGATTTTTAGGGTATTTTTAGGATAGATTTTTTAACAGTACATTGTGTTGGGATAATTAACCATAAGGAAAAAGATAAATGTTCCTCACACTATAAATCAAGGATAAATTAAATCTCAAATGGATCAGAGATTTAAATTAAAAAATAAAAATAAAAAACATTCAAGTACTAAAAGAGTATGTGGGTGAATTTTTCTAACACCTGGGAACAAGGAAAAAACCTGTCCTAGAGCTCAAAATAGGAAAAGACTCATGAATTTGACTACAAAGAAATAAAAGAGAGAACACGAGAGAGGGAATACAAGCAGGGGGAGTGGGAGAGGGAGAAGCAGGCTTCCCGCCAAGCAGGGAGCCCGATGCGGGGCTCGATCCTGGGACACGATCCTGGGACACTGGGATCATGACCCGAGCCGAAGGTGGACACTTAACCGACTGAGCCACCCAGGTGCCCCTCTTTTGCTCATTTTTAACTTCTTTTTTTGTTTTAATAGAGTTGTATGGGCTATTTACATATTCTGGAGGAAGCCCTTTGTCAGATATGTGTTTTGGAAATATTTTCTCACAGTCTGTGGCTTGCTCTCCGTCCCCCCCGACCCCCCTAATTGTGCCTTTGAAAGAACAAATCTGAAACTGGTCCCTGTATTCAGAACACAGGGAGAGACCAGTGAAAGGGGCTGGCCCACTCCAGGTTGGTAGATGGCACTTTTAATAAGCAAAAGAAACTTACAGATGAGGCTTGTCTTGGGTGGCAGCAAGACGAATGGATGGATCCCTGAACCCCACCTGCCAAGTCTTGTAAGTTTATAAAGAGGCCTTAACTGGGCTTAGTCACGTATACTGTGCAAGTGTTCTTTTCGATGGCATTCCCCAACAATAATTTTCAGATTTGCTGTTTTCTATTATAACTCTGTTTTCCTTTTAATAACTCTAGAACTGGTAATGAAGTATACCCTCTTTTGTTCCTGATATTTTTGTTCTTGATCAGCCTGGCTAAAAGGTTTATCAGTTGTATTGATCTTTGCAAAAATCTTTGTTCCATGGATTTTTCTTTTTTCAGTATTATTTTTCTGTTTTATATTTCATCCATTCCTGATTGTCTTTATTTGTTCTGCTTACTTTGTGTTTAATTTTCTCTTATTTAGGTAGAAGCTTAGATGATTGATTTTCTGTCTTTTCCCCCTAATATAAGTATTTAAAGGTGTCTATTTTTGTTAGCATTGCTTTAATTGTATCCCACAAATTTTTATATTTTGTATTTTTGTTACCATTTATTTGAAAATGTCTCCTACTTTCTCTTTCTTCTGACCTATGGGTTATTTGGATACATGTTATATAATTTCAAAATACTTGGGTTATTTTAGATATCTCATTGTTAATGATTTCTTTTTTTTTTTTTTTTTTTTTTAAATTTTATTTATTTGACAGAGAGAGAGACAGTGAGAGCAGGAACACAGGCAGGGGGAGTGCTCAGCAGGGAGCCCTGGGATCATGACCTGAACTGAAGGCAGACGCTTAAAAGGCAGACACTTAACCGACTAGGCCACCCAGGCGCCCCTCATTGTTAGTGATTTCTAATTCTCTTTTATTTGTATAACATACTTTGTATGATTTCATTCTTTTGAAATATATTAAGACTTTTTTATTGGTTTAACACTTGAAAACAGCCACAGGATTTGCATTTGTTTGTATTATGCTGTAAACATCAGGTAAAGGCAGTTGATAGTGTTTTTCAAATTTCTATCTTTGATGGTTTTTATCTTAGTCATTTGCTGAGAGTTACCACTTATGATTGTGGAATTGTCTTTTAATTTTGCCCTTTTTAAAAAAATACATTTTGAAGTTTTCTTACTAGTACATATACATTTGTGATATTTTTACCTGATGAATTGACCCTTTTGTCATTATAAAATATTATTTTTACCTCTGGTAATCCCTTTTGTCTTGACATGTGCTTTGTCTCATTTTAATATAGACATTCTGTCCTTCTTAGGCTTGTTATTTACATGATATATCCTTTTCCTCTTCTTTCCAACCTGTTGGTATCTTTATATTTACAGGTCTTTTATAGATAACTTATAAATGGGTCTTGCTTTTTTTATGCAGTCTGAAAATCTCTGTTCTTTTACTTGCACTGTTAAATCATTCACAGTAATGTACTCATCTATATGATTGGGTTTGCATCTTTAATTTGATTTTTCCTTTTCTGTTTGTCCTTTCAGTTTCTTGGTCTACGGTTCTTCCTTACCTACTTTCCCTACCCCTTTTTGATATTTGAGTATGTTCTACAATTTCACTTTACTTTTCCTCTTGTCCATTTCAGCTCTTCTTTTCATTATTCGTTCACTGGGATTATAGTATATACCTTAAGTTTTTCACAATCAAGTCTCAGTTAATATTGTATCAGTTTACATAAAATATGGGAAGTTTGCAATTAAGTCCACTTCTTACCCATCCAATTCCTTTATATGGTAGTTGTTATCTCTATTAAATTTACATTATTAACTCCACAAGATGATGTTCTTTTGCTTTGAACAGACCCATATATTACAGTGTTAATAGTAATGGTTTGTATTTACCCATATGGTTACCATTTCTGACACTCATCATTACTTTCTGTGAATCATTTCCATGTACTATCATTTTCTTTTAGGCTGAAGAACTTCGTTTAGCATTTCTTATAGTAAAGATCTGGCAGAGATGAATTTCTTTTATCTGAAAATATTTTTTTGACTTCATTTTTAAAGGGCATTTTTGCTGGTTATGGAATTATGGCTTGACTTGCCTTTTTAAAGTGAAGTTTACCTCCTTGCCTTCCTCTTTCTGATGAGAAATCAGCTCTTAATTGAACCACTGTCCCTGAACACAATTTGTTTACTTCTTTCATGATTTGCTTGTTACTTTGGCTTCCTATAGTTTGATCATGATAAATCTCTGCATGATCATCTTCATATTTATCTTGCTGGAGCATTTTGAATTTGCATTAAATAGGGGAAATTTTTGTTATTTCTTCAAATAATTTTTTGTTCATTCTCTTTCCTTTTCTTCTGGGGATCCAATTCCATGCAGGTTAGATAATTTGCTTTTATATAAATGTCCCTGAAGTGCTCTTATTTTTTTCCTTTTCTCTGTGGTCTTCACATTGGATAATTTTTCTATTTTGAAGTTTATTCTTTTCTTTCCTTTGTTGTCATTTAATTATTAGTTCAATCCACTGAATTTTATTTCGGGTGTTATATTTTTCAGTTACAGATTTTCCATTGGGTTCTCTTTTTATCATTTCTCCTTCTTTGTTGAGATTTCCTGTCTTTTTAATAATGAGCATGTTTTGTTGATGATAATTAGAATAGAAACTGTAAAATCCTTGTCTGCCATTTTCTTTTTTTAAAAATTTTTTTAAAAAAATTTACTTGACAGAGAGAGAGAGCGCGTGTGCCCACAAGCAGGGGGGTGGTGGTGGGAGCAGCAGAGGGAGAGGGACAAGCAGGCTCTCCACTGAGCGGGGAGCCTGATTTGGGGCTTGATCCCAGGACCCCAGGATCATGACCCAAGCCGTAGGAAGATGCTTAACCAACTGAGCTATCCACGTGCCTCTTGTCTGCCATTTTCTAGCATCTTTATCATTTTGGGTTTGGTTTCAGTTGATTTTCTTCTTTCTCGAGAATGTGTTCTGTTTTCCTGAATCTTTGTATGTTGTGTAATTTTGTGTTAGGTACTGGACATTCTGAAAATTATGCTAACTCTTGGTTCTATTATTTTCTTCTAGGGAGGTCCCCCTCCCCCTTTCTCTTTTATCAGGCAGTTATCTTTATTGGACTCCAACTGCAAACTCAGCTTCCTTCGGGTGGCAACTTAAATAGATCTTTTGTCTTTAACTTAGCTGTAAGTCTGTAACTTGCATACAGGAGTCAGACATGTGGATAGACAGAATTTAGAATTCTCTGCCTCTTTCTTTTCTGGAATTTCCCTTTATTTAGTGGGTTGTGATTTCTTCTGCTTCCAGTCTTCAGGTTTTCTGTATTAGAGTGCTTTTTCTACTAGTGACCCACTTAAACATGTGCTATGCCTGGCAGCAAGTTAATAGCTGGGAAAATGGAACTCAGCCCATACAACTTTCCTCCTCTAAGCATGGCCTTTCATATTAGTTTCCTAGTGCTGTTTTAACAACTTACCACAAATTTAGTGGCTAAAAACACAAATTTAATTATCTTACAGTTTTGAAAGGCAGAGTTCCAAATGCGTCTTAGGGGAATCTAGTTGTCAGTAGGGCTTGTTCTTTTTGGAGACTCTATTGGAGAATCTGTTTGCTTACCTTTTCTAGCTTCTGAAGTTTGCCCACATTTTTTGGGCTCATGACCCTGTATCTTACTGCATTTTGTCCCCATATTGCCTTCTTTGGCGTTTAACTTTCTTGCCTCCCTCTTACTAAGGACTCTTGTGATTACATTGGGTCTAACCTGGGTAATTCAGGATAACCTTCCCATATAACAGTCCATTTAATCACAACTGCAAAGTATCTTTTGCCACGTAAAGTAAATATTCTCAGTTTGGGGATTTAGGATATAGACATTTTGGGGGCCACTATTCATACTACCACGTCTTTCCACTAGAATCTGCCTGTTTCTGTTTACTCTTCAGTGCCTTTAGTTAGCTGCTTTATTTTATGTATTATAAATTCTATAAACCAGAGTTTATAGTTTTTATAAAACTATAGTTATTTTATAGTTACTGTCTCTAGGAGAGTCTTCACCAGTGTCATCTTACTTATTAGCTTTCATTGGAAGCAGTAGTGTGATAACGTATTGATACCATTTTGCTTGCTTTTGAACTTAATAAAAATGTAATCGTGCAGCATATTTTAAAGTCTTGTCTTCTTTCAGTCAGTACTGTATATGTTAGATTCATCCCTGCAGTTGTATATTGCAGTAGTTTGTTTCCATTGCTATATAATATGCCACAGTTTATTCATTTTATTGTAGAAGGACATTTGGTTTTTAATGAATTTTGGCTGTTACTGATTGTAACTTTGCAAGTTCTTGATGCTCTGGTAGTTGTCTGAGGCCTGAAGACAGATTTAAAACAATATTTTGTCCAGCTTTTCTAGCTCTAATTACTTGGGTAGAAGAGGGAATTGGGATTTAAGACCAAAACAGATTAGTCTACCATTGCCTGCAGTGGAACTCCCCTCTAATCTTACCTACATATAATAAGGAAAACTTAATGAAAAATTTATTATTTAAAAACTTACTGTAGGGGCGCCTGGGTGGCTCAGATGGTTAAGCGTCTGCCTTCGGCTCAGGTCATGATCCCAGGGTCCTGGGATTGAGTCCCGCATCGGGCTCCCTGCTCCTTGGGAGCCTGCTTCTCCCTCTGCCTCTCTCTCTCTCTCTGTCTCTCATGAATAAATAAATAAAATCTTTAAAAAGAAAAAAAAAAAAAACTTTAGATATTTCGAATAATAAGAGAACATAATTATGGGATGCCCAATACATGGAATACTAATTAGCCATCAGAATAATTTATCATTGGTAGTTTCTAATTGTACAGAGTTCTTTTTTTGTTGTTGTTGTTTATTTGTTTGAGGGGGAGAGGTGGAGGGAGAAGCAGACTCCCCGCTGAGCAGGGAGCCCGATGCGGGCCTCAGTCCCGGGACTCCAGGATCCTGACCTGAGCCGAAGGCAGTCGCTTAACCAACTGAGCCACCCAGGCGCCCCTAGTTGTACAGAGTTCTTAACAGGAAAGTTGAGATCCTCCCAGGTGTCAAAAGCTGACTCCCCAAATACCAAGAACACAAACCAGAGTTTATTGCTTACCATGTTAAAGGAGAACACCACCTCTGCAAAGCTTTGTTGGTATCCTAGGGAAAAGGTAAGGTCAGAATTGATTGAGAATTGAAACTTTAAGACAGGTCTTTCACTCTGAAAAACAAACTGAGGGTTCTAGAGGGGAGGGGGTGGAGGAATGGGTTAGCCTCGTGATGGGTATTAAAGAGGGCACGTTCTGCATGGAGCATTGGGTGTTATACACAAACAATGAATCATGGAACACTACATCAAAAACTAATGATGTAATGTATGGTGATTAACATAACATAGAAAAAAAAAAAAGGTCTTTCAATTTGGGAGCTTGATTGGGTAAGAATCTCTACAAATGTAACAGTCCAGAAATGGTGATTATAGCAAGGCAAGGAATTTGAGTTAAGGGATTCAAAGAATATTGGGCCTCAAACTATTCTTGATGCTTTTCATTGAAGAATTGATGGTTACTATAATAATGGACAAACTATATGCCTGGGCAGGAGGCATGGAAAAGTAAAGTAATGCTAATGAAAACAGAAGACTGGCAAAGTCATTTTAAGATAGACTTTCAGGAGGCGCCTGGGTGGCTCAGTCGTTAAGCGGCTGCCTTCAGCTCAGGTCATGATCCCAGAGTCCTGGGATCCAGCCCTGCATCCGGCTCCCTGCTCAGCGGGAAACCTGCTTCTCCCTCTCCCACTCCCCCTGCTTGTGTTCCTTCTCTCGCTTTGTCTCTCTCTGTCAAATAAATAAATAAAATCTTAAAAAAAAAAAAAGACTTTCAGGTGTGGTTTAGGTTCTCAGGTCCAGGCTAAGTTTGGGGGTAGACATTTTTGGTTCTCTCAGGATTCAAGGATTTGTACCAGATTTTGTCACTTAAAGACATTAATGCTACTTACTTTAATTTCTGTTTTCTAAACATCATTAAACAATGTAACAGTATTATTTGTGAGCCAATGAGTATTTACCCAGTGGCTGGTGGTGATCAGAATTCATATTCATGACAGTGATTTTTAGGTTTAACTTTTTATATTTGTAGTTTTGTCTAATTTTGTGTGATTTATACCCACAGTGTATTGTAAGTTGAAGAATACAAGTATATGATTGATTTTTTAAAAAAAATATGACTGAGATAATTATCTTTTAGTTGCACTTCTTTCTTCAAACTGCATCTCTTCAAACCTGTCCTCTATAATTAGATCTTAAAAAATAAAGTGATTCACCATTCTATAGGGCCCCAGATGAAGAATTTCTTCACCTGAAATTCTTGCATGCAGAATTATGCATAGTTGAGTGGATTTTTTTGTGGGGGGGGATTTCAGAAAGATGATAATGCATTTACTGTATTACATAATATCCCCTGTGGCAATAGCATACTTATATCTCTGCAGTGATAGTATGATTCGTTATATTAAGTAATAAGTAAATAAAGACTTCCTGTCAGTTCAGTTCAAGTCAGGGTTTTCCTACCCAAAGAATTTTGGTGGCTGATTTATGATCACCTTTAGTTTTTGTTAGAGGCTTTTGGAATTCAGAATGAACAATTAGGTATCATTGATCTGTAATCCATAATTAAATTTTAATCTTTAACATTTCAAAACTCAAGGGTGTTTATTATGTAATTAAAAATTTTATTTCTTGAGAGATCATACTTTTTCTTACCTAGTTCAGAACAAATGAGTCATTTTTGAAATAGTGAAAATTTGCCAGTCATCTCATGACTGTTCTGTCATGCCATTACATGTTTACTATTAGTGATTATAATAAATAGCTTTGTAATACTGGCTAATAATAAAAGCTTATTTACTCAACAACTGTTTACCATGAAGAAATGGCATAATAATTGAAAAAAAATGTAGGGAAGAAAATCTTTCTTCTGACTACTTAGTTTCTTAGGCTAGGGCCTATGAATTCCTTAAAACAGGCGGATTAACAGGAGGGAAAAAAAAAACAGTTTACACATGCAGTGCATATATACCTGTGGGAGAACTCAGTGATGAGTAACTCCAAGGGTGGCTAGAATTTGGAGCTATATAACAACTTAGTAGGTGATGAGAGGGAGAAAGGGCACTTACAGGAAAACAGCTTTTTTCGGAAAATAAATGAGCCCTTAGGAGACTAGATGGGAGATATGATAGTCTTGTGACAAAGTCAGAGTTCCTCTCTGGGAGGGAGTTATGACACTTGGGTTCTTTTAGGAGGCTCTGCTTTGAACATACGAGGGATTCGAGGAACTCCGATGCCTTCAGCCCAAAATAATTCTTACACCAAAGTGGCATACTTTGGAGTACCATGTCCTGATCCCCTTCAACAATAGCAGCAAAACCTAAGGTCTTTCATGAGTCAGGAAAGTTTAGAAATTGCTGTTATGGTTTATAGTATGAAGTAGAAAGGTAGGAATGAAAAATTGTGTGTATGTTGTTAATGCTGCTATGTATTTGATTATACAAATAGAAGATGGTAAGCTACATGTTAAAATGGGAGGAAGTTCTGTTGCTTCCTGATGACTTCTATTAAGTATACTTTATTAAACAATTCTGATATACTTTTATTTATAATTGTGAACTTTTAAAATGCATAAAACCTACCCTTTCTCCCCTTTTTTTCCCCACTTGAATTTAAGAAAGAAAAGCTTTTGAATTACAGTAGTATGCTTATCTGAAAGAACCATTGATAAAAAGTTGCAGAAACTAGGGAACTCGTGGAATCAGCACTCATCTTCTGACTTTTCAGTGACTTTTTCTATTACAGTAGTTATGTCAGTCACTAACCGGCTTTTACATTCATAGACGAGGGCTTTGTTGGCAATACACAGGGGTAAGTAAGATAGTTCCTGCTCTCAAGTTGCCCATATTCTTGTGAGGGGAGACACAAATAAGCATATGTTTTTGGTAAGTGATATATTGGAGGTGTTGAGGGCTGTGAGGGGGGTGGAAGTGTGTGTCTTTGAATAAAGGGTGGGGGAAAGTCTGAGTGGGGATTAGAAACACTCCACAGAGAAGTTTCAATTTGAGGGAAGGATTAATGGCAGTTTTCCAGCTAGAAGACCTGGAGAGGCTTTCCAAGAAGAGAACTGAGCCAGCATGTGAAAGTACAATCAGTAGGTGTTTAGGGAATTCTCAAGTTCTTGGTCTAGAGCAGAGGTCCAAAAACTTTCTTAAAAGAATGAAATAGTAAATGTTTTAGGCTTTGTGGGCCAAGAGACAACATCAGCTGTTTTGTAGATATTTAATCAGTTACAATGTAACCATTATAAAATATAAAAATTATTTTTAGCTCTTGGGCTTAAAAGAAAAAATTTGACTGGCTATAGTTTGTGGACTCCTGTTTTAGAGCCTAGGGTTATTGTTGGGGGTATAGGACTCAAGTTGCGGAAAGAAAGGCAAGGGCCGGATAGATGGTAAATGGGTTTACAACAGGTAGCACAGATCTGGAGGCTTAGGTTTGTTTCAGTATTTGTTCAATATCGAGTCAGTTTCTGTAGTGCTGGAAATTAGAGTCCTAAAGTTAAATAAAACACAATGACTTCAGATTGATTGAAATTGCATTGACTTTGTACATTAAAAAGAAAAAACCCTCATTGTAAAGAGACTACTGTCTTTCTCAATAAAATTTTGTCATTTTTCCATGAAGTTCTTGTGCATATTATAAGGTATATTTTATATTTTACAGCTTTATTGCTATTATAAATGTCCTTTTAATTTTTTAAATCTCTGCTTATATATAGAAATGCAGTTGGCTTTTATATGTTAAATTTATTGAGCAGTTTCACTAACTTTTACTAACTTGGCTAATTTGACTATGTTACTTTGGATTTTCTATGTAGACTATCCTGCCTTTGTAATTAATGGTTATTTTGTTATTTCCAATTTTTTTATCTTTTTGCCTGCTATTGTGGTAATTAGGATGCCAGCACAGTATTGATTGAAAGAGGTGATAGAGTACATTTGTTGTTTCCCTTCTTAAAGGGAATGTTTTAAATGTTTTACCATTAAGTATGATTACTTAAAGTTACTTTTTTTTTTGTAAATAACAAACTAAGAAGAAAAAGGAACTTCTTTACCAAAAGCCAACTGTTAAAAATACCACTTTAAATGTCAGCATTTTTCTTCTGTGTGCAAATGCTTATTCTGCAGCCACTGAGATAGTTTTATATTTTTTCTGTTTAAACCAATCTTGTATTTCTGAGGTAAGTTCAAATTGGTAATAAGTTTTTATCATTGTTGGTGATTGGGGTCACTAACATGTAATATCTTTACTTTTTTTTTTTTTTTTTTTTTAAATATTTGAGAGAGAGAGCAAGTGCAAGCGGAGGGAGTGGCAGAGGGAGAGAATCCCAAGCAGACTTGGGATGCTCCAGGTGCCCCAGTATCTTTGCATTTTTGTTCATAATTGGAATTGGTCTCTGTTTTTCCTTTCTTGAGTTGTCTTTTTCTTATGCCTTGGAACTGGTTTTGCATTCTGAGGAACTGGTCAGAGAAGGAGGAAACAGGGCAACAACACTTTCCTTTAAGGGAATCATGAGATCATACATACCTCACTGGTGAGAATGTAGTAATTTGAGCATTCCTAGCTGCAAGGGAGGCTGAGAAATGTGTTTTGTCTGATCCTAAGAGGATAGAAAACAGTAAGGGGGAAGGTACATGTTGTTGCAAAATAGACTGTACTAGTAATACAAATTACTCATGTTAATTGGCTAATAAGGGAATTATAATTATGTCTGTATGACCTGAAAGTCTTACTGTTTCACTTAAATTTTTTTCTAGATAATGGGAATATAATCACAACCTTTTTAGGAAAGAAAAAAGCTCTCAGCTTGGCTGCTGCACTACTAGCGGGAGTGCTGTAGTCTCGATTTTAAGAAAATTAAACATGAGTACCTGCATCCTAATCCTCTTCCTTAGAAAGGCACATCCCCAGTCTTGTACAGTCACAGCTCTCAGCTATTTTCAGTACCTGCCAGCTCTGCTCTAATTAAAGGGTTGCCAGCATTCCAACTTTGTTCATTTTTGAAAGATTTTATTTATTTATGAGAGAGAGCAAGCGAATGAGCAGGATGGGAGGGGTAGAGGGAGAAGCAGATTCCTGCTGAGCAGAGAGCCGGACATGGGGCTTGATCCCAGGACCTTGAGATCATGACCTGAGCGGAAGGCAGACACTTAACTGACTGAGCCACCCAGGCGCCCCGAGGAGTTTCTATAAGAGCTATGTTGGGGGGGCGCCTGGGTGGCTCAGTTGGTTAAGTGACTGCCTTCGGCTCAGGTCATGATCCTGGAGTCCCGGGATCAAGTCCCGCATCGGGCTCCCTGCTCAGCAGAGAGTCTGCTTCTCCCTCTGACCCTCCTCCCTCTCATGCTCTCTGTCTCTCATTCTCTCTCTCTCAAATAAATAAATAAAATCTTAAAAAAAAGAAAAAAGAGCTATGTTGGGGATCAGTGAAAACACTACTATGGACTCTGGTATTGGTGAACTGCTAACTTAATGAACCACATCCGTGACAATAACTTTACTGTAGACACACTATAAGAACCTTCAGTGTAAGTTGATAGCAATGTCATCAGGTTATAACTTCTTAATTTGGGGTTGTGATGGGTACTGTAATACAGTCAAGGTCAGAGGCTGGCAAACTTCTTTTGTAAAAGGCCAGATAGTAAATATTTTGGGCTTTTTTGTAAGCCTGTTAGTCTCTCTTTTGCAACTATTCAGTTCTGCTTTTGGAGCTGGAAGCAGCCATAGACAATAAGTAAATGGTTGGGTGTAGCTATGTTCTGGTAAAACTTACTTACAAAAACAGGTGCCTGGCTGGATTTCATCCGTGTGCCATAGTTTGCTGACTCCTGGTATGGATACTCTAACCTCTAAAGATTTGTATTGAAGCAGGAGTATATTTACTAAATAGTACATTTCCCAGAAAGTTACTCCCCTAACTCTTCATAGTATAGGTTGAAGAATGACTACATCTTATTTAAATTAATTTCCATATCAATGCCTTGGCTCAGGTCATCTTTTTCCATAAACCTTTGTTTCTCGTGGGGATGCTATTGGCATTTGTGGTGAGATTGTATATTGGGAAAGAATTCATTTATTTAAGAGCATGTAGCCATTCACACCTCCAGGTCACTGTTTCTAAAGATGGGTGTTAGAACCTCTGGCTGAGATGGCTTGTTTTTCCTTCTCCTTTCCCAGCTATCCTTGAGAACAGTACCCAAGTGTACTACCTGTTTTCCTAGTCCTTATTATACTTCATTAACTCTTAAATGGTTGTAGCTTGGAATGTATTATTATGTACTTAATTTCATAATCTTTTGTCATTAAATCGTAAATTCATTGAGGATAGGGATTTTTGTCTGCTCACTACTGTCTTCCTAGTGCTGATAACTCTGCTATGACTCATAATAGATGCTCAATAAAAGTTTGAATTACATGGTTTACTGTAACGGAAAAATGAGATTTAATTCCTTGCTGAGATATATAAGCTCCTGGTTAATAGGAACTGTTCCTCATACTAATTCTGTGTCATCTAGGGAGCTGAGTTTAATAACTGAGCTTAAATACTGGGTGATTCAATTTACTAATAAACCTTTGGGCATCTGCTGTGTAGAAGGCACTGTGCTGGGTGATAACGGGATACACACATGATTAGCATTCCTGCCTTTGTGGCATTTTTGTCTGATGAGATGGGGTTTTAGTCAGTACACAAATAACAAAAATATAGTAGTTAAGAGTGAACCCTGGAGGCAGGTCTAGATTCAGTTCCTGTGTCCACTACTTAGTACCTGTCTTTTTGAGCAAGTTGTTTAATCTTTCTGATCCTTGTTTCTTTATTCTATAAAGGAAGCCCTCCACCACCTCATAGAGTTGTTTGAACCTTCAAAAAGAAATGATGATATTAGCATTTTGCATTAAATTAAGTTCTTACTATTAATAATGTCTTAGGATAGAGGCATTGTGCAGGGGCCAAATTTAGAGGTTGGAAAGATTACTTCTGGGTTGAGGTGGGAGAAGCAACAGAGCTTCATGGGGAAGATGCCATTTAAAATAGATCTTGAATAATTGATAGAATTTATAAGGTGGCAGGGATAGGGTAAGATTTCCTAGAGTGGGAAGGATAAGCTAGGAACAAAGTAAGGACTATTGGGAGATGCCAGGTATTTCTTGAAAGCAGAAATGCTCCTCCGGAAATTCCACCACACCCCACCCCACCTTCTCTGGTAGTTCCCTCAGTCCGTGAGAGATGTTAATCAGCTGTGCTCCCTTCCCTGCAGTCTCTCTCACCTGAGAAGACAGTTGTCTTTCAGATCTAGACTTTCTGGGTCGAACACTGCATGACTTGGAATTAACTACTCCTGCATTCTGAATATCACTGTTCTCCCCACTCCCCATCACCTGCACAGACTAGGTTGCATACTTCTTGACAGCAGGGAAGTATGTTTTTATCAGTTTGGCTTGCTCAACCCTTGAGTATTGTCCCTGACACCTAGTAAATGCTCAAATTATTTCAGGGGGTGGGGGATGGGGTGATAAATGAATGATCCTGATTAAACCCAGTTCCAAGCAAATTAAAAAAAATTTTTTAAATAATCAACTTTTGAGATAGATGTTGTCTGAGACCTTTGTGTGAATCCCCACATCTATGAATACTCCCGTAGTATGTAATTTTCTCATTTGGAAAGCTGGGGGTAATGAGGATTTAATGAAATTAAATCTTCGTATTTATTACATTCTAAGATATACTTAAACATTTTTTAGTGTTTCCAGAAGGGTACTTGAAGTCAGAGGAAGTGCACAATATAATCCTAGAACAAAGTTTAGTATTGAAAAAAATTAACTGCAGGCCAAAAAGTCACCCAGCTGTTTACACTTTTGTTTACACTTTAAACATCACTGATTCCCCCCCCCCCCCAACCAGTGACTGATAGCAATTGTGGGATAAGTACTCTAGTCCTTCACACCTAGGGCAAGATGATTTAGGAATGTTCCACGCTGTCTACTAAAGATCCCCAGCAGGATTCAGTCCCAGTTGTATAACCAGCCATATCGCACCCTTCATTGACGTCCTTCCCTTCCCTGCCTCACTTCTCCACTCCCTTATTGGTATTTCCTAGGGCAACTTCCCAGATAAACTACTTATATTTAAAACCTTCTGTCTCAGGGTGTACTTCTGGGGAAATAAAACCCAAGGCTGTATGGCAAGAAGCATTTTATTAAAAGTCTTAAATTTTCAGGTTTTAGAATATAGGTTTGTAGAAATTTCTTCACAAGGATCAGTGTGAAAGCTTTATTATTATTTTTAAACAAATAAGGTTTACCAAAACAGATTTGCTTATGTGTTGGCAAAACATGTAATAGATACTCAAACATTTGCCCTTTTTGAAAAAAGGGAGTAGCTAGCTAGTTCCTATTTGGAGGCCAGAGGTCAGAATGAGTCTGGATAAGCATCTTTCTGTTTTGTACTAAAAAATGAATCACTGATGTTTATTTACTTTTTATTTTTACATTTTTTTAAGGATTTATTTATTTTTTAGAGAGAGAGCGCAGGCACGGTGGGGTGGGGAGAGAAGCAGAGGGAGAGGGAGAGAAATCTCAAGCAGACTCCCTGCTAAACGGGGAGCCCAAGCGGGGCTGGATCTCAGGACCCTGAGATGGTGACCTAAGCCGAAATCAAGAGCTGGATGCTTAACTGACTGAGCCACCCAGGTGCCCCAGGAATCACTGATGTTAAAGCCCCAAATGTAAATGGCTAGGTGTCATTTTAGCATGTGTGGGTTTTTTTTTTTAAACACTAAAATTTGTTCTAGGTTTATATTGTGCATTTCCTTTGCATTGTAACTACCTTCCTGGCAGCACTGAACATAAAATTAAATGTAGTTAAAGAAACAAAGAACCAGGGTGCCTGGGTGGCTCAGTCGTTAAGCGTCTGCCTTCGGCTCAGGTCATGATCCCAGGGTCCTGGGATCAAGTCCCACATCGGGCTCCCTCCTCGAGGGGAAGCCTGCTTCTCCCTCTCCCACTCCCGCTGCTTGTGTTCCTGCTCTCGCTATCTCTGTCTCTGTCAAATAAATAAAATCTTAAAAAAAAAAAAAAAAAAGAAGCAAAGAACCAGAGAAAGAATACAGATGGAAGCAAGAGAGAATAGGATACCATAATCTAAACATTTTCTTATTCCTGAATAATAGGTTTTTATTTTAGATGTTCCCATGGAATTCTGCTGACAGTTTTTCTTTTTAAAAATTTCAGGGCAGGTTTGATTAAAAAGAAACCAGAGAATCTCTCCCAAGTTAAATGGTTTTCCTAAGTCTCTTTTTCCTTTTATTTACAGAATGCTGCCTTTTTATATGGTCTTGGTTTGGTCTACTTCCATTACAATGCATTTCAGTGGTAAGTTGACATAAAACTAATAACTCCAATTATTTCTAGTAAATGGCTTGTTTTGTTTGATATTGTGTGTGTATGTATAATAAATACAAAGTATTTTAATGTCACTAAGCCTACAGTTTTAAGTAATCTCGAGTTGATTAGATTGTTCCTTCAGAGATACTGACTCACTTTAGATTGTTAGAGTTGTATATGTTTATAAAAGAATATAGTATGAGATTCTGATTAAAGAAGGCTTAGATTGGAAAGCTTTTGGAATTTCTCACTCATTATGGACCAGTGGTCCCCAGATTATTTGAACTGGAGAATGACTATGCTCTCACATCTCAAGGTCTGTGGGTAAATGATCATTGATGACCAGTATGTTTACCTTTTCAAACTTTTAGACAAGATTGGCTGCTTACCGCCCCCCCCAACACACATACCCCAATATACATGTATGTGTGCGCTAGTATTTTCTAATTTCCAGTAACTAGGCAGGCACCAGATTACAAGCTCTCAATTCTCTCATTTATAAAATAGGAATAATGGTATACCTTCAGAGTCAGAGATTAAATATGATAGGAATATATAAGATCTTATAAACTGTAAAGTGTAGGGCCCTTTTGTTATGGCCTTTGCCCCCTTGTTGCTTTTCTTGTTTATGAGACAAGATAATAATGTTCTCCAATGGAATTAACATAGAATTTGAGTTGGAAGATAGGCATTCTGGTCTCAGCGCTGTCCCTTAATTTGATCTTGAGTTAAATAGACTCCCTAGGTCTGTTTTCCTTGTGTGTGTGTGTGTGTGTGCGCGTGCGTGCGTGCGTGTGTGTGTGATTTTTTTTTTTTAAGTGCGTTGTAGTCACTTGCCTTTTCTACTTCACAGAGTTTTGATGATCAGATGAGATAATGTATATTTTGTAAACCATAAAGCCCTTTCCAGACATTTTTTATTTGAAGCATATCCAATTTTGTCAGAGTCTCTTTTGTTCTCCATAATTTTAACCTGAGCGAATGCTGTGAGAGTCCAAAGCAAGGTTTTGACCAAAGGTTATAACGCTGTCATGTACCTGTTGGGCACCCTGGGTATTTATTACAGAGCTTTAAAATATGTATTGGCAGTGATTCAGTATGGTTTCCCTAAAGGTGAAACTGTAGACATGGATGACTTTTTCTGTGTGCTTTTTCTTCCCTCTTTGCTTCTGGTTCTGTTGGGTTTTGATCATCTGTGGAAGCACTGCATTGTTAGAGAATACCTGTGTGTATATATAGAGTATTGTAATCATTCAGATCACTCATTTTGTTTGTAAACTTTACAAAACTTTAATTGATCTTTAAAAAGAAGCTTTGTAATTTTTTTCTCTTAAATTATCCATTACTGTAGAGCAATCCTAAACTTAAGCCTCCTAACCTCATGTCTAGTGCTTCATATTTAAAACCAAGGATAGATTAGGACTGTTTTAAAAGAGTCTTAGTTTCTTGAAGATCCTATTGATAGAATACACAGTTCTAAACTTTCAGAACCAGAAGTGGTTTTAGAGAACTTAGTTTATTCCCTTAATTTTGTAGATAACGAAAGCAAGGTGTGTGTGTAACTGAATATTATGTAACTGTTTAGTGGCAGAAGCGAGGTTATGTTCAGATTCCCCAGTCTAATGTTTTTTCTATTGTACTGTGTCCCCAGGTTTGAAGATTGACAGGTAGTTATTTTTTTAATCAGTTTTCGCAGTTGTTCTCCTGGGCAGATTGGTACATTCTTTATGGCTAGCCAGAAGTAATTTATGTGAAACCTGAGGCAAGGAACTCTACAGTTTAGGAATGGACATGTATAGCACACACAAGCGGTTTTTAACCTACCTTTGATAACATGTGAGCTCCCTGTAGATTGAAGATAGAGACGTAAAATCAGTAATGAAGTGAAACCATCATCAGTTCAAAATTGGATTACTTTCATTAAGTACGTGACCATGTCAACTTAGGAGACTTGTAGCTGTGGAACATTATATCATATGTTTCCTTATCTGTATATGATATCTGTATCCTTCAGTTGACCTAAGAAATGAAACTGAATGATAAAAGGACAATTCAGTGTCTGAATTAACAAGTGCCCTCTGGTCTGTTGATCCTGTCCTGGTCACCACCATTTTCTCACGTCTTAAGTTTCAACTCTAGCTGCTTCCTAAAATGACATATTTCACACCCTGTCTGAATCCATCCTAGCTATATGTTTTCTCTCCTGCTGGTCAGATGTTTTTTTCCACAAACTCTCGTGTCCCATCCTTTAACTTATCTTGCTATTTCTTGAACAGCTGCAGAATTAGAAAGCATGGAGTAGTTGCTTGGTGAGTTTCAGAATACAGCCTTAAGTGTTAGGAACTTCCTTAGGTTAAGACTGTATGTTTTATTTGGTTTTATTTGTAGTAGCTGTTAACTGCTGGGATCAGGCATTTTTCTTTTCCCTGAAATTATTTACATGAAATTTTGGGATATGTTGAAAAAATTTTCTAGAGAAGAGTATGTTATGCCCTTTTTTGTATTGTCAGCTCTAAGGATCTGCCTAGGATGTCTCAGAATGTTTTATCTTTAGTATATTTGTAGTTTAAGTAAAATTTGATACTTGGTAATGGTGTCTGTTGGCGTTTGCTAAGTTAATAAGTATTTGGTGATAATGTGTGCAACCAACATGTGTGTTGGGGTTGGTGACAGTGACTTAATATTATTGAGAACAATTTTATTAAGTATAGTTTTATCTGTTAACTTGTTTGCCTTGTTTCTTGCTATAGTCTGTCCGTTGTTTCTTTTGGAGTTGATTTTATGGGTTAGCTTCTAGATCACTTGTTATTTGGTCAGTTTTTCCAGTTTTCAGTTGCATTCTCTTCTTGGAGGAGCCCATGTCAGAAAGTAGTAGAGCAACTGTAACATCCTCATTGTACTTACGATGATTATTCAGTTTTACTATTGATTTTACTCCGTATTGTGCGACCAGAGTTAAAAAAGATGCCCAGAAGGGGAAAGATACAGAAGCACAAAGTAAAATAGGAACATCAGAGAGCTAGAACCAGTCTTTATACAGCCATTCCTTTACAGGTGCATGAATGCACGCCCATGCCTTCACTTGTTCTTGCTCTTGAAGGGGGCACATTGCTTGGGGTACCTTGAACTGAGTTTCTTCTTGCCTTATAGTGAGAAACCTGTGTCCTTGGGTGAGAGGAATTGAAATACATACAGTAATAAATTATTATAGCTTATAGCCATACTTCTAAATATATCCATCTGAAAATTCATATCATTCCTCTCTTTCTAGCCTGCAACCTTTTGTATTCCCATTGATCAATATCAGAAGGGTCTTACGGTGGCAAATTTAAGAGATACATAATTCTATGCTGTATGCATAGGATTTTGGAAATTAAGCTCCCAAATCTAATTGATAGGCCTGGTAAGGAAATATAGTGATTATTGTTGACATTAAAAAGGGTTAGGGGAATGAGGTGGAGGTGAGATTAGAAACATTGAAGTATTAACACAGTACAAGTGAAATGTTTTTTTTAGGATTAATTCCTTAAGTACTGTACCAATCACAAGTGTTCTTAAAAGTGTAGGAATATCTGTTCTCCATTGTGGTGACCACTTCGGGTGCAAATGAACCTAATGTCTTCGTAATACTACCATTGATCCTGAAGCTTGTCTAGCATGGAGTCTGGCAAAAATTTAATAAATGTTTTTGAGTTATCATAATACAAAGTAATGCTCTTAGATGAAAAGCTTAAGTATAGTTCCATTAAAATGAAACAGTTTATGTTAACATGTGTTATTTATTATGTACACTTCTGTTTTGACAAAACTAGCATTTAACTAAGGCAGTTCTGGTAAAGTTATGCTTACCAGTGACACATAGATTGTCAGAATTTGGAAGGGCTTGGAGTAATTAAGCTTCAGGGAAATTATGGATAAAAACATAAACCTTTGCAAGAGGGGAAGGAAAAAATGTCTCCCACTGTCTGGGGTGATGAAATGAAGACTGGCTAAAGAGCAAAAAAAGCCATGAAGTAACACATTAGCAAATGACAATGTAAAGAACTCTTGTGTGATATTTCTAACTTAGCTTCACATTTAAGGTCCTTTCTGGTTCGGCCTCAGATGGTCCTTCTTGCCTACTGTTCCCCTAAATATATTCTTTGTGTCAGTCACACTGTATTAACATTTCCCTGGAAACGTATTGAGCATTTTTTTACCTATGTAACTTTGTGCCGTTTATTGTGTTTGGTCTGCTTTCTCTTACCATCTCCACCTTTAAAAATCCTGCCTTGCCTGTCTCTTTGATTCATCAAATCTTTCATTTGTCTCATTTAAAAGGAACCTCTACATTTCATAATATCTGTATGTGGAAGTATTTATCTGTTGTGTGTATACATGTTATTACTGATTTAGAGTTAGAATATTCGCCCTTTTATTAGTATGAAATTCTGTGGTATTAGACCATTTATCCCTTCAGATATCCTTGAGGGAAATCTCCAGACTCAGCTTTATTAGCCTTAGAAAAGTTAAAAGTTTTATTATGTCTCTTTCCAAATGTACTGAAACTGCTAGGGACATTTAGTTAATATTATTTTTACTATAGTTTGGTATAGTCCTGAGGAAGCTTTTTCTTTTTAATGACTGTAAAAACAAAAAGTGCATATTGCTGTGCATAATCATCATTGGCATTTTTTCTCAAAATCTAAAGGATGTAGTGTTTTATATCACCAAAATTAATTGCTAGAGAATATGCTTTAATATTTGAAAAGTATAAACCTTTCCAGGCATTGTATCATGAAAATATTTTATAGTTTTGGGTAGCCATTTCTCATGTTCTGAAATTCTCTGTCATCAGAATACTGAGGTCAGCAGAATTTATATGTGTTGGTGTTTTTAGTCTAGTTTGTGGTGCAGAGATCATGCTCTGGCTACATACAGTTTGGTGAGATAAGAATGTGTTAAAATGATGACCAGAATTAGAATGTAGTCTGAATGATAACCTATTTTCTCCACACACTCCTGTTACACACACACACACACACCCTCTACACACACACACACACCCACACACACACCCTCTTTTTCCTTTTTTCCCCTAAGGTGGGAAAAAACTGAGGAAGCACACAGGGGAGATGGGTAAAAAGCTTAGAAAAGGAAATGAAAATGAACCTAGATATATTTTGTTAGATGAGAGGAGCTCAGTAAATACACTGTGGAGCATTGCTGTCTCCTGCCCCCACGAGAAGCCCAGTCAACCAACTATAAAAGTGATGGCATTAGTAAACATCTATTAAATTTAACCGTTTTGTGTATTATTTAGACCATTAAAGATAAAAGAGGAGTGTGGACCTCAAAGAATAGGCCACTTGGAAAAACTGGAGAGTAGTATACCACTACATAGAGAATAAAATGATTTGATTATAAAGTGGATCTAACTGCTGGTTAACACTAAGCAAAGCATAGTTGGTAT
This sequence comes from Mirounga leonina, assembly GCF_011800145.1. Taxonomy (NCBI): domain Eukaryota; kingdom Metazoa; phylum Chordata; class Mammalia; order Carnivora; family Phocidae; genus Mirounga; species Mirounga leonina. Next base: position 9,484,667 of record NW_023270164.1, read on the forward strand.
TGAGTTTGGGTGGTCAGTCTTTTAGGTAACAGTGAATTTAGGGTGAAATAGAAGAATAGAAATATTTCAGATTAGGAGACCATCCTGAGGAGAAGCAGTGAAGTCAAGAGGGCCAGTATTTGCATAAAGAAATTCCCGAAGTAAGCCAGGTCATAGCTGAGAAAGAATAGTATTGGGTCATAACTGGGAATAGAGTTGAATAGGTACTAGGTTCTGCTCACAGACTTTAAATGCTACATGGAGATTTGACTTATAGTATCATGGTTAGTAGGCAGTTACAGGACGCACATGTTTGAGGAAACATAGGTAAGCCAGAGCAGAGTGAGGATGTCCTTAAAGAGTGTATCTATTTCAGTAATCTAGTAATGAGATATTGAAGATTTGGTCTGCAAGGTATTGAATTTGAGGAAAACTTTGAAACAACAAGAACTTGATGATTTGATATATATTGGCCATACCATCTCATGGGCACTTTTTATTTATTTATTTTTTAAAGATTTATTTATTTGCGAGAGTGAGTGAGCTGTGGCGGGGGGGTGGCAGAGGGAGATGGAGAAGAAAGAGTCTTTTTTTTTTTTTTAACAATTTTATATATTTGTCAGAGAGAGAGAGAGGGAGAGAGCAAGCACAAGCCAGGGGAGCTGCAGGCAGAGGGAGAAGCAGGCTCCCCGCTGAGCATGGAGCCCAATGCGGGACTCAGTTCCAGGACCCTGGGATCAAGACCCGAGCCGAAGGCAGACACTTAACCGACTGAGCCACCCAGGCGTCCCGAGAAGAGAGAGTCTTAAGCAGACTCCGAGCTGAGTGCAGCCTGATAACGGGGATCGATCTCACAACCCGGAGATCACGAACTAAGCCAAAAATCAAGAGTTGGCTGTTTAACCAACTGTACCACCCAGGTGCCCCTCATGGACACTTTTAATAGTCCTTAAAGAATAAACCTAGGGTAGCCCAGACTAGTATGTTGGAATACGTGTTTTTGCTTATAGGTTAATGGTTTGTTTGTTTTTTTTAAATTTCTAGTGTGTTAACATACACAGAAAACTTGTTAAAATAAACCTGTGTTTCTTTGCATTTATGTGACATTGTGAACTAAGTGGATAAGATGTCTGCACGAAAGGCACCTATGGAGTAAAACACCTCTACAAATTTAGGGGTTCAGAGGAAAGGCCGGAAATAGAAAGTAAGACCGAGTAGGAAATAATTTCTCCCGAGGGCTTGCTACTGATGCTCTGTGTTCTCCTTACTGCTTTTCTCACATACCCTTCCTTAGTTTTTCTTCTTTTTTTATCCTTTATTTCTTTTCTTTGCTGTCTTCCACTTCCCTTCTTTTTCTTTCATACCTTTGACTCAGGCCTGCCTGGGTTTTTTATTGGCACGTGTGGACATAGCTTAGTTCTGACCGTTCCACAAGAGAGTTGTCTGACCCATCTCATAAGTTAAGGTTCATTAGGATTTTATGAAGCATTACCTTCAATTTTTATTATAAAATATAACATTCTTAAAAATGTATAAACAGAAGTATACATCTTAACATGTTATTTATAAAATAAACATTCATAACCATCATTTGGGTCAAGAAATAAAATATTGCTATTAGCCCAAAAGCTTCCCTCAAACTCCTGCATACCCTTTCCCAATTGTATCATGTTTTAATTGGCCTCATTTACAGCTGCAGTTGTTCTCTTCCTAACCTTTTATATGCTGACCGCCATCCCCCAACAGTTGCCTGTTCTATTAGAAGATGGTAACACTAGTCATGACCAGGAGAAGAATAAAGGCTGAACTGTACCTCCTCCTATTAGAAAGCTTTGAGAATAGTACAGAGGGAATGTCTTAATAACATGCAGATAAGTATCTTGAAGTCTGAGAGAAATAGAAAGCTGCCTTTGAATGAGAGTGGTAATTTACACCAATTCTTTTCTGTCAGGTCTTTGACTCCCCTCTTCTGCCTGTACACATCAGATAATAAAACACATATATACCCACCCATTTAAAAAGCCATCTCACACATAGATCCCAGCCTCCTCTTCAGGAAGTAAGTATTTTACCAGGTATAAAAGTATCTGATGCCAGACCTATTGCCCCTGCCCCTCATGATCAACATTACCCTTTAGAACCCTTAATTTTATAATAACCATGTACATAGTCCCACACAATTTTTTTGGAAAATAGATAATGCATGAATCAAAATACAGTTACTTAAAAGACATGGGGGTATTGTGCTTGTTTTGTGGTATAATATTTTGAACTTTTTATATAAAAGATTGACTTTTCTTTTGGAATCCTCTGAGATTCTAAATAGCCACCTTTAAGATAAGTAGAGGCAGAGAATAGTTGATAAAAAGCTTTGCAAAAAATATATTAGCTGGTACTTGGGATAAGTCTTAATTAAATACTGTAGAGAGATTTAAAATGACAACATATTGTTATATCTGCTGTTAGAATTTTCAAAATTCAAAGTAGACATTTTTCCTTGTCACGATTTTAATTTATTTTTTGTAGGTAGTATATTTACATGATCAAATTAAGGTGTATAAAAGTGTATTCAGTGAAAAGTGTTCCTTCCTTATGCTTGTTATTTGCTCTACTGGTAATCAAGACCATTTATAAAAGTTTAATTGTGAATTTGGGGCAAAAATAGACTGATAGACCAATGGAAAGTGATAGATGATAGAGAACCCAGAAACAGACCTACATAAATAATGGACATTTGATTTAGGACAAAGTGGCACTGCAGAGCTGTGCTAAGAATGGGCTTTACTACAAATGATGCAGGGGCTGTTGGGTATCTGTGTGGAAAAAATGAAATCTGACTTCACACCATATAAAAATAAGGTACATATGAATTGTAAATCTAAACATGAAAGACAAAGTTTTAAATGACTTAACTCTTACAGAATAGACTAGAAACAGGATTAATCTCTCCTCTTTAAAAAACAAAACTATCTGGCCCACTCCTCTTTCCCCTAGGAAATTCCAGAAACAATGAAATCAGTTATTTAAACTGAGAATTTTAAGCCACAAAATATTATTTGAACAATTGATTATACATTCATCTGATCTTCCTTTTCCCCTTTTGTATTAGATGATATACTTTCAATTATATAAAAGACCCAGGTGCCACTTCCCAGTCTTTTTTTCTTTTTTTAAATAATACATTCACGTAACACATTTTCTTTAAAACCATATTGCATAAAGCAGAAGTTTTACTGTGCTACCAAGCAGAAATTCATGCAAGTGTTAAAAAGTTAAGATATCTTATGTCTATATTCTTTCAGGGCAATTAAAGCATTTCAGGAGGTGCTTTATGTTGATCCCAGCTTTTGTCGAGCCAAGGAAATTCATTTACGACTTGGGCTTATGTTCAAAGTGAATACAGACTATGAGTCTAGTTTAAAGGTAGGTTATTGGGTTTTTTCTAAGATACAATGTTTCATTTTGTACATTTTTGGGGGGGATGGGTTGTTGTTAAATATTAGAGCATTGAGAAATGTTGGAATTTATATTGGTACTTCAAAAGAAAATTTGAAAATTTAGGTGAAAGAACTGTTTCATCAGCTATGAACTGGAAGATACACAAGGTTGGGTTTCAGGGTACAAAGTAATTATGATCCTAAGACATAGATAACTGATGATACCATTAAACTTTTTTTTTTTTTTTTTTTAAGTTTTAATTGAAGTCTGTCATCAGGAAAAGTTGAAGGTTTCAATCTCAGTTTGGACATCTAAATCAGTCCACTATAAGCGATTGGCCAGCATAGAGGTCAGAGCCAGCTGCTTAACGGTGCTGTGTCTGTGATCCCATCCTAGCCTATTTATTTGCATGGATGTCACTAGAAATCTGTCGACCTCTACCAGCAGGGCACATCTCATGTCTAAATTATTAAAAAAGTATTCTCTGCAAGTCATTTGAATCCTGGTTTGTGAATATAAACATTGTTAGAAAAAGATAATATATTGTTGGTTAAATATTTTACTTACTATGGAAATTTGATATTTCTCAATTTTTTTTTATTGAGATTCTTGTGCCGTTTTCACTTTAGGTCTTACTGGGCTTTTCATGAAAATAGTGCTTTCCTGTGCAACAAAAGCATTGCTTTTTGAAAGATTAGAAGTTTTAGGAAAAAATTTAAGTTCCTGTGAATTTAAGAGTATAATGGTTGCCATGTTCTAAATACCTCCATTGCAGATTATCTTGATCCTGAAGGGCGGGGAGGGAGATAAAGAATGATAAAGAGACTTTACAGTAGGTTGTAATTTGAATTTACTAATAAGGTACTACTGAAGGTTTTTTTAAAAAACTGTATTTAATTGTTCTAGAGTTTTAAAATAGACAGTTATGCAACTACTGTTCTTTCATGAGTTTATAAAGAACAATGCTGATAATATGAAAGAGTGATATACAACCAAAAACACTAAAACAAGTATGTGAAGTATTTTGTTTACACAGTTGTCAAAGGTAAGTGCAGTTTGAGGAATTGGTGCCAAGGTAAAATTAGGTAGTGTGGAGAGTCAAGGATGCCTGGAAATTGCCAGATTTCCTCAAATATAGAGCAGCACTTCTCAGACAGTTGACCCTTGAACAACATGGGGGTTATGGGCACCAACGCCCCCCATTTGAAAATCTGTGTGTAAGGACTCCTCAACAATGTAACTACTAATAACCTACTGTTGATTGGAAGCCTCACCTATAACCTAGAATTGCAACACATAGTTTGCATATGTATCATGTACTGTATTCTTACAATGAAGTAAGCTAGAGAAAAATGTTATTAAGAAAATCATAAGAAAGAGAAAATACATTGATGCAAAAAAAACCCATATATAAGTGGGCCCATGGAGTTTAAACCTGTGTTCAAGAGTCAACTGTATACTATGGAATGTGAGTGGATTTGAAATGGAAAATGCCACCTTGCATATTTTAACCTCCTCTTGGACATTCACAGTATATATTAGCTAACAAAGATTCTTAAAATGTCTAATAATAGAAAATAAACTTACTTGATCATTTTAAAGTATTGTCACAATAGAACTATTATGTGTGGCAGACATGTTTTTGATAGCAGCTTGGTAAATGTTGCTCAGGAGATATATTTGAGTGGAAAAAATAATCAGATAATGTCCCATATTATAGAATTTGGCTATCTCTGAACATCAGTATAGTGGTGTCTTAAATAATTCTGTGGATGCAGAGCTCTGTTTCTATGAAGGTGGCAATACTTAAAATCCTTTTTAATCAGGGGAAACAGTGTTGGACAGTGTTCCTGCTTACTCAAGTTCAGTAGAGACTTCCTGTGTACAACTTTTGTTTGTTCAGGCATAAAGGCTAACAAACCTTCAAGTCATAGCAATTTTAGCAAAAAACTCTTCAAAAAAATAAAAAAAAAATGTTTTAAGTTAAGTACAGTCTTCTTAAAATACTTGATAATCATCCTGATGTTTATTTCATTTGTGTGAACAGAGAAAAGAATTTTAGGAGTCCTTGCTATTTCTCTTCCCCATAACAAGAAGGTTGCCTTTGATTTTTATCTCATTTTGACGTCGGCTTTTTTTTAGGCTTCTCTCTCCATTATTCCTTGTCTGTTTTCAAAAGGAGAATTTTAGCCATCATCATTTTTAGTCAAGGAGGAGGTATTGCAAATGAAGGTAGGAATCGGAAGGAGTGGTATGTCCCTTTCCCCTTAGATGGCCTCCAATTTTCCTAAAGTGGACTGGCTAGTACTTTAGTTTCATATGGATAGATGTGGAACCTCTGACTTTTCAACTACTGAAGCTGTTTCCTAGAAGCACATTTCTTGGTATAGATAACCAGAAACTTTGGAAACTCCCAACTGAAGCTGATTAGAATAACAATTTAAAAAAAGTAGCTTGTATAATACATGTGAAGTATTATAGTAGCCTTCCAGATTGGTTGATTCAGCTGATCCAAGGTTTCATCAAGGATTCATTTTCTTCTTTGTTCTGTGTTGGCTTATTCTTAAGGCTGGTTGCGAGGTACAATTAAAGTGAAATGTAGAAAACCCTAAAAACCCCACCAAAAAACTATTAGAAGTAATAAATGAATTCAGTAAAGTTGAAGGGTACAATCAAAGTGAGATGATTCATTTTTCATGTCTCATATAGAAAGGTATTTTAGAGTAGTGGTATAGGTGCTTAGTAGAGTGCTGGCATATGATAAGTGCTCAGTAAATATCCAGTCATCATGTCATAAAGGAGAAAGATCCTGACTTCCTGTTGATTTCTTCAAGAATACTTCTCTTTGCATCTCATTGGCCAGAAATGAGCCACTGGCCATTCTCAATTGATTCCTTATCAAAGATGTGGTTGTAGGTGTAGGCCCAGTTTTGGAGCAGGGCTCAATTCCCTAAATATACTGTTCTTGTCTGGTGGAGGAGTGAGGGGTGGGTAAAAAAAGAGTATTTTGGTGTGGGGTGGTGTGGGCAATCCGTCCATTGTAGATCAGGTCTTCACCTCATTTTCTTTGCCTATGCTTGAAGAGGAGGGATATAGCATCTACAGGTTTTCGATGATAAAATGCAGTTTATTTTCATAATAGATTTCTTATTTTCACCTACACATGAAATAGATTCCAGGTCCTCCTGTTTTATTTGTATCCCTGGTAATAACTTTTTTGCCAAAATGTATCTCTGAAACAGATTCATTCTGTTTTGGTACTATGTAAACAGCTCTCAGAGCAAGCAAATTTGGTTTTAAAATTTGACCCTGCCATATGACTAATTGTGTGACCTTGGGCAAGATGCTTAACTCTTCTGATCCTCTTGTGTCTGTAGTACTCGAGTAACTGATTGTTTTACAACAAGATTGTTGTAAAGATTAAATTTATATACATACACAGATATATACATACATATATATAGATATAGCTATATGGAAGAATCTGACAAGTTTTTTTAGCCCCCTTTCTTAGTTCTCAGTTTATCTGCTATATCTAAAACTCCTCAGTTTGGGACCAGTGTAGATACTGTTTGTGAAATCCATTTTCCCATCCTAGAATTTAATACTTGTATTTTTGCTACTCTGCCCATCCTCAGAAATGTGAAGTTAATGCCCAGCTTACTTTTCAATGATACTGTTTTACTTTTCCATTAAATTGGCCAATAAAGATTTCATGTGTTTAGTGAGTGGTGGGGGTATCAATTCTTAATTTATTAACTAGTTTAATATTATCTGAACCAGAGTCCATTCCAGGGTGACATTTCTACATGGTATTTGTTGTTTTTCTTCCCTGCTTCAGATAATATCCCCCCCCCCCCAGAGGGGTTTGGTTGCCTCTTTAACACCATATAATTAATTAAGAATTTTATTTCATTACTTTTTAATGGTGTTAATGATAATTGCTTACATTTGTTATATATTTGAGGCAGTGTATGATCATTACTTCAATAAAAGTACACTAATTTTGATAGTTTTATATAATGCCTCTAATTTTCACATCCTGGCAGACTCTTAATTATTTCCTTCATGGAAGGAAGGAAATGCAAAATAAGATGTAATAATACCCATATTCTTCAGTCAGTTAATGCCAGTGCATCTATTTAATTTAGTGAAGATTATGTAGAAATTCTCCCTAATATTTACATATTTAAGTTTCCCTAGACTGTGTCAACATTGGAACTTTTTTGGATTTTAAAGGTAAAGAGTGTGGCTTTTTAATGGGGACCTGTCGGTAATTGGCTGGATACCAATATAAGTTCCTTCATAATTTGGCATAGTAGAACCAGTGTTTTAAAATTTCTAGTCTGTTGTATACCTGTACTTTCGTAAAGTACAATAGAAATGAGTTGGGAGACTAGGTAGGAGGACACTGTTACAGGAAAAAAGATGAGCAAGACCTGTGGGATAAATGGGTTCTCAGTGGATGGATGGATGAGAGGTAATACATTCTATAAATCTTAAGGAGTTAATTTATTAACTGATTCAGTGTGGAAATAGATTCCTCATTTATTGGCTTAATTCATTTTTTTTTTTTTTTTTAACTAAAGTAGGTGGAAAGGCTCTGAGTGGCAATGAGTCCTTTGGGAGTATACTGAGTGGAAGTACCCGAGGGATATCAGATGTTGGTATAGACAGACAGAAGTCTGGAGCCATAAAGAAGGGCTGTGAAAAGAAGTAAGATTTTGAACATCTTCAGTATATAGTGTCTTTTCTTTTACTTTTTTGTTAAGGATACTTTTGGAGGACTCCAGATTGGAAACTTCTTTTTTGAGTGAAGATTGCCAGGATCCATTAGCTGTTAGTTACTGGTGTGCAGTAGAGTTTCTCCTCAAAACAGTTGTAATAACCTTGTGTTACAGAGAATCAGAAGAACTTGAGTTTGAGGGCTTTGAAAGAACCTCAATCATATCAGCTTATCCAGCAGTGTGACACATAAGCCCTACTAGAACTTTCTACTTTCAGTTTTGTATTCTCATTTTCAGAGACCAAATCCCCGAAGTACCATCACATCCCTGGACCTTTCCCTAGTCTCATCCATTTATCATAGACTATTAGGTTTAGGAATGAAGTTGTTGGTTTTAATTCCTACTTTTAGAATTGCGGCAATCTGTAACAATGAAAAAGAAAAAATCACTTGACTTGGAAGAGTACACTACTTATCTTCCCTCTTCTCACTTAAAATGGTCCATAAAGCCCTCTTTCATAAGGGCTGTGTAAAAATAACTTTAAGTTGTTTCCTCAGCCTGAAGTACTACTTCTTTTCTTTTTCCCCTCATCTACATCTTTTGGATTCCGTTAGGGAATTGTCTTTTGAACTTCTAATAGAACATTCATTTCAGTGAGCCGTGCATTCAGTTTCGTAGATGCATAGCCATAGCACAGTGCCTGGTGTTGCCAACATTTTATTCCTGAAGGCTGTGTCTACACTAATTGAATAGAGACAACAGTATCGACTACACACACCTTGTCTAAATAGTCTGAAGTAAAGTTTTTGGGGGCAAGGACACAATTTAAAAACTAAAACAGTGGCATTTACCCCTGATTGTGCATTGGAATAACTTGTAGAACCTTTTTTTCTGGTTTACAGGATGTCAGCTCCAACCCACTGATTCAGAACATCCAAGATTGGATCTGGAATCCAAACATTGCTCTAAATTTTAATAACTTATACACACATAAATAATTTGTTAATTACCCCCCCAAAAGTTATATCACTGCTTGTCTTCAGGATTGGGAATATAGTCGAAGGGTTCTACAATTGAAAAGATTCGTGAGATAATCACAAACTATACAGCTAGAAGTAAAACAATTTAAAGAGAAAGTCTTGAAACCTGAGTTTTATATGTTAATTACATGAATATAGATTCTCCTCCTCCAGTTAGAAATCAAGTTCCTTAATTTATATAAAGCAAAATGCTATGAAGTTATTTTGAAATAAAAGCTTTTAAAACAAAAGGTGACTTTGGTAATAAAGATGTCAACAGAAATTGTTATGAATAGATCCTTTTTGTTAAGTTGGACCAGAAGTGCTCTATAAAAGAAAATCACCGTAACATTAAAAAAATGTGTTAGGTAAATCTTGCTTGGAAATTAATTTTCTATAGAATGCTTTCTGCCTTGAGGTTTGTATGTAGTCTTTGAAGGGCAGAAGCCTCTACCACATAGTAACTATTTCACACAGCAGTAGTCCGTTTCAGTACTGCAGTATTTCCATGTGAGGCACAGGTGTTTCCTAGCTGCTTCTGTTGGTTGCAGGGATGGGTGCTGGATATTTTACCATGGTATTTTCAGATCCTGGGGGCTGATTATTATAATTGATAGTCATTTCTGCTGGCTTATATGTTAACAGGTACATCTGTTTTGCATCTGGTTTAGATATGAGAAATGAAACTGAGGTCATGTCATCCCCACCCCAGTCCCTCATCTCCCTTCAGTTTACTGGGAAGTGTATCCTTGTTTTTCTTTATATGGGGTAGTTTTATGTGGCTTTTCTTAGTTTCTTTCTTTTTTTTTTTTTTTTAAGATTTTATTTATTTATTTGACAGAGAGAGACACAGCGAGAGAGGGAACACAAGCAGGGGGAATGGGAGAGGGAGAAGCAGGCTTCCCGCAGAGCAGGGAGCCCGATGTGGGACTCGATCCCAGGAGCCTGGGATCATGACCTGAGCTGAAGGCAGTCGCTTAACCAACTGAGCCACCCAGGCGCCCTTTTCTTAGTTTCTTATACTTAATAATTATTCTGTAAGTTCCTTCATTCTCACATGCATGTTTTTGAATATGTACTCTGTTGCCAAGTAATTTTTCGATATTGTTGCTGTTTGGAAATGTTTGCTATTTCATGATGTTGTGGATTTGAAATGATACATCAGTGGCTTCATTGGTGCTTTTAAGATTGATTAATACTTACATAAAACATGGTCCAGAATTGCTTCTGCCAGGTTTCATTGCAGGACCTTGCATATTGATAGATGAAATGTAGTCTAGGCAATTCGAATTCTGCATCTCTCTGCTCTTTGTGAGACATCATTGTAATAGTAAAACTAAAATACTGCCATCTTGAAGACTTTCTTTGCAGGTCAGTTTGTATCCTTTGATGGCTCAGTTAGGAAACGTCTGTCTTCTCTTCTCTACATATGCCAACAGGATAGATGAGACTCAGAAATGTCGTACAGTTGGAATGTGTGGCTACTGTGCTGCACTTTTTGTCCACAGGAAGACAAGTGGTTATAAAGCACGCTTTGCTTTCATAGTGCTCACTTTTTATTTTCTTTATTGAGGTATAGTTGACATACAATGTTATGTTAGATTCAGGTATACAAATACTCTTTAAAAGAGTCTGGTTTCTGTTGCTGTGGTAGCACACTAAAGGGACGTTTGAGTGTATACATCCAGTCTGCTTAGAAGGCCAGGGGAGAATAAAGGCAGTTCTTTGTTGTTTCGTTTTGTTTCCTTTTAATAAAAGCAGTTCCAGTTCTTAAAGTGTTCAGATGTTGGATTTTTTTTTTTTTCCACTTAGTCAGCCATGACAAGTAACTTACACTTTTGTTTCATTGATGGTTGTATTCCTAGTGCCTGCATTGTCTTAAGGGCATTATAGATACTTGACAAATATTTGTTGAATGGATTAAATATTTAATATTTAACGGTCATAGTCATTTTGTTAGTGGTTTGCCCATTCAGAATATTACAGCCCTTACATTTTAAAGAATATTGCAAATGTAGGCTTGCCTCATTATGCTTGTGCATTACCGACATTCATGAAGGAATATGATGGCTACCATGTTCATGCCAAACGATGCCTTCTAATCTTTCTTTCACTGTAACACTGGGTAGCTGACATTAGTTTATTTTTGTTAATTGAGGGTTCTAGTTGACCAAGTGCAGCTTTGTTCATTCTGTATTGAAATATATAGTACTGAAAGCTTGCTAATGATTATTTCTCTTGATAAAGTCTCCTTGAGTTTATATCTGTTTGTCATTATGCATGTCAATTTTCAGTTTGTCCAGTAGTTATAAAAAATACAACTATTTAGGTATTTGAATTGTGGATAGGAACGAGCTTATTGTCAATTTTTAAAAAAGGGTTTATACTTTGGCTATTGATTACTTTTAATGATAAAATCTTGTAGGCACTCAGAAAATCTAAATGTACATATATGGAAATATTTTTTAGAAGAGTTCAGAGAGATTTACTTTTTTTATACTAAGGATTTTATGCCAACTCTAGTACTTGTTTTCTTCTTAGTTTATATACCAGGTTTAATGTTGATAAAGTAGATGGATGTCAAATGTTACCCAGTGTTCTTTTTTTTTTTTTTTTAAGATTTTATTTATTCATTTGAGACACAGAGATGCAGAGAGAGAGAGAGCACGAGCAGGGAGAGAGGCAGAGGGAGAGGGAGAAGCAGGCTCCCCGCTGAGCCAGGAGCCCAATGCGGGGCTCCATCCCAGGACCCTGGGATCATGACCTGAGCCGAAGGCAGACACCCAACCATCTGAGCCACCCAGGCGCCCCTACCCAGTGTTCTTGATCGTGATTTGTGTTCTTAGAAATTAGTGTTATCCATTGAATTTTAACATGTATTTTTCAGGCAGGATGATAACAATGTTATTATACATGGATATTGTAAACTATTAGTGGTTGAATATTGCCTACACATATAATAGTACATGCATTCTAAAAAGATAATTATGTTTCATAGATGAACTTCAACACAGGCTATTTGGTGCATTCTTGGTAGTATTTCATAGTTTTAAAAGGCACCAAATACAGGGGCACCTAGGTGGCTTAGTTGGTTAAGCATCTGCCTTCAGCTCAGGTCATGATCTCGGGGTCCTGGGATCAAGCCCTGTGTCGGGCTCCCTGCTCAGCAGGGAGTTTGCTTCTCCTTCTCCCTCTCCCTCCCCCAGCTTGTTTTCTCTCTCTCTCTCTCTCACAAATAAATAAAATCTTAAAAAAAAAAGAAGGCACCAAATACAATGATTATTGAAGAATCAGTAAGGGCAGATAGTTTTACCCTTTATTGTCATAGTATTTCATTTGTTTCTAAAGTTCATGTCTCATTTGAGATAAGCAGTGGTATTCTTACATTAATACCATTGAACTTTTCCTTTGTTTTTAAAATAATGATTAAACTATTTTTTAAATTTTTTTTTAAAGATTTTATTTATTTATTTGACAGAGAGAGACACAGCGAGAGAGGGAGCACAAGTCGGGGGAGTAGGAGAGGGAGAAGCAGGCTTCCCGCGGATCAGGGAGCCCGGTGCGGGGCTCGATCCCAGGACCCTGGGATCGTGACCTGAGCCGAAGGCAGACGCTTAACGACTGAGCCACCCAGGCGCCCCATGATTAAACTATTTAAACTGCTCTATAACTGATACTGTTTACTTGAAGACTTTTTCTTTTTTTTTTCTTTTTTATTTCTTTAAGATTTTATTAATTTTTTTTCAGAGAGAGAGAGCACAAGCAGGGGGAGCGGCAGGCAGAGCAGGTAGAGGGAGAAGCAGGCTCTCTGCCAAGCAAGGAGCCCGATGTGGGACTCTGTCCCAGGACCCTGGGATCATGACCTGAGCCGAAGGCAGACGCTCAACCGACTGAGCCACCCAGGCGTCCCTTGAAGACTTTTTCTGAAGCTTTTTTCATATAAACAAAATTATACATAGGATAACTTAAGTTAATTCTCCATTCTCAACTGTCTCAAGAAAGTAACCCAACAGCCTGTTATCAGCAATAAATGTACAAAGTAATTCTAGTTGGTTGTCTAGTATGTTTTATTTGCATAGCGTAGTTTCATGATTATGTTCGACTTTACGTACCTGAAAATTAAGACACATTTATATGACTGAATTTAGTGCACTGATTTTCTCATTCTTTTCTTGCAGCATTTTCAGTTAGCTTTGGTTGACTGCAATCCCTGCACTTTGTCCAATGCTGAAAGTAAGTATTTTTAAGTAATAGTTTTCTACGTGTATTCAGATCACCTCATGGCAAATAATAGTAGTAGTGATGATGATGATGATGATGATGATAGTGAAAGTCCTGTGTAATTTTTCTTTTGGAATTGTTGGATCTAACTGTATTGGTTGTCATGGCTACTTGTACAAATGGAACATGTGAGACCAGTTATTGTGAACAGCCTGTGTCTAAAATAGATACGCCAGTGAACTGGGTTGTTGAATTAAAATTGTCTGCACTAATGAACAAGATTGATTATTTGTGCAATAATTATATTGTAGATGACTTGGGGGATTAAAAGCAGGGTTTGCCAGTCTTTTAGGAAAAATGCGTATGCAAAGATTTTTAAGTGATAGCTCACTGATTCCTGCTGTGTGGTATTAAAATTATTGATAATTATGAAAACATTCTTTGAATTTTTTTATTCTACTTTTACATATCATATATAAAGTTTGAAGTGACATTTTTCAATTAATTAAAGAATGTGAGAAATATGTTCTGCTACAATGTTTTTTTTTTCAGACAGTTATTTTCTGCTTCTGTGTATGTTTCTTTCCAAAAGCAGATTGGTTTATGATGTGTTTATCAATAAGTAAGTGTTGGCATACTTAGTGTAATAGTAGCCAATAAAAGTTTTAAGGATATTCATTGGGTTCAAGCTGGATTTCTTTAAAACTTTCTTTCTTGAGAAATATGTATAAAAAGTTGAATCATTCTTAATGAAAATTTAAGGTCAAAGGATTCTAGGTTTGAGAAAGTATTTTGCTCTAAGTGACTCATGCTCTAACCCTAGAGGATGGTGTTAAGTGAAAATAGCGTCAGTGTTAAAAATGCCTAAGAAAATGATGGAATATATGAAAAGGTTATAGAAATTAGGATGTAACTTGCTATTACATGAATTATGACATGGTGTGGATTAAATCATCTAAACTGGACCAATTATCTCATACTGCTACTAGGGGCAATTTCCTGAGAAAACATAAAAGATTTCTATTTTCTTTAAATGAAACTGATCAGTGTATTTGCAGAATAAATGGTGGGAAGGTAACAAGTGCAGCAGTATTTTAGTTTCTAAGGTGAGGTTAGATTAGACAAAATTTAACGCATTGATACACTTTCATTAAAATCTTAATTTATACTTTTTCCTAATTATACAGGAATAAGAAAACACTCCTTTTCATTTGATTGATTATATCTAGTACCTTAAAGCAAACTCACATAACTAATATGTCAGTTTGAATGATAACTTCTGAGGGATGTTTCATAAATGTCAAACTAAATATTTTGGTAAATCCTCATTTTATTCTACCCTGTTGAGGTTAAATCTCAGTTGTAGGTCATTGCTCTTGCTTGAGAGGAAAACACCTACATCTGTAGAATGAGCACCATTGGGCAGAAAACTTCCTGTTGAACGTGAAGAGGATGATTTGAACCGTAATGAATACATCTTCAAGTTTACTATGTCTCTGTTGGTTGTTGAGAAAGGAAATAGGAGGGAGTGTGACCAACGTCCTGTTTTGCCCAGGACTGAGGAGTTTGCCTGGACTCAGGACTTTCTGTGCTACAACGCTGGTTACTGTGATGGAAGGGAACATGCTTCATTTAGAGACATTAGGCATTACAGTTCAGTTGATTTGGGTAGTTTATTTTAGGCTGTCTGCATGATTACATGATAACCACGGTAATGGCTAATGTCTCACAGAGCACTAACAAATGTAGACTACCTACTTTGAGCCAGACATTATTACAATTTAAGTACCAGGCTCTTATTATCTTTGCAAAGCTTATTTCTCTTTGAATTTTTAACGTCATCACCTATTTGTGTATGCCACAGACCTTGACTATTCTTTGAAATCTTACATATTACTTTGTGATACTACAAAGATCAGAAGATTATAGAAAGGATTAAGTAAGCTTTTAAAAAACATCTGTATGAGATATTTCTCTTATGGCACAATTCATTTATGCAATTAAAAAGTAAGTAGATACACTTACTGCTTCTAGAGCTTTTTAAGAGGGATTAATTACAGTTGGTGTTTTAAAAGTAGAATCGTGGTGATGTGAGACTTCATTATATGATGGCCCTTTGCGATAAAATTGTTTTCTCTGGATTTAATTAATTCTTTTAATTCTAAAAATAATGTATAGTTTCTGAATAAAGTTTAATTTCAGAACCTTTTATAGCAGTATTTGTTAAAAATTTCCACTTTAATTGAGACTTAGCCAAGTGGAGCTTTTTCTTAGTTGTATGGTTATGTTCCTCTTGAAGAGGACTTCTAAGAATTTAAATATGTGATAATTTTCACACTACAGAAGATGACACTGTATTTAGTAATTCATTGCGTAGGAAAGCCCTAGACAGAGGGAGGGCCTAGGGACTAGCTTGGAGGAAGTTTCGGGTGGTGGTAGGATGCTAGCTAGTTGCTGTTCTTTTCTTCTTTCTCACCTTTATTAGAGAAGTAAGAAGATCAGGGGAAATGAGCATAGATTTTTCCATCTCTTTCTCATTCTCTTAATCTGTAACCCAGTCTCCTTCCATTGATGTAGTGAGGTAAGATTTGGAAATGGAATCTCAAGGGAGGGCTGTGTTGGAAAAGGGGAATGGAAAATAAAAGCCCTCAACAGATGTAGGCAGAGGGGGTATCTATATATGTAGAACTTCAATTGTTTTTATGTGTTTTTCACAAAAAGCTGATTATAATCTTCTAAAGATATTTTTATTTTGCCTCGTCTCTGATTAAACATGTAATATTTAACGATTTATGGAGAGATGTAGTTTTACATTTGATCTAAAAATGTTGGATTTTAAAGTTCATATATTTTGTTTGTTTTATTCTTTATGGTTATTTAGTTTTGTTCTTCCCAGATGCTAGTCTAGAACAAGTATAAGAATCTCTTGCAGAACTGATTTAAAAAGACAGCTTTCCAGGCCACGCTGCAGGGTCACTGAATCGTAATCTCAGGAATCTCTATTTTTTTTTTTTAAGATTTTATTTATTTATCTGACAGACAGAGACAGTGAGAGAGGGAGCACAGGGAGGGGGAGTGGGAGAGGGAGAAGCAGGCTTCCCGCTGAGCAAGGAGCCGGAAATGGGGAAATGGGGCTTGATCTCAAGACCCTGGGATCATGACCTGAGCCAAAGCAGATGCATAATGACTGAGCCACCCAGGTGCCCCAGGAATTTCTATTTTTCACAAGCCTCCCAGGTGAATCTTAGAGTTAGAGGAATGAATCAGTGAGAGAGTTAGTTCATGGTGCATCCAGCAGTGAATACTTGACGGTAGTCCTGTGGACCTTGTTTTTAAAGATCCACATCAGCATTTTTGCATATAAATTTGAAAGGCGTAAATCCAGCTGGGAAATCCAGGTAGTTAGAACATTAAAAAGAGGGTTGTCATTGAAGAATGAAAATTATAGTATTGAAGTAGCTAGAATCCAATTTTGATTACTGGTTCATTGTTGCTTTTGTTGAATCATTCATGCTTTGGTGTTGGTATCAGGGAGAGCTGCAAACAAAAGCTAAAATATATTCTTACTTGATTTTCAAGACGTATTTGTTAATCTTGGGACTGTTTACTATTCTTGCCTTCTAAGTGATTTTTGACCTTTTTTTTCTTAATTCTGAAGAACCGATAGAGAAATGCAACAATTCATTTCCTCTGTATGTTATTTCCAGCATCATCCTGCTTTATGACTTCTTTATAAATGTTGTTATGAAATGTGGTATAAGGAATTAGAGGCTTTCTTTGGTTTTTATATGTTTTTTTATCATATATTGACTTTATTTTATTGTCTTGGAACTCAGTTTTTAAATACCACGTTTTGAAATGCATAGATTATAGGAGTTTTCTATATTTGCTTCATGCAGTTTTGAAGTTTGTAAGGCATATACTCACTTGCTATAGATTTTAATGTTAATTTTAATAATTACACTGACAGAATTTGATAGTGAGCAACAGTGAATACATGTGGCGTCTTATGTTCATGTTCTTTAGTGTGTTTGCTTGTATATTTTTTTATTAAAAATAAAAGTTATGTCTCGTTAAATCTGTATAGTGTAGATTGTGCTTATGTTTGACATTTTATATTCTTACTTAATTTACCCCAAACACTATTATATTGGTATTGATTTTTATTTTCCATCATCTTTGCAGTTCAATTTCACATTGCCCACTTATATGAAACCCAGGTAAGTGTTTTAACTTACCTTACTTAAAGTGATCACCCATATCATTGTAAGTAAAGTCAGACATACATAAAATTTAATGGGATTCTGGGCATTATCTCCTTCATGTATTTTATACTCATTAAATGTGATCAAGATTTTGTGTAGTGAAACAGTACTTGCTATATATGAGGAAGTTTCATTTAATATGTTTTGCCTCTAAACTTGAACTATCTGCAGCCTTAAATGATTTAAGATTTCTCTTATTCTTGATGTGGAATGACTTTCTTTGCAAAATGTTCATAGATAGTTGTTATAACGCATTGTTTTTAGTTTTACTTTTTCTTACAATTGAACTATCCCTTCCATGTGTCACCATTTGAAAGGCGTATTAGTTACCTCTTGATCTCAATCCTTTTAAGGTTGCTATACTTAAAAAAACCTTTTCAGTTTAATTTTAGAACATTTTGTTTTTGTGTATGGAAGATTTTGCTAAGTGTGTGATAAAAGGTATAACACATAGACATTTATTTTTGGCCGTGGGATGGAAAATCAGTTATAAGTTGGTATGAGAGTAAAATATTAAGTAATCGGAGTTTACCCGAAACATAAATTTAATAACCACTTTTTGGGGAAAAAAATACTGTTAACGTTTGTACATATATTTTGTAAGGTCTCTTTAGTTTCAGGGCTATCATGGGGTGCTTGAAAAAATGAACATCGGATTCCTGGACACTTCATCTGCTGAGCCCCCCCCCCCCATGCATGTGTGCCCACTGAATAAGAATTTATGCACACTCAAGTTTGGATACCCTGCTAATCTAGGGATTTTATCCACCTTGAGAACATGCATGTGAGAATTACATCACCTTGTGGATCAGAGTCTTTACCTGCCAGTGCTAATCCTAGGCTCCTGCCAACTGCTGGTTTTTGCCAAATCAGCAAAGGCCTCAGGGTGAAAGCAGCTACAGAAATCCCAATCCCCTCCCTCTCCAAAGTTGTTCTTTCCTTGGAGTCTTCCCTCCTTCTGTTATTACCTCAGAGCTTCCTGCTGCCTTCAAAATGAGAAGTTCTGGTTTTTTACCCCTAAAATTTTCTAGTTCTTAGTGAGATTACTGGTCCATTACTAGCTGAAGCAGAAGTTTTCTCACTTTTATTTTTTATTTTTTTAATTTAGGTTTTTGAGAGGAGGGGGAGAGAGAGGAGGGGAGGGGCAGAGGGGGAGAGAGAGAGAATCTGAAGCAAGCTCCAGGCCTAGCATGGAGGCTGACGTGGGGCTTGATCTCACGACCCAGAGATGGTGACCTGAGCCAAGACCAAGAGTTGGGTGCTTAACTCACTGAGCCACCCAGGTGCCCCATTCTCACCTTTATTTTTATTTTTTAAATTTTTAAAAATATTTTATTTATTTATTCATGAGAGAGAGAGAGAGGCAGAGGCAGGCTCCCTGCTCAGGGAGCCTGATGTGGGACTCTGAACCAGGACCCTGGGATCATGACCTGAGCTGAAGGCAGATACTTAACCAACTGAGCCACCCAGGCACCTTTTCACCTTTATTTTTAATAAGAGTTTTTGCTGGTGGTGGAATTCTATTTTATTATCTCATTTGATCACTTTAAAATTTACATTCCATTGTCTTCTGGCTTTCATTGTTTCTGATGAGAAATTGTCTTTTGGTGTTAATCTTTTAACCTTGTGAAGGTACTGTGGGGACAGGGCCCTCCCTCCATTGATTCTTTCATTTGGTAAATTTTAGTTCCCATTAAGATTAAACAAAACGAGAAGAACAAAATTTATGGCAAGCAGAGTATATAATTATTAGATGACAGAAGATGACACTGTAAGCATATGAAAAGATTGAAAAATCTCTATTCCAGTACTTATAACAGGGTTTTCATTTTCAGGTAAAAATTTAAGAAAAGCAAAAATGTCTCCCTCCCTCCCTAGCTAGCAGTAGAAAGTTACTTTTTATACTTCAGCTGATTTATATGAATATTTATTTATGAATATGGAATTATAAAATGTAAATTTAAGTAGTCATATATGGTTAGTGGCTACTGCTAGGTAACCAAATAGTTCAGTGAAAGTTTCTTTATATAGAAAGTCTTCCTGCTAATAAATGTAGAAATAATTTAGTATCACTTTACAAACCCTGAGGGCCCTGTTGCCACATTACTGTCACAGTATTAAACAATAAGACCATAATTAAGACCAAAGTGAGGGAATACTTTTTTAACAAGAGTGGTTAAGGAAGGCCTCTCTGAGCAAGAGCTATTTGGGCTGAGTCCTGAATGGAGAGAAGGAGCCAGTGATAAAAATCATTTGGAGCTGATGGAGTGCCTGTGTGTTGCTGGGTCATTCTAATAAAGAGGTGTTACCAACTACAATGGCGTTGTGGTACTGAGTTTATGTTTGAAAGACAAAAAGGAGGCCTATCGTAGAGGTGGAGGTGCAGGGTTTTTTTGTTTGTTTGTTTCTTTAAAAATTTTTTAGTTAAATTTAATCATAAATCTGGGTTGGGGTTATTTTATTTTTCAGCTTTATTGAAGTGTAATTGACAAATAAAATTGTAAGATATACTGCTCAATGTGATGATTTGATATACATATATATAGTGAAAGGATTTCTCCCATCATGTTAAGTAACATACCCATCACCTCATATATCGTCCTCCCCAAGATCCTGTATATACATGATACCAAACAGTATTTGTCTTTCTTTGTCTTATTTCACTTAGCATAATGCCCTCCACATTCATCCATGTTATTGCAAATGACAGGATTTTCCTTCCTTTTTAAGGCTGTAATACTATTCTATTATATTTATATACCACAATTTCTTGACCCATCTTTCTTTTTTTAAGATTTTATTTATTTGCGAGAGAGAGCACAAGTGGGGGGAAAGGGGAGGTGGAGAAGCAGACTTCTCACTAGGAGCTGGATGTGGGGCCTAGTCCCAGGCCCCCAAGATCATGAACTGACCTAAAGGCAGACGCTTAACCAACTGAGCCACCCAGATGCCCCTTTCTTGATCCATCTTTTGACAGATACTTAAACATTGTTTCCATATCTTGGCTATTATCAGTAAAGCTGCATTGAACATGGGAATACAGATACCTCTTCGAGATGTGTTTTTTGAGATATGTTTTGAGATATGGTTTTGTTTCCTTTGAAAATACACCCACAAGTGGGATTGCTGGATGATACGGTACTTCTCGTTAGGTATGGATAATTTTAATGGAATGCCATCTCCCACACACCTGTTCTTACTAGATTTAAAAATTAGATTCTCATGTTTCTGTGTATATTATCATACCATCTCTAAATAAAGTTAATTTTGTTCCTCTGTATAATGTCATATGTCCAAGTAAATGTATTAAGAATTATTCCTGGAAAGTTGTATCAGTTATTTTTTTATGTTTTTATTTAAATTCCAGTTAGCATACAGTGTAATATTAGTTTCAGGTATACAATATAGTGATTCAGCACTTACCATTCATCACCCAGTGCCCATCACAGCAAGTGCACTCCTTAATCCCCATCACCTATTTAACCCAGTCCCCCCCACCTCCCTTATGGTAACCATCAGTTTGTTCTCTAAAGTTAAGTCTGTTTCTTGGTTTGCCTCTCTTTTTTTACCCTTTGCTCTTTTGTTTCTTAAATTCCACATATGAGTGAAATCATCTGGTATTTGTCTTTTTCTGACTCACTTACTTCACTTAGCATAATACTCTCTAGCTCTATCCACATCGTTGCAAATGGCAAGATTTCATTCTCTTTTATGACTGAATAATATTCCCTAGTATATATATACCACATCTTCATTAATCAGTTGATGCACATTTGGGCCGTTTCCATAATTTGGCTATTGTAGATAATGTTGCTATAAACATAGGGGTGCATGTATCCCTTTGAATTCGTATTATTCCTTGGGTAAATACCCAGTAGTGCAATTACTAGATCGTAGGGTAGTTCTATTTTTAACTTGTTGAGGAACCTCCATACTGTTCTCCACAGTGTCTGCACCAGTTTGCATTTCCACCACCAGTGTAAGAAAAAGGTTCCCATTTAACCACATCTCACCAACACCTGTTGTTTCTCATGTTACTGGTTTTAGCCATTCTGACAGGTTTGAGGTGATACTGTAGTTTTGATTTGCATTTCCCTGATGATGAGTGATGTCGAGCATCTTTTCATGTGTCTGTTGGCTACTTGCATGTCTTCATTGGAAAAATGTCTATTCATGTTTTCCGCACATTGTTTTAATTGGATTATTTGGGTTTGGTGTGGCTATTGTATAAGATCTTTGTATAGTTTGGATACTAACCCTTTATCAGATATGTCCTTTGCAAATATCTTCTCCCATTCCATAGGTTGCCTTTTAGTTTTGATGATTGTTTCCTTTGCTGTGCAGAGCTTTTTATTTTGATACAGTCCCAATAGTTCATTTTTGCTTTTGTTTCCCTTGCCTCAGGAGACCTATCTAGAAAAAAGTTGCTGTGGCTGATGTCAAAGAAATTACTGCCTGTGCTTTCTTCAAGGACTTTCATGGTTTCATATCTCATTTTAGGTCTTTAATCCATTTTGAGTTTATTTTTGTGTGTAATGAAAGAGAATGGTCCAGGTTCATTCTTTTGCATGTTGTTGTTCAGTTTTCCCAATACCATTTGTTGAAGAGACAGTCTTTTTCCCATTGGCTATTCTTTCCTGCTTTGTTGAAGATTAATTGGCCATATAACTGTAGGTTCGTTTCTGGGTTTTCTATTCTGTTTTATTGATCTATGTGTCTATTTTTTGTGCCAGTACCGTAGTGTTTTGATTACTGAAGCTTTGTAATATAGCTTGAAGTCTCTAACTGTGATGCCTCCTGCTTTTCTTTTTCAAGGTTGCTTTGGTTATTTAGGGTGTTTTGTGGTTCCATGCAAATTTAAGGATTGTTTGTTCTACCTCTGAGGAAAAATGCTGGCATTTTGATAGGGATTGCTTTAATTGTGTGGATTGCTTTGGGTAATACAGGCATTTTAACAGTTTTTGTTCTTCCAATACATAAGCATGGAATGTCTTTCCATTTCTTTGTGTCATCTTCAGTTTCTTTCATTAGTGGTTTATAGTTTTCAGAGTACGGGTCTTTCACCTCTTTGGTTTATACCTTAGGTATCTTGTGGTTTTTGGTGCAGTCGTAAATGGGATTGATTCCTCAGTTTCTCTTTCTTCTGCTTCGTTGTTGCATAGAAATGCAACAGATTTCTGTACATTGATTTAGTATCCTACAGCTTTACTGAATTTGTTTATCAATTCCAGCAGTTTTTTGGTGGAGTCTTTGGGTTTTCTATATATTATATCAGGTCATCTGCAAATAGTGGAAGTTTGACTTCTTCCTTGCCAATTTGGATACCTTTTATTTATTTTTGTTGTCTGGTTCCTGTGACTAAGACTTCCAGTACCATGTTGAATAAAAGTGGTGAGAGTGGACATTCCTGTCTTATTCCTGATTGTAGAAGTCAAGCTCTCCGTTTTTCCCCGTTTAGGATGATGTTAAATGTGGGTGTTTTCATATATGGCCTTTATTATGTTGGGGTATTCCCTCTAAACCTGCTTTTTTAAGGGTTTTTATCATGAATGGATGTTGTACTTTATCAAATGCTTTTTCTGTGTCTTTTGAAGTGATCCTGTGGTTCTTATGTTTTCTCTTGTTCATTGATATATGACTGATTTGCAAATATTGAACCACCCTTGCAACCCAGGAATAAATCGCACTTGATCTTGGTGAATGATTTTTTTAATGTGTTGTTGGATTTGGTTTGCTAGTATTTTGTTGAGGATTTTTGCAACTATGTTCATCAGAGATAATGGCCTGTATTTCTCTTTTTTGTGTGTGTCTTTATCTGGTTTTGGTATCTAGGTAATGCTGGCCTCATAGAATGAATGTGGAAGTTTTCCTTCCTTTTCTATTTTTTTGGAATTGTTTGAGGAGAATAGGTATTAACTCTTCAAATGTTTGGTAGAATTCACCTGTGAATTCTTCTGGTTCTGGACTTTTCTTTGTTGGGAGTTTTTTGATTATGATTCTGTTTCTTGCTGGTTATCAGTTTGTGCAAATTTTTAGTTTTAGTTTTGGTAATTTATATATTTCTAGGAAATTTATCCATTTCTTCTAGGTTGTCCAGTTTGTTGGCATATAGTTTTTCATAATAATATTAAAATTGTTTGTATTTCTGTGGTGTTGGTTGTTATTTCTCTGTCTCATTTGTGATTTTATTTAGGTCTTTTTTCTTTTTGATAAGTCTGGCTAGAGTTGTATCAATTTTATTAATTTTTTCCAAGAAGCAGCTCCTCATTTCATTGATCTCTATTGTTTTTTCATTTATATATCATTTATTTCCGCTCTAATATTTATTATTTCCTTCTGTCTGCTGGCTTTAGGCTTCATTAATGTTATCTATGTAGCTCCTTTAAGTGTAAGGTTAGGTTGTTTGAGACTTTTCTTGCTTCTTTTTTTTTTTTTAAAGATTTTATTTATTTGACAGAGAGAGACACAGCGAGAGAGGGAACACAAGCAGGGGGAGAGGGAGAGGGAGAAGCAGGCTTCCCGCGGAGCTGGGAGCCCGATGCAGGGCTCGATCCCAGGACCCTGGGATCATGACCTGAGCCGAAGGCAGGCGCTTAACGACTGAGCCACCCAGGCGCCCCACTTTTCTTGCTTCTTGAAGTAGGCCTGCATTGCTATATACTTCCCTCTTAGAACCCACTTTTGCTGCATCCCAAAGGTTTTGGACTTTTTTGTTTTATTTTCATTTGCTTCCATATTTTTTTTTATTTCTTTGATTTCCTGGTTGACCCATTCATTATTTAGTATCATGTTATTTAACCTCCGTATATTGGTGGTCTTTGCGGATTTTTTTCTGTGGTTGACTTCTAGTTTCATAGCGTTGTGGTCAGAAAAGGGGCATGGTATGATTTTGATCTTCTTGAATTTGTTGAGTCCTGTTTTGTGTCCTAATATGTAACCTGTTCTGGAAAATACCCCACGTGCATTTGAAAAGAATGTGTATTCTGCTGTTTCAGGATGGAAGGCTCGGAATATATCTGTTAAATCCATCTTGTCCATCGTTTCCTCCTTCATTTTCTGTTCAGATGATCTGTTCATTGATGTAAGTGGGGTGTTAAAGTCCCCTACTATTATTGTATTATTATGGATTAGTTCCTTTCTGTTTTTGTGTTACCTATTTGCGTGCTCCCATGTTGGGTGCATAAATTTTTACAATTGTATCTTCTTTTTGGATTGTTCCCTTTATTATTATAAAGTGTCTATCTTTGCCTCTTACTACAGTCTTTGTTTTAAAGTCTAATTTGTTCTGTATAAGTATTGCTACTCAGGCTTTCTTTTGACAACCCTTTGCATGATAAATGTTTTTCTGTCCCTTCACTTTTAATCTGCCTGTGTCTTTAGGTCTAAAACGAATTTCTTGTAGGCAGCATATAGACAGATCTTGTTCTTTTTTTTTTTTAATCCATTCTGTTACCCTTTGTCTTTTGATTGGACCGTTTATTCCATTTTCATTCAAAGTAATTATTGATATGTATTTATTGCCATTTTATTACTTGTGGTTGTTTCTGGAGATTTTCTCTGATCCTTATCATTCTTTCATGGCTTGCTGGTTTTCTTTAGTGACTTACTTGGATTTCTTTCTCTTTATTCTTTGCATATCTATTATTATTCTTTGATTTGTAGTTACCACTAGGTTTGTATATAACATCATCTACTTATAGCAGTGTATATTAAGTTGATGGTTGTTTAAGTTTGAACCCGTTCTTTACTCCTATCCTCCCCATGTTTTAGGTATATGTTGTCATTTTACATCCTTTTATTTTGTGTGTTCCTTGGCTGATTTTTTAATAGAAATATTCATTTTTACTGCTTTTGGGTTTCCTACCTTCATACTGTCACTTTTGGTGTTTCTCTTCCACTCACAGAGTCCCCATTTAGTATTTTTTGCAGGGCTGGCTTAGTGGTCACAAACTCCTTTAGTTTTTGTTTGTCTGTGAAACTCTTTATCTTTCCTTCTATTCTGAATGTTAGCCTTGCTGGATAGAGTATTCTTGGCTGCAATTTCTCCCACTTAGCACTTTGAATATATCCTGCGAATCCTTTCTGACTTGGAAACTTTTCTGCTGAAAAATGAGCTGATAGCCTTATGGATTTTCTATTATAAGTAACTGTCTTCTTTTGTCTTGCTGCTTTTAAATATTTTTCCTTATTACTACACTTTGCCAGTTTAATTATGTTTTTTGGTGTGGGTCTGCTTTTGTTGATTTTGGTGGGACTTCTCTGTGCCTCCTTGATCTGTTTCCTTCCCCAGATTAGGGAAGTTTTCAACTATTATTTCTTCAAATAAGTTTTCTGCCCTCTTTTCTCTGTCTTCATGTGGGATTCCTGTAATATACATGTTACTATGTTTGATGGAGTAACTGAGTTCCCTAAGTCTATTCTCGTTTTGTGTAATTCTTCTTTCTCTCTTTCGTTCAGCTTCATTGCTTTCCTTTACTTTGTCTTCTCAGACATTAGTTCACTCCTTTGCTTCTTCCAGCCTGCTGTTTAGTTGCATCAAGCATGTTTCTAATCTCACTTACTGTACTTTTCATCTCTGATTCTTTTGTAACTCTTTTATTTCTGTGGTAAGGGTCTCACTGATAACTTCTGTTCTTTTCTCAAGTTCATTGAGTATCTTTATGATCATTGATTTAAGTTCTCCATTAGTTCTGTTACTTATATCTGTTCTGCCTAGATCTCTGGCCATGTCCTTATCTTGTTCTTTCATTTGGGATAAATTCCTCTGTCTTCTGATTTTGTCTAAGTCCTGCCTTCTTCTCTGTATTAGAAAAGGCAGTTATGTCTCCTACTCCTGAAAGTAATGGCTTTATGAAGAAGAGGTCATGTAGTGTCCAGAGCCTGGCGCTTCAGGGAGTGTCTCTGGCTGCATGCACTCTGCTCTTGTGTTCTGGGTGCTCTATCCTTCAGGCAAGTCATCTGCGGAGGTTCTCTTTGCCTGTCCTAGGCAATTTTGGTCCCTGGCCTGAATTCGGCAAGTTTTAACTAGTTGTGCTCTGGTCTGCTTGTGAAATGAGACCTGTCATCACCTCTGCTGGAACTGAGGCCCTACAAAACTTTCTGGTCGGGACACGTGGTGTGGGCAGGGGTTTGTGCTGGTCTTCTGGGGGAGGGGCCCATGCCCCTGGGACTGAGGTAAGCATGACTGAAAAGGGGCAGTTCCACCAGAGTTGGGGGGGGGGGCTTAGTGTAAGTAATTTAGGCAGCCAGTGTTGGAGTTGCACTGGTTCCTGATAGTGGCTTTGTTCTTATGCTGAGTGGTGGGAGAGTGAAATGGTGCCAGCCAGCTGCTTTGTTTCCAGAGAGGTCTCTGCTTGAATGCTGCCTCTCATAGGCATGCTCTGAGAAGAGCTGATCTCCCCATTGTTTGCCACAGGCACTCTTCAGATCATTGTTTCCATGCTGTGTGTCTCTGGGTTGTTTGCCTGACTTTTCTCTAAGAGCAGCCCCTATACCTCTGGACTCTCTCCCGGAGCCCAGCCCAGTCCACTGATACTTTAAACTTCGGGTTTAAGCCCCTCTGGTTGCAAGATCTCATGAAATTCAGCTCCTCTCATTTTCCAAGCCAGTGGCAATGGGAAATGTTTTCCTTGTGCATTCCCGTGTGCCCCTTTCACTCTCTCACCCTTCTTTCTGACCACAGCTCTCCCCACTCTGCAGCAGCCAATATCTGTTTCTCCCCTAAACCACATCTTCACACTTTCTGCCTTCTTCAGTGTTACCTCATCTGTACAGACGTACCTTTAGTTGTGGTATTTGTCCTGCCAGTCTTCAGGTTGATATATGGGGCACTTACGATGATTTGATAGTTATGTATTTTCTTCCTACTTTCCGGCCATCTTGGAGGGAAGTCCTCTATCAGTTATTTAATTTACTTCTCCCATTTTATTAGCTGAGACTGTAGAACCACTTTTTTCTATTAATAGTAGTAGTAGTAGTAGTAATTGGCCTTTTCCTTGAATTTAATGAAATAACTTGAACAATTTGTCATCTAAATTTTTAATTAGCCTTTAAAGATGAAAGATACAGAATTTTCCCCTTAATTTTGTTATTAAAGCATTACTTATTTTTTAATAGATAACCCAAAATGAAAGTGCTTGAAAGAATACACGGTGAAGTATCCTCCTTACTCCTTTTCTTTTTTTTTTTTATTTTTTTTAAAGTTTTTTTTTTTTTTTTTTTGAGAGAGAGAATGAGAGACAGAGAGCATGAGAGGGAGGAGGGTCAGAGGGAGAAGCAGACTCCCTGCCGAGTAGGGAGCCCGATGCGGGACTCGATCCCGGGACTCCAGGATCATGACCTGAGCCGAAGGCAGTCGCCTAACCAACTGAGCCACCCAGGCGCCCCTCCTTACTCCTTTTCTGTAACAACCTATTCCTCTCCCCAACCTATTCCCCTTTCCTCCCCATTTCATATCTTTCCAGAGAAATCCATGTATGTATAAGCAAATCCATTTATGTGTTTGCATGTATACTCATTTTTCTTTATTTTATTGAAACATTAGCTAATTATGTGTGTTATCACTTGACCTTGCTTAAATTGTTTAAGTTAGTATGATATTTTGGAAATCATTCCATATCAGTACATGTAGAGCTGTATTATATCCCTTTGCATAGGTGTAGTGTAACTAATTTAACTGTTTTTTCCTTGAGGGTTAGTTAAAATAATATTGTCATGAGTAACACTGTTTATAAGAATTGTTAGTTTCATATTTAACCTTCTAGCTATCCAGCATTAGTTTATTTCCAAAACACTGTAGATTGGTTTCACTTTATGTGTATTATAGAAATCCAAAAATTCTGAAGAAAGAGAAATTCCAGTTGGTATTTAAAGATGCAGTAAGTATGCCATGAATATGTAGGGTTTATTTCATGAATTCAGGGATGATGCAATGCAAGGAAATCTGTTACCAAAACAAAAATCAGTGTAAGGAAAACTAACAGTATTGTGAGGAAGGAAGAAAGATTTTTTTTTTTTTTTAAAGAAATTAATTTTAAGAGAAGGAAAGCAAAACCGTAGACCTCATTAATAGGTCAAAACCTTAGTTCTCTGAAAAAATTAAAATAGATAATCTGCTAGGTAACTTGATCAAGGGAATAAAAGAGAAAGCACATACACAAAATAAGGTAACCATGAAAACAGAAGAAATTAGAACTATAATACAAGACTACTAAGCAGACCTCTGTGTAAATGAATTTGAAAATTTAATGAAACGGACTTCTTCCCAGGGAAATACAGATTAGCAAAACTGACCTCATTAGAAAATTATAAAAGGCCAATTTCTGTAAAAGAAATAGGGAAAATTAAGTAATGCCCTACAGAAAGCACCATGGCCAGATGGTTTTACAGGGGAATTCTACCAAGCCTTTAAAGACCTGATAATTCTAATACTTTATAGATTGTTCCAGAGCATTGGAAATGAAAAACTTCTCCCTCCCTTCCTTTCCCTTTCCCTTTCCCTTCTCCTCCTCCTCCTTTTTTTTTTTTTTTATAAAAGGCATATTTTAAAAATATAATGGAAACAAAATCCCTGATTCTAAAAATTTAACTACAGACCATAGTGCTTTCATAGCTTCTTTTGTAAGATATATGTGACATAAATTTTACTATTTTAGCCATTTTTAAGCGTACCATGTCACTATGTACATTCACATTGTGCAACCGTCACTACCATTCATCTCCAGAACTTTTTTATTATCCCAGACTGAATCTCTGTACCCATTCAATAATAAGTTCTCATTTGCCCCTGGCAATTACTATTCTACTTTCTGTCTCTATGAGTTTAACTACTTCATGTAAGTGGAATCATATAGTATTTGTCTTTTTGTGCCTGGTATATTTCATTTAGCATAATGTCTTTAAGGTTTGTATGTGTTATAGAATGTATGAAAGCTTAACTCTTCTTTAAGGCTTAATAATATTTCATTGTTGTATATACACACTACATTTTGTTTATCCATTCATCTATTGGTGGACACTTGTGTGGCTTCCACCTTTTGGCTATTGATAATGCAGCTTTGAACACGAGTATGCAAGTATCTGTTTGAATCCCTGCTTTTAATTCTTTTTGATATGTAACTAGAAGTGAAATTACTGGATCTTTATGATAATTCTATGTTTAATTTTTTGAGGAACCATAATACTGTTTTTACCCATTTCCCCATTTGAAGCAAGTGTACCTGATAAAAATAGTATAAAAAGGACGCAATATACGGACCAGTATCAGTAATGAATATTTGTGTAAAAGTACTAAATAAAAATTTAGCAAACAAAATCCTTACCTCATTGAGCAAATAATATACCAAGTGGTATTCTTTCCAGGAATGCAAGATTGAGTATTAGGAAATCCATTAGTATCAGGCATCATAATAATAGAACTAAAGGTAAAATCAGATTGTTACCACCATAGGTGCTGAAGAGAAACCTTTGACAAATTCAGCGCCCATTCCTAATAAAAAACTCGTCCAAGTTGGACATAGGAATTGAGGGTTACTTTTTTATCATGCTAAGATTCATGTACTTTAGTCCCCAGATTTTATCATGGTAAGATTCATATGCATTAGTATCTTACTTAGGGGAAACACTAGAGACATTTTCACAAAAGTTAGGAGCAAAGCAGAGATTCCCACTATCTCTGTTACTCCTCATCATTGTACTATAGGTATTAGCCAGTGCCGTCAGAGAAGAAAAATCAATTAGAAGCACAGATTACCATATAGAAATTAACCTTCAACAGCAGTAATCAGAGAGCATAATGTTAAAACATACCCATTTGAGTACCAGTAATTACTTGGCAATAAACTTAAAAGAGATACTGTGACTCAGCAATATAAAGATACTGATTTTCCCTAAGTTACTTTATATTATAAATGGAGCACAAACATCAGTAAAAAACTACTAACAAACTTTTTAAGGACTTAGATAAGTAGGTAACACGCTAGAATAACCAGGATAACAATGGGGGGAAATTGTACAGGTTATACTAACTCTACTAAATAGAGACACAGTAACCCCTATATAATTCAAAGTGTGGTCTGGCATGTGAGTAGACAGACCAGTGGAATATCATAGAAAGAACAGGAATAGATCCAGGTATATAGAGAAATCAAGTGTTTGATAAAGGTAATATCTTAAATTCCTGGGGTTAAGGTGGATTATTCATACATGGTTTTAGGACAGCTGGGTAGCCATTTGGAAAAGGATAAAATTAGACCCATGTCTCAAGCTATTCAAAAGAATAAACTAGAAATGAATTAGCGTGAAATGTAAAAAATATTGTACAAGTACTAGAAGCGAACATGAACTCCTCTTCAACCTTGATTTAGGAAAAGGCTTTTTTAACTGTGGTCATTCTTTTCATTCTCTGAATTTTGAGCTAGTTAGTTTGAACAATATAAAAATAATTTCTGCATGACAGAAAAAAATAGCATAAATTCAAAGGATACCTATGAAACCAGGAGAGAATCTTTGCAGCATATGCCATGGACAAAGGGCTAATACTCCTAATATAACAAACTTGAAATTTGAGGGACAAAGGAATGAAAAGCCAATAGAAAAATGGGGAAAAAGACATGAATAGACATTTCACAGAAAATATGTAACAGGGCCATTAAACATATGGAAAAGTGGTCAGATTCACTCAGAAATGCAAATTAAAGCAACACTGAAATACAATTCTCACATATCAGATTGGCAAAAATAATAAGTGGCTATGGGGAAACAGGCACTCTCATGTATTGTGATAATACAAACTGGTACAACCCATCTGGATCAGAATTTGACAGTAATCTAACAAAGCTATATATGCACTTACCCTTTGACTCATCAGCCCCACATCTAGAAATCTACCTTGAAAGTATACCTCCAAAACTATGAAAATATATAGGCACAAGGATATCAATTGGAGCATTGTTTGCAATTACAAAATACTGGAAACAACTTAAATGCCCATTCATAGGAGAATGGTCGTATAAACTATGGGACATTCAGGTAGCAGAGTTGCATGTAGCAAAGTATGAGGAAGAATTGTGTGGATCACTACGTGGATTGATTTGCAGAATGTACTGCTAAGTGGAAAAAAATGCAGAGTGTAAAAGAGTATAATATACAGCCCTTTTGAAAGAAAATACACATGTGCCAAAGTAATCCTGAATGGATAAACCAGAAACAAATGAGGCTGGTTACCTACTGGGGGTTGTTATGAATGGGGTAATAGGGATGAAAAGAAGTGGATTTTCTTGAGTATATACTTTATATAGCTCTAACTCTTAGAACCTGATAATGTTCCTCATACCCCAAAATTAGTTGAATAATTGAGACCAACAAGGTTGTGAGTTAGCCCGAAATAGAATGCAGATGGTAACAAATGAACTTAACTAATGAATAACATAAGTATAGTGAAGGGGTGGATATGAAAAGAACTAACCTAAGTAACTTTAGAGAATAGTATTTTGACTATAGTCTAAAGCTGGAGACAAGAACTGTAAACAAATCCCGCACTACAATTACTTTCTCACAGTGGTATGGATTAGGAATTCTGTAACTACTTTATGTGAATATTAGGAATAAGCAAATAAGTAAACGTATTGTGGATAATGAGAGCCAGGTTTTTCACTGTCAGAACTTAAAAATAAGGAAAGTAAAGGCAAGACTGAACTAGTGTTGGATTGTAATTGGAGGTATCAATATGAATATATGGTTATTTATGGTTATGGGTAGTTGGATAGAAATACAGGTGTGTGTGTGTGTGTATACACATAAATATGTTTTCTAGCTCTATTTGCTGGGAGGGCCTGGAGGCAATGACCCATCCCTGCAATAGTGAATACATTAGCAACCAGATCTTTGTTTCTAAATACTATTCTTAAATATAAAAGGAACCAGGGATTCTTGGGGAGAAGTGGGTGATTCCAGGGCTTAGGCAAGGAAATTACAAGATGAGCTCTATAACATTTTGTGGTGCCACAAAGTAAGGAAGTACTCAAAAAATGATGAGGGCATGTGGAAAAAACACAGGAGTCGACTTTTGAGGGGATGGGGTCTCTAATCAGCAAATCTGACAAGTTTAGAAACCAATTATAATAATGAAATATACAGAATAAAATGTTTTAGCTCATACTGAAAGGAATAATTCTATATAAATTCTATAAGTAAATGAATATAAATGAATTTGTATATTTATATTTGAATTTATTTATATTCATTTATAAATGAATTGTGATAATACAAATTGTGAATATAAATGGCAAATAAATGGAAGAAAGGGGACACTTTTTTGTTATGTAGTATTTCAGTTAATGAATGAATTGAGGAATGATGAGTATCTCCCCACAAGGTGGTACTTAACTAATTTCCAAGGGACATTCTTCAAAGTAACTAACCAGTACTTTTTATAAGTGTTGAAGTACTGAAAATAAAAAAGTGAGGATCTGTCCCAGATTGGAGAATAAAGAGACATGTTACCTGAACATAGTATGGGTTCTTGGATTATATTCTGGACCAGAAAAAAGACATTAGTTGGGAGAGTTGGTGAAATTGGAAAAAATTATGTAGATTAATTAATAGTATTTTACCATTGTTAATTTTGTCAATCTTTTCATGTATTTTGAAGCTCTTTTATTGTTATGTTATTGTTATGTCCTGATGTTCTTTATCATTGTGAAATTTTTTGTTGTTGTTTTTTTTTCATCTCTGGTAATCTTTGCCTTGAAGCCTACTTAATCTGATCTGAATCTGGTCACTTCAGCTTTCTAATGCTTAGTTGTTTGCATGGTATCTTTTTCATCCTTTTATTTCAGCCTTCTTGTGTGTTTATATGTAAAGTACATCTCTTAGGGTATATTTTTGGCTCTTTTCTAAATCTTTTCTGGACATGTCTTTTTTGTTTGGAATGGCTAGTCCATTATATTTAATTTGGCTGTCATTCTTGTTGTATCCTTTGTATTTTGTTGTTTTTCTCTGGCTGTTTTCAAAGTTCTCTTTCCATTTGGTTTTTAAGAATTTGACTGTGAAGTGCCCAGGGATTGGTTTTTTTTTCTTCTGTGGTTTTCTTAGTCGTTTGGATATGGGATTTGTTATCTTTCATCAGTTCTGGAAAACTCTCAGCCGTTATATCTTTTCTGCCCCATTCTCTCTCCCTTCTTCTTGGACTCCAGTTACTTGTATGGTAGACTGTTATTGCCTCATTTATCTTTGGATGGCTTTTATTTTTAAGTCTCCAATCTGCTATTCAGTCCATCCAGTGATTTATTTTTTAAATATCAGATATTTTTCAGTTTTAGAATTTTTTGGTTTCTTTCCATGCTCTAATTTCTTACCCATTCACTCATTATGATTCTCTTTTTCTTACTATCCGTGAATTGTTAAAATGGCTGCCTTAAAATTATTTATAAATTTCATCTAATTTCATGGTTTATTTTCATTAATTCCCTTTTCTTTTGAATGTGAGTAGAATCTTCCTGATTCTTTATAAGTCTGGTAATTTTATCCTGGCTGTCATGAATAATACATTGTAGAGTGACTTTGTTATATTTTTCTGAAGATTGATGTTTTTGTTTTACATAAACTGGTTAATTTTGCTCAAGGCACACTCTAAATGTGGACACCCCTGTAGCTGACAGTGGCTGAAATCTCTCTTTAGTTCTTTTAGGCTGCTGGACATCTGCCGTGTTCATGCATAGTTCAGCAGTCAACAAGAGATTTAGGCAGAGTTTAATTGCAGAATTTGGTGTTCTCTTTCTTTCACTCTCTCCTCCCTGGGATTTCTCCCCTCACTTCTAGTTCTTGTGATAGCTTCAAAGTGTGTTCTCTGATTCTTTAAGCTGGTGAGATTGCTCATTTCTTTTGCGTTCTAGCCAACCAGGCACCAATTAAGGCCTGCTCTCAAGTGAAAATCCTAGTAAAAGGGGGTTACTCATCCAGTGCCATTCCCTTTTCTTAAGGGTTAATGTCTCTGGTTATAGCCTGATTTGGTTTCTCCCTAGGCTTTCTGATAGGTTTTTTGTTTTTTTTTTAAAGTATTTATTTGACAGAGAGAGATAGCGAGAGAGGGAACACTAGCAGGGGGAGTAGGACAGGGAGAAGCAGGCTTCCTGCTGAGCAGGGAGCCCGATGCGGGACTCGATCCCAGGACCCTGGGATCATGACCTGAGCCAAAGGCAGATGCTTAACGACTGAGCCACCCAGGTGCCCTAGGCTTTCTGATAGTTGACTTATATTTTATCTGTAACTGAAAGCTCCTGTAGAACGGTTATTCCAACATTACCACAAGCAACGCTTTTTACTAAACACCTTTAAAGTTAAACTCATGTTGCTTTTTATATGCCATATGTAATTGCTGCTTATTGTTCTAGTATAAGCATCCATCATATTTTATGTTTTCACTCCCTAGTGACATAGACCTAGGTTGACCCCAGTTCCTGATACTGTAAACGGTACCATTTTAGAACATTACCTGTGGAAAGGTTTCTTTGGCATCTGTGTCCCAAGAGTGAGCTTGCTGGATTGTAGTGCGTTTGCATACCTGATTTCATGAATGATTCCCCTTCCAGCAGGGCACGAGTGTTTTTCTTTACTCACATCCCCAAAAGACTTGGATTACTCAACTTTCTTGTTTGCCAATCTGATGGGTAGGTGGTGGTATCTCATTTAAACTTGCATTTTCTGATTTCTAGAGATGAACACTTGCTCACATGTTTTTCACCTTTTATGTGTTGGTTTTTGTGTCCATTGCCTATTTTTCTGCTTTGTGTTTCAAATCAGATCTTTACTTTTCCTTATGATTTGTATTGTTTTTGGCCATGTCAAAGAAATTCATTCCCATCTCAAGAGAATATTCTCCTACATTTTTTCTCTCATATGCTTCTCTGCCTATATATGATAAGAAGTAGAAATCCAACTTTATGTTTCTCAGTGTGATGCAACCAGTTTTTCAAGTATGTTGTCTTTTTATTATTATTACTTGTGTTTGAAAGTATGTTTTAGCATATCATTTGAAGGAATTGAGTTGGATAACTTGGTCCTTACCTTGTATTAATTGTCTCAACAGCTTTTTGGGATCAGATTAATAGTTAGGGGGAACTAACTGAACTGATGAGTAAAAGTTTATGTAGTAACTTCTGTTAATCTTAATGGCCAGTTCTTTCAGATCTTTACTGTGTTCACATACTGTATTCAAGTAGCACCTTATTTGTTTCTCTAGCTCTTTGCTTATCTCATTTGATCCTTAGAACAACTCCAGATAGAAAGATTGGGTATTAGCTCTGTTTTATGGATGTTGAATCATAGTTTTAGTGATTTGCCTGAGGATCCTACAGCTAGTTTTGTATTTGTACCTATGGTTTTTTTTTAATTTTATTTATTTTTATTTATTTTTTTAAAGATTTATTTATTTGAGAGAGAGAGTGAGTGAGAGGGAGAGAGAGCACAAGCCAGCTGGGGTGGGGGGAGAGGCAGAGGGAGAGGGAGAAGCATACTCCTTGCTGAGCAAGGGGCCCAGTGCGGGACTCGATCCCAGAACTCTGGGATCATGACCTGAGCTGAAGGCAGACACAACCGACTGAGCCACCAGGCACTCCCCTACCTATGTTTGTTTGTTTGTTTTTGAGAAGAATTTGTTTGCTCAGGCAGCTATGGACTATTGCTGATAATGAATAAAAGCCACTTCAATCCGTTGTTCTGCTGAGTATGTTTTAAAGGTAGTATTTAGGAGGTTTTCTTTTGTTGACTTCCCCTTTTCTCCCCTTCCCCTTTTTCTTGGAGGAGCTGTCTTAAGCTTTATAACTGTAGCAATAACGGGTTTCTGTCACTTGGGGAAGGGGACTGTGGGTAAATGGTTTCATTTAGAGATTTGCCTATGGAACCTTAAGTGTTGTGAACGCTTTTACTCTGTAAGTACGGGAGGTTTGGTATCTTTAAAGTCATACATATTATAAATTTTTTCCATAGGATATATACCAGTACCTTTAAACTTAGATTTTAACTAATTTTGCACTTAGATTTTTAAAAACATTTTTGGTGTATACTCTGTTGTTTATATTTAGTTGCTTGGGAACTTGGTGTTTCTAGGTAGAGATTATGCACTTGGAGGTAGAATATTTCTCTAGCTTCATCAGTGTTACATAATAAAGATGAAATTATTATTAAATAAGTTGAGATGATTTTAACAATTGAGATTTGGCAAATTCTTAAAAGGGCATATTTTAATACTTTATTGTATTGAATGTTTACTGGTATTAGTTACTCTGAAACATGGACCTATTATCCACAACGGTCTGGTGTTAAAGGAACATTCCATAATGGAATTAGCACTTTCTTCTTTCAGTTGGCTGTAAGAAGTACGCTAAAGTATCAGGATTATGTAGTAAATCTTTTTTCTTTTTTAGTATTATGTAGTAAATCTTAATATATGCGCTAATTCTTCAAAGATACCAATTTTATTTTTGTTTAAATCTCTTTTTTTCTGCTTTTTAGAGGAAGTATCATTCTGCAAAGGAAGCTTATGAACAACTTTTGCAGACGGAAAACCTTTCTGCACAAGTAAAGGCAACTGTCTTACAACAGTTAGGTATGTAATAGTGTACATTTAGTGTATTATAAGTATTTCTCTTTATGATTTTTACATGTCAGGGATGGCAAATATGTATTTGGCTCATGTATTCTATTCTTTTTCCTTCTTTTACCCAGAGTTGATAGAATTAATCTGAACCGAGCATATTTCCACCTTTTGCCAAGCATTGTCCATCTCATTTCAGTTCTTCAGTGTAGCTAGTCCTTTTAAATTCTCAGAATTATTCTCTAGTACTTAACCTATGGGTGAAGGGGGTTGAATACTTCCTTTGTGCCAGATATGCTTAGCACTGAATGAAGTTAAATGATTTGTCTAAAGTCACTTGGTGATTGGTGAGCTTGCTTTCATAGCTCTGTCAATAATATTAACTAAAACATTTCATCTAAAAGTTGTGGAACATCTAACAGTATAGTGTTTTTGTACACATGCAATATTCTAGTCTAATGTTAAAGATGAAGAAACATAGCCATTTGGATGTAATATGTCACTGTGATCAAGAAGATAGTGATTGAGTTCCTTACATTTTGTTTTGTTGTGTAGTTTTTGAGTCATGTTTCTTGTATGTATGTGTTATTTGGGTTTTTCCCCCCAGCTTTTGTTTATTTGTTTTTGGTCTGGGCAAATAATTTATTCTTTAATTTTTAACCAACGTGTAGTAATATGAATATTTTCATAATGTGACTTTTTATATAATTTTAAAATCATTTAAGCCTAGATTTTATCACTGATCTTCATGATATTGATACCTATCATATGATTAATTACACAAAATGAGCACATTGCCTTAATATAAAACTCTTGTTTTTAGCTTTGTTTTTAATTTAATCTCTGGTTAGAATTTTACTTGAGTTATCCATACTTTTAAAAATTGTGGAAGTATTTGAATATTTTTTTAATAAGTTTACAGATCATGTTTGAGTTTTGTGAATTTGTATCTTTAAAACAAGTTTATCCCTCTCTGCCCCTCCTCTACTCACATGCACACAGGCTCTCTCACTCAAATAAATAAATGAAATCTTAAAAAAAAATTAAAACAAGCTTACTAGTACAGTAAAGAAAGGTTTTGTGTCCTTAAGTAAAAAGAACAAAGTGGTGCCTTTAGCATAAGGCAGCTTACTCATTCAGCTAATTTATGCATTTTAGCTGCAGTGAAGAGTATGTCAGTAGCAAAAATGCATACACCTTTTAAATTTAGGAAATAGATTGAAATAGTTTTGGATTATGTCTGAATCACCTGTCGTCTTTGGCATTGGCTTACCATATTTCAGAGTGTGTAAGTATAATAAACTTTTCATGCTTTTGAACAGAAAAATACCTCTCCTAATTAAGTCTGACTTATGCCTGCACATCAGTCCTTCCTACTTGCTTGTCACTGCCGCTTAAGCAGCTCCTTTTAGAGCTTGTTTCTCTAGGTTCCATTCTTACTAGTAATAGGGCATAATGGAGGAACAGATGAATAAACGTAAATGTGTGATTGATGTGTATTTTCATAAAATATATTAACTCAGTCTCCTTGAAATATCTTTTGGAGCACAGCAACTATAATAAATGTCAGAAAATAAGGGTCCTTCTTTGTTTTGTATAATATGGACTATATACAAAGAACAGAGCTGATTTTATGCACTTGAATTGATCCAACTGAAATATGATTTCCCCAGCAAATTAAACCAAATTATTCCTTGTGTCTTAAAGGTTTTAGAATACATTATTCCATGATCCAATCTTTTGATTGCTTACATAACCCTTTCCTTTCCTTTTCCTTTCCTTTCCTTTCCTTTCCTTTTTCCTTTCTTTTTTCCTTTCCTTTTTCCTTTCCTTTTTCCTTTCCGTTCCTTTCCGTTTCCAACTGTTTTGATATACCTATACATAGTGAAATGAATAGTATTGTCAAGCTAATCAACAGATCCATCTCCTCACATAGTTACCATTTGTTTGTGTGTGGTCAGAGCACGCAAAACCTACTCTCTCAGCAAATTTCCAGTATATATTACAATATTATTAACTACAGTCATTCTGCTGTGCATTACTCTCTAGACTTACTCATCCTACATAACTGCAACTTTGTACCCTTAGACCAGTATCTCCCCATTTCCCCTACCTCCCCATTCCTGGTAATCACCATTCTAATATCTCCTTCTATGTATTCAGCTTTTTGAGATTCTACATACAATTGAGATTATGCACTATTATGCACAATCTAAATTTATTTATTAAACATTTGTGGTACGCATTTTATACCATTTTTATTTACACCATTTGAATATTTTTTAAATAATTGTCGAATGCTTTATAGTTTTTATTTTAGATAAGTTGTGAACATACGTGGCCAGTGCCAGTGAGGTAGGGTTATATGTGTGTGTTGTACTCTGAGCTATCATTGATTAAGTAGTCTTAATATTTATTCCTTGGAAATAAACATTGTGTTAATAGACTGTCTTGGAGAGTCTTAAAATGTACATAAAGTTTTACATAGAGCACTGAATAAGATTGAACATCTTTATATGCTTTGTTTCATAACTTGGAATTTTTTCAAATACCAAAATTAGAAAAGAGGAACTATAGTTTACTAAGTGTTAAATCAGTGCTTAATATCGTTTCATTTTCTCTGGAATAAAGTTCTTTATAGGTTTGACTGTACCTTCCTGTGAGAAACAGACTTCCTTATAATCAGAATTGGCAGTTCTAAATTTTGGGAATGTGTATGCCAAACTAAATGAATAAGTTGACTGAAAAAAGAATATTTTTACTTACGTGTTTTCTGCTTAGTATTCTTAAAATCTGAAGAACAATTAAGTCATTTAGGTAAATACTTTTTAATCATTTACTATAGGTTGGATGCATCACACTGTGGATCTTCTGGGAGATAAAGCCACCAAGGAAAGCTATGCTATTCAGTATCTCCAGAAGTCCTTGGAAGCAGATCCTAATTCTGGCCAGTCCTGGTATTTCCTTGGAAGGTGAGACTATACTTAAGTTTTGCTTTTGTTTATTCCACCTAAGAGATTTGAATTATGAGCTAAAAACGTTTGTTTACATTTATAAGCTGATCAATGTATTTTCCTTTTTAAATATATTATCACACAGATTTCTGGGAGTTAAATAAAAGAAAACTTCTGAGTGTGGTAGTTTCCTCACACAGCATAATCTGCTCTACTGGGACATTTCTCATTTTGCTTGTTGGATTTTCATTTGATGTGAATTATTGCTGGTTTTTAAAAAGTCTTATCAGATAGTAGTTCTTCATTCTAGTATTTAAATGCCCTTTCTTCTGATTTCTAGTATTTTCTTTATATGTCTATTTAACAGAACAGAATTAATTTCTTATTCTGCCTAGTGACCACCAGTAGCCAATGGGACCTTGCTATTTGTGATTTGGAATAATGATATATACATTAGAATGGACATAATTTGATTAATAGTAGGTCCGAAATCAGTTCTACTTGACATCTCACAGTGAGAAAGTGGATACATTATTAGTGCATTTGTTGGAAAGGAGAAAGTGACATATAATGAAAATAGTTTTCTGCAAGTCTATAAACTTTACTCTGTACTTCAAATGCCGAAATTGTGCTTACTGATTATCTGAAATATATCTTTTGTATATGTATCTGATAGATTATATTTTGGGGCCATTATTAGATTGTATTTTGTTTCCTAACTGGTTTTAGCTTTTGTGGTATGGTGGAAAGATCAGTGTACTAGGAGTTGAGAGACTTGGATTCAAGTCTTGGTTAGGCTAATATATGTGGAATCATGGATGGCGCAGTTAAACTTTTTGATGCTTCAATTTTCTTTTAACCTATTAAATAAGAGGATTATGTTAGATCGTTGGTTTTCATAGGGGACTATTTTGGCCCATAGGGGACATTTTATAATGTGTGGAAATACTTGGTTATCACAACTATGGGGAATGCTACAGGCATCTAGTGGGACAGCCCTCTAGGACAAAAAATTACCTGACCCAAAATGTCAGTAGTGCTGAGGTTGAGAGACCCTGGTTATAGATTATCTGTTAGGTACCTTCTCACCCTGAAGGTTTCAATTTTATGATTTTTTTTTTTTTTAAGATTTTATTTATTTGAGAGAGAGAATGAGAGACAGAGAGCACGAGAGGGAAGAGGGCAGAGGGAGAAGCAGACTCCCTGCTGAGCAGGGAGCCCGATGCGGGGCTTGATCCCGAGACTCCAGGATCACGACCTGAGCCGAAGGCAGTCGCTTAACCAGCTGAGCCACCCAGGCGCCCTATGATTTCTTTTGAAATTATCCTATGTTGTTTTAATTTTAAGCTGTTTGAGTTTTCCATAAATCACATTAAGTTTTAGTATTTTGTATGATTTCATTTTTCCTTTAAATTTAGCAAAGTGTTTCTATGAGATGGAGTAATACTAAGATTTAAAAAAAATTTTTTTTGGTTCGTCATTAATAATGTACAATAAGAGTTGGCTGGGAAGGTACCTATTTTTAGCAGAAATTTTCTAATACCTTCCAAAGCTTTATAAAATAATCTAATTTGGGTTGCTCACTAGTAAAGCTTAAGAGTCCAAACTTTGTCTTTCTCTTTCACTGAAGATATTTGGGAGCAGAAACTGGGTCTTACCATCTTTGTATATTCTCGCCTAGCAAAGTGGCTATTCAATAAATGGAATAAATGAACTGACTGAACACTATTTGTGTTTAAAGCTAGCCCCATTGCTAGTGTTAGTGTTGTACAGTGGGAGGCTTCATACAGGGACTGGGAAGGAGGTCCAGCACTAGAAAGTAGGGGCTGCCTAGTCATCGCCTCTAGTGTTAACGTTATATATGAAAATTTATTTTAATATAGGTTAAAAGGCATGTGTACCAGACATTATTTTCCTTTTGACCTAAAATAAAGATTAGTAGTTTAATACAATACAGTAGTGTTGATTGTCTTTTTAGTATACTTAAAAAAAAATTCTATTTTTACTTTTACTATTTTTAAAATTACTATTTTAGTAGTGCTGTAATTTTCAGCTCAGTGAGCAGTATTCCACAGGAGGGTTGTTTTTTTGTTTTGTTTTTTGTTTTTTTTTTTTAATTTTAGTTAACTGACTTTACATTTAAGCTGCTGAGATGCTTTTATTTGAATCTTTTCAGATAAAATTTTCCAAATATACAACATGCTTTATGATTTCTCAAATAAAGGATACTTACCTCAGTTTAATTTGTTTTGGAGTTCAACATTATCATGTTAGATGTTCATTATTTTTTATCCGTAATAACATAATTTGACGATTGTTTTAGACTTTTTTCATTGGTGTTTACTTTTTTTTGACCTCCTTTCACTGCCTTCTGATGTGTTGCTTCTAATCCTTTTTGTTGTGAGAAAATTTTTATAAATAATATATATTTTAAAAGTTATTAAAGCTCTGAATGGAGACCTCAAGTGTCAGTAAGCAGCTTTGGGATTTGATGACCCTAATATTTCTAAGGCTTTTTATTACTTACCTTTGCATTCAGGTCTGTGTTGAAGATGTCATTTGGCATGTGTGTATCATAATACAGGGGTAATGTGGTAATGCTCTTATACTGGTACTGATCACTGACATTGTTAGCACAGAACTATAGAATGTTAGAGCTGGGAGGGACCAGGAGGTCACCTGCTTCACTTTGTAAATCCTGTCATTTTACAGATCTAGAAAGTGAGTTCAGAGGAGGAAAATGTTTTGTCCAAGGTCACAGTCACACAGGTAAACTAAATCAGAACAGGAACTAGAGCCTAGGTTCACTCATTGGTTTTTCAGAGACACAAGGCTGTCTCAGGGGAACTTAGTTAAGTTTTATTAGAGGAAAAGTGGTTGGTGGTTGGACTGGGACGTCTGCATTTGGGCACATTGGTTTCCTACTTTGACTTTGTAGGAATGGAATGTGAAAACATTGGTTGGGGAATTACTGCTTATTCCTCTCAGTGGTTAGGTAAATTTGTCTGTAAATCTGAGATTTGGCTTTGATTTAACAACAACAAACAGAATGTGTTTTCTACTATCTGTTAAGCATTCCCTTCCTTTGTGGTATCTGTCCCTATTTGGCATTGTCCTGAATTCTCCCTTCGTAAAAGTTTGCAGGCTTGCTCTGACACGGCCCCCTCTGTCTCAGTCACTGACATTTCTTATTGCCCAATCCATAAGATTAGTGATTCCTTAGGCTTTTTCACCTCTCCCTTGTAGTCGTCCTGTGTTCTTAAACCCTCTCTTCTATGTGGATGAATTCCAAATCTAGATCTCTATATTTCAAGGTATTAAATTTCAGGACCACATCTCTTATTTTTTACCTAACATTATCCATTTTAGTGTTCTCACCTCACATCAAAGTAAGCATATTTCAAACCTCATATTCTTTTCCAAACCATCTCCTCTCCTTTTAGTTTTGCCAATGAGGTCACTTTTTATTTATTTATTATTTTAAACTCTCTTTGCTCAGGCTTAAATCTAAGTTATCCCACCCCTCCCCCCCCCATGGATATCTAATCAGTTGGTCACAGAGTCTTTATCTGTCTTTTTGGTTTACTGTTTCTCCCTTCTTTTCCTTTCTTGCCATTTTCATTACTTTTACCCCAATTTTGGCCTGTTCCAAGCCAGTGAGTATAGCTGCCTTCTTTTTTACTGTCCATAATTTATTTTCCTTTCAGTTTATCCCTACACATTGTTAGCAGATTAATATTCCTGTAAAGTGCTTTCGTGGTGCCATTTCTCTTGTTAGAAGACCAAAAACTTCAGGTTATCCTTGGCCTGGATTTATAATTCTCTACTCTTTGTATCTGTGCTGTCTTCTATACATTAGGTTTTGCTCATACTGTTCAAACAACATTTTGAAATGCCTTCTCTCATCTTCTCCGTCTGAATCAGTGGTTCCCAGACTTTTGGATTACATGAATCAGTAAAATTTCAAAGAATAATTATGAGGATCTAAATATGCTATTTGGGCACGTAAAAACATTTAAGGATTTTTTGCTGTTGGGGCGCCTGGGTGGCTCAGTTGTTAAGTGTCTGCCTTCTGCTTAGGTCTTGGTCCCAGGGTCCTGGGATATAGAGCCCCGCATTGGGCTCCCTGCTCTGCGGGAAGCCTGCTTCTCCCTCTCCTACTCCCTCTGCTTGTGTTCCCTCTCTCGCTGTCTCTCTCTTTGTCAAATAAATAAATAAAAATCTTCAAAAAAAATTTTTTTTGATGTTTACTCAGTTGTATTTCAAAATAAGTCGGTTGCAATGTAAGTATTAATTAGTTTAATGGAAAATTTATGTAAGTGTATGTTATCTTTCCATTTTATTTTCATGGCCAAATTGCCATATATTGGCTGATAATTGATAATCACAGATCTAAACTATATGCATCTATACATACTCAAATTCCTTAGTGTTACCCTTCCCTTTCTTGCTTTTCCTAAATCCTGTAGTGTGTATTTTGGTGTCTTTTACCCTAAATTCTCAGAACAGTTCTTGTCTGTGTCAGCCATATGATAACGGCATCATGACATTTGTAATGTGTCTTCAGTCCTCAACTAAATTGTAAGCTCCTTGAAGGCAGGGACTGGGTTCTGTTTTTTCTTTTTTCCTTAGTGCCAAGCACTAAGAAGATAATTTCTATATATTTATAGTTTCAGCTGCTGCTCTGTGTTTCCATCCAGTACATCTGCATTAAGAAAATGACAGGTCCTTGAAACTTTAATCATACCCTTGTTACCCTTACATGTCGTGA
This sequence comes from Mirounga leonina, assembly GCF_011800145.1. Classification (NCBI taxonomy): domain Eukaryota; kingdom Metazoa; phylum Chordata; class Mammalia; order Carnivora; family Phocidae; genus Mirounga; species Mirounga leonina. The sequence goes on from NW_023270164.1 coordinate 9,529,632, forward strand.
AATATTGCACTCACCTTATTATTACTGTTTTTGATAGTTAGCTTGATTTTACCTGCATCTTAATGTTTGTATTTTTTACGAATTACAGAATGATTGAGCTCATGGTTATTATTTAGGAAAGGAGAACTGAAATCTGATTCAGCAAATCTTACCAGCGTAGAATGGTTTTCTTGGTTTTTAACTCTGTGTTCTTACTGAATGTAAGCTATATAAATAGATCAAGCTATTAAAGTGGAATGGCACGTGTGCATGTGTGTGCACGTGTGCGCTTTCAACTCTATATGATATTGAAGTAATATGGCCTTTAATTATTTTAATATTGTTCATTAATGCAGCATGGCTTTAGCACTTATCAGATAAACTACAGTATAGTTCACTGAATAGTTAATTATAATGTACATTATAGTTTTATATATATATACACATTCACAGAAATTTGTAAGCTTATTAGGATTTTTATTTGCCTTGAAGTTTTTCAGAAAATTAATCAGTATTAATGGAATTGTCTGGATCTTTTTTTCCCTCCCCTCTCAGGTGCTATTCAAGTATTGGGAAAGTTCAGGATGCCTTTATATCTTACAGGCAGTCTATTGATAAATCAGAAGCAAGTGCAGATACATGGTGTTCAATAGGGTAAGACGTTATATAAAAATAATGGTCTTATACTTGATATACAACTGTTGCATAACGTGTAATGTACTTAGTAGTTAATATCACTTGAGAAGCTAAGTAGTTTTCTTAGTTGACCTATTTTTTTTCTGACTTTCTCTTTCTAGCGTGCTATATCAGCAGCAAAATCAGCCTATGGATGCTTTACAGGCTTATATTTGTGCTGTACAATTGGACCATGGCCATGCTGCAGCCTGGATGGACCTAGGCACACTCTATGAATCCTGCAACCAGCCTCAGGATGCCATTAAATGCTACTTAAATGCAACCAGAAGCAAAAGTTGTAGTAATACCTCTGCACTTGCAGCACGAATTAAGTATTTACAGGTAAAACTTTTAAATAGCAGTTTTTTAAAGGCACATGTTTCCCCATGACACTCAGGCAGGAGGCGGGTGGCTGGAAAGTTTGTCTAGTTGTGTTTTGATGTCTATAATTTGTTTCCATATTTTGTAAACATACCATAGCTTGTAATATTATTTTACTTTTCATTTTAAGTAAGATATGCAGTATTTAAAAGATGCTCTTTTGCACATTTACTGTTGATGCATATTAATTTACATAATTTTTTTCTATGTGCTGTCTACATTTTTAAGTTGTCATAGCATTTTAGAGAAAAGAACACAAACACTGTCTTTCACTCTTGCTTGGAGTTTCATGAGAAGACAGCTATGAGAACTCTGATAACAGAGCTCAGCTTTGTTTTAATTCTCACAAAGGTTTATATTCCGGTTACCCTCTTTATACTTAGTATCTTTCTGAAACCCCAAATTAAGAATCTATTTTCTTTTAAAAACAATTAGTTATAGCATTTAGGAAGATTTAGTGGACTTGCTCTTACTCAAGTAGGCTTGTGTTAAATTTGCTTTTTACATAATTTTTCCTAGGCTCAGTTGTGTAACCTTCCACAAGGTAGTCTACAGAATAAAACTAAATTACTTCCTAGTATTGAGGAGGCATGGAGCCTACCAATCCCCGCAGAGCTTACCTCCAGGCAGGGTGCCATGAACACAGCACAGCAGGTGAGAAGTTGGGTTATGTTCTGCAGGTGCCCAGCTTTAAGGGTTCTTTTCAATCTGTAGTGGTCAAGCATATTTTACTAAGTACAGGAGGCTTTTATTAATGAAAAGCCTTTTGCTGTAATTGCGAAGGGAATCTAGATATTCAAAATAAAACTCCCTCTGATATGGGAAGAAATTTTGGGGTGCCAATTTAGAACCTTTGTGCATTTTCATGATTTTGAAGGAGATTTCTTAAAATAATGCTGCAGTGGTTTGTTTAATTTTTAAAGCAGTTTTTCAAAGGAAGGTACACATTCCTCCATTGATGATTCATTTGATTTTGATTTTCAATAATTGCAATCAGCGATGTCCACATAGCTTTGAAAATATGCAGTTTGTAAAGTTTTATAATTTGAAGGAATGAACTAAGAATATATAGAACCCTATTTTTGTCTTCCTTCTGTGATTCTTAGGCATGTAAACCTCATCATCCAAATACTGAACCTGTAGTAGGCCTCAGTCAAACACCAATTTCACAGCAATCCTTGCCACTACACATGATTCCTTCTAGCCAAGTAGATGACCTGTCCAGTCCTGCCAAGAGGAAAAGAACATCTAGTCCAACAAAGGTATATGTTTTAGAGAAATAGAAAAATCCCAGTCAAAAAGGAAACTCCCAACTGCCCTGAACTTGTGCAGTTTGACTGTCTCCTGTCCTTTATATTAAATCTGTGGACATCAAAGAGTGAAAGGTTTGAGTTTTTCTATCCCAAATTCTTAGCATCATATTAAATATAGAAAGTAGGGATAAATTTGCATTCATCAAATCATTTTATTCATCTCCCTGCCGTTAAGATCTCAACACACTTTTCATCATCACTTTCTCCTGACATTGAGATAAATTTATTGTTGGATCTAGTGGACAGTATGCTATTTAGGTTAGCCATTTGGGCCATAGTTTAGGGGTGGGCCTTTTTGGGTGGCTTATTAAGGAATCAATATTTTTGTTTTAAATTTATGATTTCCCAAATTTATTATGCATGTAAAATTATTTTTAAAAGAATTTAATGTCATAACTTTTTTTATATGTAATATTCCAATTCATAGTCATTTGGCCTTCATTAGTCATTACTGTTAACTCCATGGATTTAACCAAATATTCTTTAATTTTTTTTTTTTTTTTATCAATTTTCCTCAGAATACTTCTGATAATTGGAGTAGTGGCCATGCAGTGTCACATCCTCCAGTACAGCAACAAGCTCATTCGTGGTGTTTGACACCACAGAAATTACAGGTATGTAAGATACGCTTTTGACAGATTATTTTTCCTCTTGAAAAAGAGTACAAGCAGTAAACCTCAAATTTTTAAGTATTCTTAAAGTTGAGTGGCAGTAAATCCAATTAATATACACATAAGCAAAATGAACCCACTTTTATCAGAGTAATGGGATAATTTATTCTTGATTTTTTTCACTTATTTTTAGTTTTATTTTTAAACAGGCAATATATTCACATGCTTCAGACTGCATCAGTATGATTATAGGCTATATAAAGTAAATTTTCCTTCCAGTTCCTGCTCCTACCCACTTAGTTCTCCTTCTAACAGCCAGTCCATGGTATTAGTTTACCTACCTTTCCTGAGATGGCATGCATGTACAAGCAAATATGCATCCTCCTTCTCTCTCATGTTATTTTTCTCCTTTTTTACACAAATGGTAGAATGCTATATATATTGATGATAATGTATTTTTACAGACTTTTCCATGTCAGTACGTAAAGAGCTTCTTTGTTCTTTTATGGCTACAGCATATTTATTTATGTAGATGTCACACGTTTATTTAAGCAGAGCACTAGGTTTGGATAGTCAGGCTGTCTTCAAACTTTTTCTGTTCCAAACAGTGCTGCTTTGAGTGTACTTGACATGATGCATTTTTAAGCTTAAAGAACTTTCTTTCTGTGTGACTACCAAAAAATACTGTATTGACAAGTAAAATTTTATGCCCATTTGTCTCAAATATCACATTATAGTAAACCTCTTTAGATGAGTGTTTATTTCTTACTCTCTCAAACTTTTTAAAGGGCTTCATCTTGGGGTTGATTGCTGTTGATCAGGAATCCGTATCTTTGACTAGATAGCGGTTCTGAGTTGGTATAGTCATTTCAGGACAAGGTTGCTTAGAATAGTGAGCTTGAGCTGGTTTCTTAGATATGCCTTTGACTGTATTCTCCTTTCTTCTTCTTCTAGCACTTGGAACAGCTCCGTGCAAATAGAAATAACTTAAATCCAGCACAGAAACTGATGCTGGAACAGCTGGAAAGTCAGTTTGTCTTAATGCAGCAACACCAAGTGTGTATAGAATTTTTTTCCCCTAAAATTTGTTAGCATTTTGAGTATTTTTCTTGACTAAAACATCCTTTTAGAGCATGTTCATGCCCACTTCTTTCTGCCAGTATTTGGTGGAATTTAGTAATCTTGCTTCTTAAAATACTAATAATGGACAGAGATTTTTAGATAAAAATAGCTGTAAATTTAATTTTGAGCACAAGAGTTGGTATTTTGTTACTTATTTACATGCTATTTTGCCTGTGTTCTTAAGGGTTATTTATATTATTTAATACTTAACAAGCTATCCTAAACTGAGGTGAGGTTCTTTTCTTCAGGACTTGTTTAGTTTGGAGGATCTGGCATGTAAATAAAATAGAATGAAAATTTGAGATCCCCTGTTTTCTGCTTGGGGAAAAGACCTATAAATTCTAGTTTTCATAATTTTCAGCTGCTTTCTTTTGTCTTTACTGAAGGGATGTTTCTCAAAACAGATTTCTGCTTTTCTGAGGGAGCTATCTAAATACGAATAAACACAGTTTCTTGTTTTTAAAAAGTGTGTATTTTTCAACCTAGAGAAATTAAATGTTAGAGTAAAATCAGAGATTACCTGGTTGCACACCTTCATATTCTGGTTCTCTACCTTTTGGGCCACACAAGCAGCATTTATTTTTCATTTGCTTTTTGACAGATGAGACAAACAGGAGTTGCACAGGTACGAGCTACTGGAATTCCTAATGGGCCAACAGCTGACTCATCACTGCCTACAAACTCAGTCTCTGGCCAGCAGCCCCAGCTTGCTCTGACCAGAGTGCCTAGCGTCTCTCAGCCTGGAGTCCGCCCTGCCTGCCCTGGGCAGCCTTTGGCCAACGGACCCTTTTCTACAGGCCATGTTCCCTGTAGCACATCAAGAACGCTGGGGAGTACAGACACTATTTTGATAGGCAATAATCACATAACAGGAAGTGGAAGTAATGGAAACGTGCCTTACCTGCAGAGAAACGCACTCACTCTACCTCATAACCGCACAAACCTGACCAGCAGCGCAGAGGAGCCGTGGAAAAACCAACTATCTAACTCCACTCAGGTAATAGAAGGACTAGCTGCATTGTTGGCTCCTCACATAGTAGTTGTCTTTATTTGGTTTTACGCATTTTGAGAGGAAAAAGAAGTTTGAGGAATGTTTTTATAAGCATTTTATAGTACTATGTTATTAACTACATTTTGACACCCCCCCCCCCCCACACACACACGAGTATATTTTCTTTTCCATTACAAAATTCTCCCCACACACGCACGCACGGGCACACCCACACAATCTTGGAACTTTCCAAAAGAAGGAAACAGATCATACAGTCCCCCAAAACTTTGTTAATTTACAATGGCATAAACATTTATGTAATGGTACTTAGTTCATTTCTACATATATTGCCTACTTAAGATCAGGTGCTTATGCTAAGTTTTAGGTATTCACTGTGGTGGGTGAAAAAGACCATTAAAGAAGCAGTTACCATAAATTACTATGAAGCATGACTTTGGTGAAAAGTGCTGCCAGAGTACCTAGGACGGCACATAAACTAAGATGTTAAGAGTCTCCAGAAATTGGAGAATTTGGGAGGGGAGAGAGCTGCTGGTAAAATGTGCCTAGAGTATAGATTATGAAGAGGTAAGGGTGAAATATCAGGCTGAGGAAGGTAGAAAAAGTTGCCTAATTTGTCTTTAAGGCAAAGTGGAGCCACTGAAGTTTTCAAAACAGAATAATGGATTTCATGGACATTATTTCTGTCAAAAATACGTGCCATATTTTACTCAGTTCACTGTTAGACACAATTTCTAAGTTTTTACTTCTAAATATTTACGCACATAGTTTTTCCTATGTTTTGGATTGTTTCCGTGGAACGGATGTTTCAAAGTGGAACTGAAAGGTCAAAGAGTAAGCATCTGAAAAAAAAATGTTGCCAACACACATTGCCAAATGATTTGTGCTTTTATTAGTCTACTATAAGAAATATTTGACTTACTGCTGGTTAGCCTTTTATTATTGGTCAAACCAAGATAAGTTCTTTTTCTAAGACTTCTAAGTTTATTCTTAAAGTACTGCTGTTGGTGGGACCATCTCTTCTAGAATGATTAGTAGTTTTATTTATCCTTAAATTTTGAGCACCTACTGTGTCCATGTCCTATTTGAGGCTCTGGGGATAAATCCACAAACAAAAATGTCTTAATTCATGCAGATAAAAAAAAATAGACAAGTAAGCATTATATATAGAACATTAGGTAATGATATATTTAGTTCTCTGGAAAAGTGTATTAGGGGAGCTGGGGAGTACTAGAGATCAGTGGTAGAGGATTCACAGTTATAAATAGGAAGGTCAGGGAAGGCTTCACTGGAAGGTGACATTTGAATAAAGACCTGAAAGAGTTACGGAAGTGAGCCTTAAAGGTATTTGTGATTAGAGTGTTCAAGCCCAAAAAACTAATGATGTAATATATGGTGATTAACATAACATTAAAAAATGAAGAAAAAAAAAAAAAGTGTTCAAGCCCAGGGAGCAGCAAGAAGCAATAGACCCTAAGGTAGGAGTGTGTTTTGCATTTTTTGAGGAAAATCAAGGTGACAAGCATGGCTGAGTGGGCCCAGCTAAGAATGAGAAGAGGGGAGGTAAATGTGGTCCAGCTGGAAACAGGCTGTCTGAATCATGTTCAGCCTTGTAGGCCATTATAAGGGTATTGGACTTTATTGTGCATTACATGGGAAACTGTAGGGGGGTTTTGAATGGAGGAGTAACATGATCTGAACTTAGTTTTTAACTAGATCCTCTCTGGTACTCTGGATAGACTAAAGGAGGCAAAGGTAGAAATGATGTGACAGATTTGGAGGTTATTGCTGTAAGCCAGGTTAAGAGATGGTGGTGGCTAGACCCAGAATGGCAGCAGTAGAAATGGTCAGGTTTTGGGTTCATTTGGAAGGTAGAACTGATGGGATTAGCTGACAGAGTAGGGTGAGAAAGAGAGGAGTCCAAGCTAGCCTGACCCACTTCAAGGGATGGATGAGTCTGGGTGAACTCACCATGCCAGGGCGGGGGCGTGGGGGAGCAGGAGATGGAGGAAAGAACTCAAGACTGCAAGCCTTGAGGCATTCCAGTGTAATAGGTCAGGAAATTGAAGAACTAGCAAAGAAGGCTAGAAGAGGAGTGACCTGTGAGGTAGTAGGAGATCCAGGAGAATGTGAGTGATGTCCTGGAAGCCAAGTGAAGAAAATCTTTCAAGGAGGAAAGCATGATCAAAGTATAAATCATATAGTGCTCATTGGCCTAGTAAGGTAAGGACTGGGAATTGACCATCTGAGGTATTTGGTGACATTGCTGGGGCCAGGAAAAACTAAGGGGCACAAGCCAAATCTACCCCATGACCACGACCTGCTTTTGTTACTGTTCTTGTTTCTACAGCCCACAAATGAAGAATGGATTTTCATTTTTAAAGCATTCTTAAAAAAAAAAAAAAAAAGAATGTGTAACAGAGACCTATATGGCCCACAAAGCCTAAAATATTTTCTGTGTGACACTTTACAGAAAACATTTGGATGAGAACAATTTCAGTGGATTGGTGGGGGCAAAAGCCTAACTGTAGTTGGCTTCAACATAAAATGGAAAAAGAAATTGAAAGCAATAAATGGTAGACAGTTCCAACACAGATACTTTAGTCACGTGGGCTGTGTACTGCACAGTGCCAGGGTGCCATCCCCATAGATCATGACATAAAAAGGAAGGAGAGAAACAGGCGACAGCTGAAGGGGAAGTGGGATAAGAGTTGTTTTTTGTTTTAAATTTAAGTTGGGAGAAATCAGAAATTTAAGGGGGGAGGTGAAAGCTAATGGGCAGCGTTCGGTATAGAGGGAGAAATTAACACAGGAGGAAGAGGAGAGTAGGTGTTAGAGTAGGTGTTAGAGTAGGTGAGAGGATGGGATTTTGGAGGGGGGGGTTCCAGGTCATTCAGCAATAAAGG
>NW_023270164.1:9542627-9619850 GCF_011800145.1 Mirounga leonina
TTTCATATTTTATTATTTTCTTTGTGTTGTCTTTTGGATCCACATTGTTGGCAGCATTTTCCCCAGTGGCCTACAACATGGTAACTACTGTAATTAATCTTAACTGTCTTACAAGATTTTTCATTTTTCATGTCAGACCACATTGGATGATCTCTAAATCAGACCAAATTCTTCTAAAGCTATTTCTGAATTTCTAAAATTTGATTTAAGTTCTTTATGTTAGTCTTTTTGTCTAGATGTTACACTGACATGCATTTTAACTCTGGGCCTAAAAAAAAAGTAGGTGTGCTTTAATGTCCAGATCAAATGTTATCCTGAGTTCTACTTAAACACAGTGCCTTGGCTCACTGCCAATTTGTACTTCCTTCTCCCTGCTCCCCACTCGGTTCTTAGGGCCTCTGTTCTGTTTCCTAGATGCTGTTGCCACCACTCTGCTGGAGCAGGGCCTTCCTCCCTCTTCCACTCTCTCTAATCTCAGGACATTTGCTAGAAAATGGGGGAAAATTTAGAGGTCCAAAACTAATATCATATACTGTATGGGACCTAAGGGTATTCTGGAGAAATAATGTTAAAGAGTTCCATGGAAGTGCAAGTTATAAACAGTGTATAGTAGCAGTTACCCTAAGTTTTTATTAATAAAGTCATATGCTGTGGGTACCTAGGTGTGACTCTGTTTCTTAATATATTAAAGATTATAATCTTCCATCTCACCTTTAAGGTATATGTAAATATTTACTTCAGAATTTTTAAGCACATTCTTACAGTTTTATTTTTAGCTTTTAGCTCTTAAAAGACAATTTTGCCTTTTTACAGAGACTTAATTATGTATATGTGTGAGTTTTTATATATACATATTATGCATCTTATATATACATAAACACACACACACACAGTTTTAAGTGGCTTGATACATCAAAACACTATGGATCCCTGTGTTTGCTTGTGTTATTTCAGTAACTGTAGGCCTTGGTTTATTAATGAAGAGACCAAAGATGCTCTGATAAATTAGAAGAGATACAAATCTTAAGAGAAAAGTCAAGATGGCAAATGATAGGCATCAGGTTTACCATTTCTGTTCTGTTGGTGATGTCCTGTCTGCTGGGCAGGATTCCAGAACTTGGAAGAGGAAAGTGACTTAGGCTCAAGAGACTTGATGTCTCTGGTCTAGAAGCTTCATAACCAAAGATAATTAAAGCGTAGATTGGTTTACTTACAGAGCACTTCTTCATTTATCTACCAAATGATATGGGTAAATGTGAAACAAGTTTAAGCCAATATTGTAAAGAATTGGGCAATGACTAATTGCTTCCTACTCTGCTTGGGGAAAGTTTCAAAATGAGAGAAAAGGATTTAAAATGGGATAGTATTTCTTTTCTTCAATGCCTTTCTCTACTTTGCGTTGTTATTATTAGTTTCATTACCCTAGCTTTGAAGTACTATAAACAGTGTTGGACACTTATATGTTCATAAGATAAAGTCTTTTCCTGATATGTACAGTTCTGTCCTTTGTATTAGGACTGATAAGTGTATTTTCAATGGAAAAAGCTTATAGTCACTATATAGACAACTACCTACATGAATTCCTTCAGGGAAATTCCTGTTTGTTTCAGACTTGGCCTCAAAAAAGCAGGGAGTCTTGTAATACAATAGTAAACTGCTGGATTCAATTTGATTACATGGTTTATTCTGACTACTCTCTCATTTTCACATATATAGTTCCTTTTTAAGATGTTGGTTCTTCTTGTTTGGTTCATCTTACGTGCTATACATCAAAAGGCGATTACAATACCTTTGCTGCTTTTATGGTTTAAAATTGTAATTGCAACATTTGGTAGTTCAATCACTATCCGTTCCCTTAGTCATGTCTCACCTTTTTTTTTCTTTTCTCCACCTTTTTCTTTTCTATTTTAAAATAAAAGCAGCTGTATTTTTCATTATTATACTTTCCCATTTCCCTTTTTTCTTTTGTTACAGAACTGTAGAAATGATGGAGGCAGAATTCTGCTAATCTATCAAACCCTGTTTTCTAGTCTCATCTCTAAATGTCCAGAATGTTGTAGAAGCTTAAATTTTGGTGCCACATTTAATTAGTATGAGATGTTCTTTTATGATAGTTTTAATGCGTGGTCCGTATCTTCCACTTCCTTAAAATATTAATCATTTACTATATTGTACATTCATCTCCTGCTCTAGAAAACAAATTTTATGTATTCGGAGTCATATTTTGTTTAAATCCCAAAGTTAAAAGAGTGGCAGATATACAATTCAGCATGCAAACTAATTATTTATTCGTATCTTGTAAGTGAATGTTTATTTTGCATTGATTTAATGATAATACTCGAATTGTTTCTTTACCAGTGTCAACCACCTATTTTCCAGTTCCATGGAATTTATAAATTAGTACTGATTTTATACCTAAATTTAAAAGCTTAAATGCCTATCTTTAAATGTAGAGGACACTCATGCTTTGTTGAGAGATGTCGTGATAGAATATTCATTTATTTAACCTTTAGCCTTAATTGTTGGTTGAACTTAAAATTTCACTTTAATAACTATTTCACATACTTTTAAAAAAAATCAGTTATTTTAAACCTAATTCATTCCTTGAGACCTGCCATGAACACTTTTGTTTTTACTTGGAGTTACAGTTAAATTAAGAAAGTGACATCCATGATCCTGTTTAATGTAACATCTCAAAAGTTTGTAGCAGTGGAATTTCAAGCCTTAGTTTTCATTAATGCCAACCCAAACAGGCTGATTTGTAAGGGTTTTTTCAGTTTGGCAAAAACATAGCAAGATAAGGGAAATTAATTTTGTTTCAACCTGTATTCTATAATATATGATGAAAATTGCTAATTCCTTCTTCAGTAAGTAAAATTACTAAGTTTAACTCCCTGCCATAATTACAATTTTCAAATTCTTAACTAAAATTGTAGTGTTAAAGTACCTGCTATTTTAATGCATTGATTATTTTAGAACTTGTAATAATTGGGTGAAGTTAACCTGGAATGAATCGAAAGCTCAAAATTATATCTTGCTGATTTTCTGAGTTGGATATAGATTTTAAGAAGTAGGAAAAAAAAATTTTTTTTTAACACTAAAAGAGTTACAATTTGGAAATAATTCTGCCATATTTGAAGAATTTATAACTTAACAAACATGATACTTCAACCCATTAAAGGAAAAGAAACCCCAACTACTACTAAGTAATAATTATATAGAATATCAGAGAATAGATAGCAGTTATATGCCTCATTAAAAATAACTGGTATAATTTCCATAAAATTTAGTAGATTGGAGTCTTGCTGAATTTTATTAGGGAGTTACACAGAAAATTCTTTCCAGATTTGAGAGGAAAAAAAGGTACAGATCTTTTCGGTTTGAGAATTATCACAAAGATATTCTGGTTATAATTGCTGAGATGAGACATAGGAAGAAAGACGTATTCTATTTTTACTATTATCTAGACCTTTTTGGTCAAGTTATTTTAACGTTTAATGGAAAGACTCTGATGGTAGAAGATGGTGGAGAGGAAATTGGAGTTCGTGTTTGTTCCTTAGGTGAGGAAAATAAATTGGAAAGTTAGGAGCAAAATAAGGAATGTCATCAATAATTCATGTGTTGTATTTTTTCTATTACTTCAGTGAAAATAGAGGAATGAAACTAAGTATTTGCTGAAGTTAATAATTGTTCTTAGTTTTTTCTGATAGATCCAAATCTCCTGGATTTATGCAGCTGCCCAGTAACTTAATTAGTACTTAATTCAGGATTTTGTTTTTCTGTTTTCTAAATAAATGTACAGCTGATTTATTCTCCCTTCTTCTTTTTTTTTTTTTTAAGGAATCTAGGTAAAAATGGCTTATCTAACAGTAGCATTTTATTGGATAAATGTCCACCTCCAAGACCACCATCTTCACCATACCCTCCCTTGCCAAAGGACAAGTTGAATCCACCTACACCTAGTATTTATGTGAGTCTGAATTAACTGACTAGAAATAAATTAAACCGGTGTTTGCACCTACCTGTCTTTCATAAGATCTTGCATTAAGTTAATATGGATGCCCTTTAGGAAACATTAAAATTATTGGCAGTAGCTTGAATGTTTTGGGGGGAAAACGATGTATTCAGAAAGACTTCATAATAGCATTTAAAACATGCCTTCTCAGTTATTAACCATGATTACATTAGAGTAGTGAGAAATACTTCTTACTGCCTCCAATTTTGAACGGTATGAGGCAAAAACCACCTAAAAGTATAACTTATGCTGGGTTTTAAATCTGCATTCTACTAGTTGTATGGACCTTAACATTCATTCTGCTTATGCATCTGCAAAACTATATATTTTCATTACCTTCAAAAAAGGCATTTGAAAACATAAAATGTGATAATAGGTATGTCATTTTTTTTTTTAAAGAATGTTAAAAGATTATTTAAAACCGGATGTTAGTTTTACTTTAAGAACATTTAGACATCTGATGTAGGAAGTTGATAAAAGTTCAAAGAAACTCTTAGATTTCTCCCAAGTAGGTCCTCCTACCCCATTTCCTTCCATCCTCCCAATTCTACCCCAGATGAAAAAAATGTTAAACTATAAAGTTTGTTTTTGGGGATTTGGCCCTGTTTTTGCCCTCTAGAGGCCAAATAGTGTATTAATCCTTCCTCCAACCAGTATTGATCCTTTAGTATGTAAGATAAGCACTGGGATAGATGTGTAATAAAACCTTTAAACTGAAGGCTGAGAGAGGGAAATGCAAAATTAAGATTTATCTTTTATGGGTCTTCAGCTTGCTTTCACTTTGGTATTATTTTTAAAAACACTTTGACCTTTTGTGGTTTTCTTTTCTCTTTTTGTGAGGAAAAAGTCCACATAACATAAAATTTACCATCTTAACCATTTTTAACTATACACTTCGTAGTGTTAAGTAATATTCTTATTGTTGCAAAACACTTCTCCAGAATCTTTTCATCTTGCAAATCTGAAATTCTATACTCATTAAATAGCAACTCCCTTTTCCCTGGTCTCCTCAGCCCCTGGGTAACCACCAATTTATGTTTCTATAAATTGACTACATTAGATACCTCATATAAGTAAAATTTTACACAATTTTTCTTTTTGTGAGTGCTTTATTCTCACTGAACATAGTGTCTTCAAGGTTCATCCACATTGTAGCATGTGATAGGATTTTCTTCCTTTTTAAAATTGAATAATATTTAAATCGCTTTGATTTTGAAGTTTTAATTTTATTTCTTCCCGCATATTTTGTTCAAGATACAGTGGACAAGAGAAATGTATGTGGTTACTGTCTAATTACAACTTAGGGTCAAAAGACATAGTGATAAAATGCTATAAAACATAAAATAGAAATTACAGGGTGCATTGTTGAAATTGCAATAAATGATGAATATGAATTTGGCATAATATTTAAATAAAAGGTCTGTTTTCCAGAGATCTGACCATATGTTTTAATTTTACAGTTGGAAAATAAACGTGATGCTTTCTTTCCTCCATTACACCAATTTTGTACAAATCCAAACAACCCTGTTACAGTAATACGTGGCCTTGCTGGAGCTCTTAAGTTGGGTAAGCTTTAAATAAGAAAAAAGTTTTATATTTCCTTTGCTATCTGTGACTCTTAAAGCAGTGGCAGAAACTTATTTCTATTTAGTTTTTTAGTTTTCACATTTTCATTTTAATATTTTCTGGCTTTGTGTGTGTGTGTGTGTGTGTGTGGTTGTGTATCACTTTTTTAATCCATAGTGTGAAGATACAATGACAGTATTGGTTCCTGGCAATTTACTAGTGGTTTTTAAATTTAGCTTTTATTTTGGTCTAATTATATAATTGTGATTTAGGTTATCTAATGAAAGAATTTCATTAGGTTATCTAATGAAAGATAAAATACAATGCTACTAAAAGATTGTAGCCTCCTAACTAGTGCCTGGCCCCTTGATTCTGCCTTTGCTGGTGGCATGATGATTAGGTCTGGGGCTTCATTGTCTGGTTGTGTAAACCTGGCACGAAGTTTAGGTTGTGCAGAGGCTCTGGTTGTTTTTTAGGGGAACCGGATAGAATGCCATAAAGCACTTTTAATGTATTATTCCAAATATAATTTTCATTTATTAACTACATTTATTTATTTATGAAGACCTGGGACTTTTCTCTACCAAAACTTTGGTGGAAGCTAACAATGAACATATGGTGGAAGTGAGGACACAGTTGTTGCAGCCAGCAGATGAAAACTGGGATCCTACTGGAACGAAGAAAATCTGGCATTGTGAAAGTAATCGATCTCATACTACAATTGCTAAATATGCACAGTACCAGGCCTCCTCCTTCCAGGAATCATTGAGGGTAAGTGTTTACTCCTTGAACATTATTTTATTTTTAGACTGTTGTATTGTTTTATGTTCTTTTATTTTAAAAGGGCACATTTCTTTTGTAAGCATCTCATTATTTTGTAGTTACACGAGATACTATGTAAATGCTATGCAGTTTGCTCTTAGTAAAGTCAAAGCAAGCCTATGGGTTGATAAAGTAAATATTGTTACGAGATGTCTCCCTCATCCCTGGGATGTTTCTGTTTAAAGCAGGCTTTCTCAATCTTGGCATTATTAACATTTTGGTTGGATAATACATTGTTGTGGGAGGCTGTCTTGTATATTGTAGGGTGTTTGGTAGCATCCCTGACCTCTCTCCACTAGATGCCTATAGCACGCCCCTTACCATCTACCCCAGTTGTTAACAGTCAAAAAGGTCTCCAGGCATGCCAAATATCCCTTGGAGGGTAAAATTGCCTCTGATTGAGAGCCACTGATACCAGAGGATAAAGTAAGTCTCAAGATTGCTTTCTGCTTGCAAAATTCCTAGTCTTGTGCCTTCCTATTTTTCTCCTCTACCAGGTTAGTATTATCTGATAGATAACGCCTCCAGGAAGCATTAGTGTTGTTCTTACTGGCCTCAGTCTGAAAGAGAAAACTGAGGGAGAGGCATGAATTATTTCAAAATATATGGAAAATTAAAAACCAAAGCGGAAAAATAATCAGAGGATTATTATTAAAAGACTCAGTCATTTCAGCAGTGAATCACTACTAAAATCCTTTAGCACTATAATGAGTACTTTGTGAATTCTCCCACAAAGTGAACATAAAACATCCACAAAAATGAGTTTATTAAATGTATTACTCAAATACTTGTCTGTACTACTAAGTTGTTTTGTACATATCCTACAGCTAAAACTTAATATGTGCCTGCAAGTCTTTAATTTGTAATTCATTAGATTTGCTTATCTCTTTAAAATTCTGCCTCTAGTTCACATTTTTAATGAAGGCAACATTTGTACCTGCGAACTGTGTATTTGTATTTCTTTCTCACTACCATTCCCTATATCCTACAGAGAAATTCATCTAATGAGAATTGTCCTGCAGCTTTAATGAGCTGTAGTGAATTCATTGTCTGTATGAATCTCATATGGACAAACTTTTGAGATACTTCAACTATGTGGTAGTATTATGTTCAGAAGAGGATAAATAATAAGCAAGATTCAGGGATCACCAAAGAAGCCACCAAAGGAGGAGGAGTTGAAAAGCAAAGATCCTAAGAGGCAGAGTATTTATATGGGATGGGATCCATAACCAAAGAAAAGATGCCTTTTTGTGTGCTTTGACAGCATGGACCATTACATGTGAAAAATTTGGCAAATGTTTAGAAACTATACATTTAAAGGGAGGGAGGCCAAAATATACTAAGTATTGCTAACTCGAATAGTAGGACAGTATTGAGATACTGTATCTGTGACCCCAAAATTGTAAATAATAGTAGTAATATTTGCATTGAAAAGCACCTATATTTATGCAGTACTTCTTTTCCTTACTAATGTTGTAAATGTGTTACCATTTGTGTATAATTCATTGTAGAAGAAGATTTAACCCAGGGAGAACTTCCATTTGTCCATAATCAAGAATAGAGAACATCTTAACCTTCTACCCTTATAGTTACATACATACCCACACAGCCCTGCTAGTTTAGAAAATTTATAATCAAGATGGATAGGCCTCTCAATTAAAAAAAAAAAAAAATTCTCTCCTCTTAAAAATGGGGCAAGAATGAGAATCTATAGATTTTTCCCCTTATAGAAGAATGTTATTAAGAAAGAACTCTTAAGATAACTGTGGCTGAGGAGGTCAGATACCATGCCGACGGGTGGTGAGCATTGACTTTTCTTGGGTTTTTATTTAATGTGTGGTCTTTAAAGAAATTTTCATGTGAAAGTGGCCTATAGAAACTTAGCTTCCAAACATAGATAATACCATCAATCTAGGTGTGAAATTTACAGTTGCATGATGGAAAGGATAGCTGGTTGTGGAATACTAAACTAGAATGTGTTTTGCTTAATCTATAGGAAGAAAATGAGAAAAGAAGTCACCATAAAGACCACTCAGATAGTGAATCTACATCTTCAGATAAGTAAGTCATTTTTAATGTCCACTTAGTATTTCTATTTAAAAGGCATGTTTCTAATATTGTCTCTCTTTTTTTTTTAAGTTCTGGGAGGAGGAGGAAAGGACCCTTTAAAACCATAAAGTTTGGGACCAACATTGACCTGTCTGATGACAAAAAGTAAGTCTTCATAGTATTTCTGTGAACTGATGCAAAGAGGTATCCTCTGCAAGACTGAGAATTGTCTACAATTTCCTCTTCTCTTTCCTCCCTTGTCATTTTTCCAAGTTGATATACAAGTTTCAGATAAATTATTTTTGCTAGGTTTTACAATGAAGTTATTTTCTTAAACTTAAAACTCTTATACAGGTTTTCATCAAGACCCTGACTAGGCTAAGTACACAATCATAAAGTTACATTTTATGACTAATAGTGTATAATAATTTTATAAAATAGGATTCTACAGCAATTATAAAAATAGGAAGTCAGGTTTTTTTCTTTCATTTACTCGGTATTTTTGTTTTGTTTTTAACTCAGTAATTTTTATGCCTCTTTTCATTAGGAAGTTTTCTTTGGAAAAATTGAAAAAATTAAGCATTTCAGGGTTCCCTATGCAAAAGTACAATATTTATAGATCTCATTGTTTTTTGGATTGGGACACAAAGTTTTTGAAGAAATGGCTAACTTCCACAAATATTTGTAGCAGGATTTCACTCTTGATCTGTTGTTATTTTATTGCAGATGGAAGTTGCAGCTACATGAGCTGACTAAACTTCCTGCTTTTGTGCGTGTCGTATCAGCAGGAAATCTTCTAAGCCATGTTGGTCATACCATACTGGGCATGAACACAGTTCAACTGTACATGAAAGTTCCAGGAAGCAGAACACCAGGTAACTTTTATGAACTAACATTATCTCCTACAGTTGAAAAACAGAATTAATCGAAATGTGAAACATGCAAAAGAGAACCAGATTCTTTTCATATACAGTGAAGGAAACTGAAAGGATTACTCCTGTTATAAGGTTTGACTTGTATTATTAAGATTTTTCCTGTTATATTCTTTTTTTTTAATAAAATAGTCCTGAAACAATAACATTGTTTAATCTGGAAAGGGGTCATTGGAGCACTCCTGGGAAAGTCCCTGTGGCTTAGAGACTGTTGTTGATCCTGTCTCCTGCAGAGTGATGGGATATAGTTTTTTCTAAACTTTTCTTTTTGCCATAGTCACACTAAGAAATATATTTTAGGGGGCACCTGGGTGGCTCAGTCATTAAGCATCTGCTTTCGGCTCAGGTCATGATCCCAGAGTCCTGGGATTGAGCCCCGCATCGGGCTCCCTGCTCTGCAGGAAGCCTGCTTCCCCCTCTCCCACTCCCCCTGCTTGTTTTCCCTCTCTTGCTGCGTCTCTGTCAAATAAATCAATAAAATCTTTAAAATATATATATATATATATTTTATGACTTTGTGTACATATGTGTATACAAGAACAGTTTCATAGAATAATACATTTTCTAGTCTATTCCATTCTATTTCATTTAAATAAGGAAGTAGAGGTTGTAATCCTCTAGTTGGGGTGCAACACACAGTTCACACAAAGCACTTGATGGGGAGACATTTCTAGAATTCTCCTGGTATCCAGTCTGGACTTTCTGTTAACTGGGCTTGTCACTTTTGGCAAGTCACATTTCTTTCTCTGGGTCTTTTTCTTCATTTGTAAAATGAATTACATTGGTTTTAAACTTAAAATTCTGACCAACACTAAAATACCATCTTCTTTGTGTTTCCTTGGATTAACGTGAAATTTCTGAGTGATGTTCAAAATATTTAACAATTAGGGCTGATGACTGGTGATAACAAGTTCACCTATATGCCAATGCCTGTAGGCTGCATATCACCATCAGATGTTTCTCTTTGCAACTTGAAGCAGCCATGGTTTGAAAGCCAGAGTGCTTTCTTCTTTGTCACCTGCTTATTGAATTGTAACTACAAAGTTGTTTCAAAATAGGCCTATGCTTGCTTCAGGGTAACATAAGTCAGTGGATTCCGAGTCCTGGCTGCTCATTAGAATCTCTTTTGAAAATAAATAGTTGATTAACCTCTGGAGATTGGGATCAGGCACAATATTTTTTACAAAGTTTCCCAGAGGATTATACTGTACAGCCAGGATTAGAACCATTAGGTTGTAGTAGTTTTTGTCCTCAAGCCATTGGAAGCCCAATTCTGTGATATTTTATCCATAGTTGGGTAAAGTGGAAACAGTTCTAGAATAAATGGCAGAAGAGCTATATGTCGCGCCCCCCCCCCCCCGCCCCCTTTGCCATTTAGACACTGATGTAAATACTGGGCAAGTTATTTGAACTCTCTAGAGGGATATTTTTTTTTTTTTTTTAAGATTTATTTATTTATTTTAGAGCACGAGCAGGAGGGTCAGAGAGAGAGGGACAGAGAATCTCAAGCAGAGTCTGCAAGGAGTGTGGAGCCTAATACAGGGCTCGATCTCCCAACCCTGAGATCAGGACCTGAGCCAAAACTAAGAGTCGGATGCTTAACCAACTGTGCCACCCAGGCGCCCCAAGAGTTCATTTTTCTTATGTATGTAGTATTGGATTGGTTCTTTTAAGATTCAATTGAAAACCTCTCCAATTTGAATTATTTTATGTAAATAATACCCTCAACTCAAAAAGAATGCAGTTTTTCATTACAGATGGGGGGGCGGGAAGCAAACTTGGTAGATTACTTCTTTGTCACTTGTGTCTGAACTGTTTGGGTTTTTGTTTTTTTTTTTTTTCAGTTTGTATATAAGGCATTAGTTTTTCAGAAGTGTCCTGTGGAACACTGAAGAATTCTCTAAGGAATTCCCTTAGAGTAGTGCTATCTAGTAGAAATATAATGCAAGTCATATATATGATTTAAAGTTTTATAGTAGTCATATCGATGCAAAACAAAATAGGTGAAAATAATTTTAACCTGGTATATCCAAATCTTATCATTTCAACTTGTAATCAATATAAAAGTTATGGGATTTTTCACAGTTTTTGTTTTCATATTAAGTCTTTGAAATCTAGTGTGTACTTTATAATTTCTGCACATCTCAGTTTATATAAACCCCATTTCAGGTGGTTACTCTCTTAGAGAACTCGGTCTTAGAAGAAATGGATAGTTTAATTAAGTTTAGTTCAATTTTTTAAAAATTATTTTGAATACTTTTTTATGGGGCAAACACTTTGTTCCTGGAGTTACATAGATAAGGTGGTACCTACCTCATGGACTTTATGCTCAATCATGTATGTCCTAAACTATAGAGATGCTCTCAGGCTCTACCCCAAAATATTTTGAATTTGACAGTGGGATTTCAGCATCTCTAATTATAATTAGTGCTAAATTTTATTTTGGAGTCCACACCATGGACAATTCCAACCATCTACCCATGGTAAGAGTTTGTAAGTATTAAGAGTACCATACTCACTTTTTTTTCCCCAACACCATTTGTTGAAGAGACTTTTTTCCATTGAACATTCTTTCCTGCTTTGTCAAAGATTAGTTGACCATAGAGTTGAGGGTCCATTTCTTTAAAGAACTTATTAAACTCAACACCCAAAGAACACATGATCCAATCAAGAAATGGGCAGAAGACATGAACAGACATTTTTCCAAAGAAGACATCCAAATGGCCAACAGACACATGAAAAAGTGCTCAACATCACTCGGCATCAGGGAAATCCAAATCAAAACCTCAATGAGCTATCACCTCACACCAGTCAGAATGGCTAAAATTAGCAAGTCAGGAAAGGACAGATGTTGGCGAGGATGCAGAGAAAGGGGAACCCTCCTACACTGTTGGTGGGAATGCAAGCTGGTGCAGCCACTCTGGAGAACAGTATGGAGGTTCCTCAAAAAGTTAAAAATAGAGCTCCCATATGATCCAGCAATTGCCCCACTGGGTATTTACCCCAAAGATACAAATGTAGGGATCCGAAGGGGTACGTGCACCCCGATGTTTATAGCAGCAATGTCCACAATAGCCAAACTGTGGAAAGAGCCAAGATGTCCATCGACAGATGAATGGATAAAGAAGAGGTAGTATATATATACAATGGAATATTATGCAGCCATCAAAAGGAATGAGATCTTGCCATTAGCAATGACGTGGATGGAACTGGAGGGTGTTATGCTGAGCGAAATAAGTCAGTCAGAAAGACATGTATCATATGACCTCACTGATATGAGGAATTCTTAATCTCAGGAAACAAACTGAGAGTTGCTGGAGTGGTGGGGGGTGGGAGGGATGGGGTGGCTGGGTGATAGACACTGGGGAAAGTATGTGCTATGGTGAGCACTGTGAATTGTGCAAGACTGTTGAATCCCAGATCTGTACCTCTGAAACAAATAATACAATATATGTTAAAAAAAAAAAACAACAGGAGGGGAAGAATGAAGGGGGGGAAATTGGAGGGGGAGTTGAACCATGAGAGACAATGGATTCTGAAAAACAAACTGAGGGTTCTAGAGGGGAGGGGGTTGGGAGGATGGGTTAGCCTGGTGATGGGTATTAAAGAGGGCATGTTCTGCATGGAGCACTGGGTGTTATACACAAACAATGAATCATGGAACACTACATCAAAAACTAATGATGTAATGTATGGTGATTAACATAACAATAAAAAATTTTTTAAAAGGTACCATATTCATCACACTATCATACATAAAAGACACGGTATAGTGAGAGCAACTACATTTTTCTCTATTGAGGTAAAAATCACACAGTAAAACTAATCCTTTTAAAGTACGCAGTTCAGTTGCATTTAGTGTATATTTACTGTGCTGTGTAGCCATCACTTCTGTGTAGTTCCAAGAAATTTTCATCTGTCCAAAAGGAAACCTCATACCCATTAAACATTAACTCCCCATTCCCCACTTCCTTCTGCCCCTGGCAACCAGTAGTCTACTTTCTGGTTCTATAGAATTACCTGTTCTGGATGTTTCATACAAATGGAATCATATAATATGTTCCCTTTTGTGTCTGGCTTCTTTCAGTTAGCATGTTTTTGAGGTCACCTGCATTGTATTAATGGTTCAGTCCTTTTTATGGCCAAATATTCCATTGTGTGGATATAGGACATTTTGTTTATCCGTTCATCAATTGGTGGACATTTGGGTTGATTCCACTTTTTAGCTGTTGTGAATAGTGTTTCTGTGAACATTCACGTGCAAGTATTTGTCTGAATTCCTTTTTCCAGTTCTTTTGGTTATATACCTAGGATTTGAATTGATTTCATATGGTGATTCTATGTTTAACTTTCTGAGGAACTGCCAAACTGCTTTCTACAGTAGCTGCACCATTTTACATTCATGCCAGCAATATATGAAAGTTCCCACATCCTTACCAACACTGATTATTTTCCATTTTTTCTTATTATGGCCAACCCAGTGGATGTGAAGTGGTTTTTCTTTGTGGTTTCATTTTCATGTGCTTGCTGGCCATGTATATTATCCACTTTGAAAAAATGTCCGTTCAGGTCCTTTTCCCATTTTTTAATTCAGTTGTTTGTCCTTTTGTTGTTGAGTAGTAGGAGCTTATATTTTGCATATTAACCCCTTATCAAATACATGATTTGCAAATATTTCCTCTTATCCTTTAAGTTGTTATTTCATTCTCTTTTTTTTTTTTTAAAGATTTTATTTATTTATTTGAGAGAGAGCACATGAGAGTGGGGAGGGTCAGAGGGAGAGGCAGACTCCCCGCCGAGCAGGGAGCCCGATGCGGGACTTGATCCAGGGACTCCAGGATCATGACCTGAGCCGACGGCAGTCGCTTTAACCAACTGAGCCACCCAGGCGCCCCTTTATTTCATTCTCTTGATAATGTTCTTTGATATACAAAAGTTTTTAATTTTTTTTTTTTTAAAGATTTTATTTATTTATTTGAGAGAGAGAGAGAGAGCACATGAGACGGGGGGAGGGTCAGAGGGAGAAGCAGACTCCCTGCTGAGCAGGGAGCCCGATGCGGGACTCGATCCCGGGACTCCAGGATCATGACCTGAGCCGAAGGCAGTTGCTTAACCAACTGAGCCACCCAGGCGCCCCAAAAGTTTTTAATTTTGATGAAGTTCAGTTTATCCATTTTTTGTTTGGTTGCTTGTGCTTTTGGTATCATATGTAAGAAACCACTGCTGAATCCAGGGTTATCAAGTTTTACCCCTGGTTTTCTTCTTAGATTTTTATAGTTCCAGCTCTTATATTTGGATATTTGATCCATATTAATTTTTGTATGTGGTTTTATATGAGCTAAGGGTCTAAATTTGTGCTTTTACATACCCAGTTGTCCCAGCACTATTTGTTGGAAAAACTGTTCTTTCCTCTATAAAAGGGTCTTAGCACCCTTGTTGAAAATCAGTTGGCCACAGATGTATGGATTTATTTCTAAAATCTTGATGCTCCTACCTTGATTTATATCTCTGTCGTTATGTCAGTACCACATTGGTTTGATTGCTGTACCTTTGAGGTAAGTTTCAAAATTGGAAAGTGTGAATCTTCCAACTTAGGTAGTTACTTTTACTATAGTACTTTATCTCTTCATCACAGGGCTGTGAATTACTGTCTTTGTTTCATTTCAGCCCAAAAATTCAGCCTCTAGCATTTTCTTACATGGCAGATTGGCTAGTGACAGACTCTTTCAGCTTTTATTTATCTGAGAATGTCTTAGTTTCTGCTTTATTTTTGAAGAATAGTTTTGCCAGATATGGAATTCTTGGTTAATTTTTTTCTTTCTTTCTTTCAGCAGTTTAAATGTGTTAACTCTGTTGCTTTCTGGCCTCCATGGTTTCTGATCTGAAATCAGCTATTAATCTTATTGATAATCCCTTGTATGTGACAAATCACTTTTTTGTCCTGCTTTCAAAATTCTCTTTGGGTTTTTAGTTTGAGTATACTGTGTCTTGGTGTGGCTCTCTTTGAGTTTTTCCTACTTTGGAGTTTCTTTAGCTTCTTTGATGTATAGATGCATGTATTCTGTCATATTCGGGAAGTTTTGGACCATCACTTCTTCATATATCCCTATTGTCCCTTCTTCTCTTCTGGGACTCCCACAATGCATAGGTTAGTGTATTTGATGGTCCCTTAGGCTCTGTTAATTTTTCTTCATTCTATTTTCTTTCTTCTCAAAATGGTTAGTTTCATTTGACCTATCTACAAGTTTGTAGATTCTTGCTTTAACCTGGTCAGATCTGTTGTTTGAAACCCACTAGTGAATTTTTAATTTCAGTTAAACTTTCCAGCTTCAGAATTTTATTTATGGTAATTTCTGTGTCTTTATTAATAATCTCTGTTGAGACCTCATTTTCCTTGTTTCCTGTGGTTCTTGTTTATGGTTTCTTTTAGCTCTTTGAAGTATACTTAAGACAGTTGATTTAAAGTGTTTGTGAAGTCCAGTGTCTCTTCTTTTTCAGGAATAGGTTTTGTTATTTTTTTTTTTCCTGTGACTGGGTCATACATTTTTGTTTATTTGCAAGCCTCATAATTTTTTGTGAAAACAGACTCTGAGAATTAAAAAAAAGAAAAGACTGTATTCTTGGTCAGATGTAGTCCCTGAGGTCTCTGTTCCCTAAGCATAGTACTGTGCTAATATTTTGACATTTTGAATGTTATCATGTGGCAATTACAGAAATCAGATTCTCCCTCTCCGGGGTTTGTTCTTCCTTATTGTGGGCTACAGTTGTCTGTTTGTTTAGTAACTTTTCCACAGTATTTTCACAAAGACTGTATTCCTTGGCACGTGTGGGAGCTGAAGTTTCTTTTCCATTATCTCAGCAGTTAGCCAGTGACCTGACAGATTTCCTTCAGTGCTTTGTGCCAAAAAAAGAAAGAAGAATGGAAAAATGAACAGAAAAGAAAAAATAATTCTCCAGGTCTTTGCAGATTGCCTCTGTGTTGAGTCACTCCTTATACACTTATCCATGCTGCTTACAGTTGTACTTTTAGCCTTTACCTCCTTGCTTGCACTGCGCCTAAAGATTAGCAAGAAGTTACAATTTATGGTCTTAGGTATTTTTCTGAGCATGCGCCCTGCTCTTGGTATGCATGTGGCTTTCTAAATTCTCTAGTGTTCACGGGAACTTTTCAAAACCTTTTATTCCCCCCAAATCTCACTCCCCAGCTTTTCTTTCCAGGCCTTTGGTGTGTCTGTTGCTTGCCCCAACTCTGTTTTTGCCTTTGTTCATTGACCTTTCAATGTTTTGACCTTCTCCACTGAACCACTTGCCCTGATAGAGTGAAGCTCCTTGTGTTAGTCCTTTGGGGAAACTCCAGTCAAGTCAAAACAGAAAAACATAATTCCTTGGGAACAAGATCCACTGTGCTCCCTCCAGAACCAGGGACACTCACACTAGAACACAAGACTACCATTTTTAAGTCCACTGCCACACTAGTGATGTGGGTGGGGATAAGGTAAGTTAAAGTGACATAAAAGTTTCCTACTGTGTTGTAAGTTCTTTCTGGTCAGGCATTCACTTGGTCGCTGTAAACCTTGACTATTGCCCAGAGTTCCGGTAAGGTTGCTTCTGGCAGTTTTTACTAGATTTTTTCTTTTTTTAGTGTTTCTGAAGAGTTCTCCAGAGTTCCCTGCTCCATCACTTTTGTTGACAGTACTCCCACAGCTACATTTGAAAACCAGGTTTCTTGTCTCTATTGATGTCCTAATACTACTTGTGAGAGATGGTGATTAGTTCACAAAGAAGTGATAATATCAATAATAGCTAATACTTATTACTTACCATATATTTGGCACTGTTCAGAGCAGTCATTATTTCATTGATCCCTCAAAACAACCCGGTGATTTATTGGAATTGTTATTATCTAATCTTCTATATAAGGAAATGGAGTCAGAAAGGTTTAGCAACATGCGCAGGTTCACATAAGCTTAGGAGCCTAGCTGTAGAACCTAAGCTTGTAGTCTTGATTTAGACTACCTCTGCAGAAGGTCTTACTGAATAAGTTAGGAGCTGACCAAACTCTGCTCTAAAACTAGACACAGAAATAATGACAAACAGCTGAATACCACCAGAACATTCTATGTTGAACATTTCCGAGGTCTTATTTCTAAAGGCACATTTTTCTATAGAATTTATAGTATGCTGATTACTGTTTTTCTTTTCTCATTTCAGGTCATCAAGAAAATAACAACTTCTGTTCAGTTAACATAAATATTGGTCCAGGTGACTGTGAATGGTTTGTTGTCCCTGAAGGTTATTGGGGTGTTCTGAATGACTTCTGTGAAAAGTAGGTTTCCAAACTAAATTTTCTTTAAACGTAATTACTCAAAAACAGTAATTGTAAAGGACAGCTTACTAACCTGGATATCCTAATGTATGTGGCCAGTATTCACTTAACCATTCAGCAAAAAATTCATTTAAATTGATTTGATTCCAAGTCTATTCCTTTGCATTACTGAGAATACTTTAAGAAAGATGCCTTGAAACTACTCCATGCGGTAGTAACAGCCTTGAATTTGGAAGATAGGAAGGTTGAGTTGTTTATTAGGTTAATTGAACAATTGATACATAAATACTTTTTCATGTGGCAGATCTATATTCCAAGAAAAATTATTTTACTATGAATGGTTTTAGAAGTGGAAGGAATTCTATAATAGAGCCCCTTCATAGGTTGTTAATAACTCAAGTTTGAGCATATTACTCTTTGTCATATCACCATGATATAAATCCTTTTTTTTTTAAACTACACTGGCAACTATTCCTATAAAATAATTTTACAAAGTTTAATCAACTACTTCAGATTTTATTTTCTCTGTTTGAAGGAACTCACCTAGTAGAAGTATTCCTTTCCTTAAGGTCCTAGAAATAGCTTTCCTTTATTTCTTTATCTTGTGTTAAAGAGTACCTCAGAATTATTTTCATTGGTTTAAACTTAATTATTTGTCTAAATGGAAACTTTCTCTCTCTTTTTTTTTTTTTTGGAAAGTACTCCATTATGTAAGTGTTGATATTTTCCTTTAGTAATAACACTGGAAAATTATTATGGTTAAAAACATAAATTATACATATATATGGTGTTATTCTCCCCACCCCAAGAAAGTAAAGGGGGAACCACCAGAAACATTTACATTATGAGAGACTCTGAAACCTAATTATACACATACTCCACATACTAACTTAGAATTTTTTTATCTTGGGTTACGGGATCTTTGCTGTAAACATCTTTCTTGGTTTAGTAACAAGTGTAAATATAGTTACCAAAAAACCCCCACACTAATCCAAAATTTCCTTATATACAAGCAAAAGATAATTACCTTTCATTGTTTTTACTGTTTAATACACAGATTTCCTTTCATATAAGAAAGCCAAAGATGTGAAATTTTAAAGTTTCAAATGCTCTAATGAAATAACCTGATCTACTTTAATCTGTGCTTACTTTTATGGACCAGCAGTCTGGTGGTAGCAGAGAAAGAGCAGTGTCATGTAGGAAATCTCCATTGTTCTACAGAAAGATCTGCCTTTCTTTCTTTCTTTCTTTCCTTCTTTTCTTTCTTTAGTTTCTTTTGATTTTATTTATTTATTTGAGAGAGCATGTGAGAGGGGAGGGTCAGAGGGAGAAGCAGACTCTGCTGAGCAGGGAGCCTGATGTGGGACTCGATCCTGGGACTCCGGTATCATGACGTGAGCCAAAGGCAGTCGCTTAACCAGCTGAGCCACCCAGGCGCCCAAGATTTGTATTTCTTAAACTTTGAGATAGTAGTATATTTTTACAACCACAGTACACTAATCCTTGTTCATTATTTCTGAGTAGAGATTGGCTCTCTTCAGGATTTAGTTTTTCTTTCCTACCTAATGCGGAGGTAATCTGGGAACAAAGATAATTAGAAGAGGCAGGTGATGTCTAAAAAGCGTGAACTTGGGGATAATAAAAATATCAAAAGTATGAAGGGTTAGGTAAATTTAAGCTGCAGAAATAGCACTTGCTACCCCAGCATTTCAGTGTAATTTTGTTTCACATAAGGATTGTTGCTTTTGATACTGACTGATAGTGACCGTGTCTGTAGTTTTTGTTATGACTTTAAACAGTATCTGTCTTGAAATAACCATTCACTTGAATATATGATAAAAAGGATGCTTGCTTTTTGGGGGTAACTTTAATTTTTTTTTTTAACTTAGTTGTTGATTATTTGGTGGTCTTGCTTACTTGATTGCTTGCTTGCTTTTGGATAGAAAGGTTCCTCCAATGTTATGATGGCAACACATGGGTGAAGTAGGGATAGAATTTGTGTTTGTAACCATATTTTGCTTCATAGGCAAGTTTTTCTGGACTGTGTCTACTGAGCCTTATTACAGACAGTAAGCCCATCCATATCCCCTTGCAGTTAGGCTACCATTGGCAGTCTTCTAGACTTTGAAGAGCAGCCTTGCATTTTTTTAAGGAAAAAAAATAAGGCAAAGATTCCATCTAAATCAGCTGTTGGTGAGATTTTTCCAGAAAGGGCCAGATAATAAATATTTTAGGCTTTGCAGGTCATATGGTCTCTGTCACAGCTGTGTCACTGTGGTACATAAGCAGTCATGTATAATAATATGTAAATGAATGGGCATGGCTATGGTCTAATAAAAGTTCTATTTACAAAAATAGGTGAGCTGGATTTGGCTCATGGGCCATAGTTTGCCAGCCCTTGATCTAAACAAGTTAAATTTAAACCAAAGAGAATAATTTCAATTATTTCAATAATTACAATACACTTTATTGTATCCTTTGGCACAGGACAAAAGTAAAGACTACTTCTTAGATCATAAGGAAAGGAACATTTCCATTCTGCAAGTTCTTCCTTCCCCAAAATGTAGCTTATTGAATTTTATAAACTTCTCTTGTAGGAAAAGTTGCTATGCGGTTTAAAAAATACTTCATATTATATCATGATGAAGTAGAAAAAGAAGAAGCCAGATTTTTATTTATTTTTTTATTTTTTATTTTTTTAAAGATTTTATTTATTTATTTGACAGAGAGAGACATAGCGAGAGAGGGAACACAAGCAGGGGGAGTGGGAGAGGGAGAAGCAGGCTTCCTGCAGAGCAGGGAGCCCGATGTGGGGCTCAATCCCAGGACCCTGGGATCATGACCTGAGCCGAAGGCAGACACTGAACGACTGAGCCACCCAGGCGCCCAAGAAACCAGATTTTAAAGTAAAAGCTTACTAAGATCCATAGAATGGTTCCAAAGTACATTGGTGGTGGCGGCCGCAATGATGACGGTTATTTGTGCATGTGTATGATTATTTGTTTTTTATGAAGTTGTTTTCAGCTGCATAGTTTTAACTAGTATCAAAACTCTAGAGACTGACATCCTGTCTCCTTTTCCTATTAGAATTCAAAACAGCAGTAGAGACCATTCTTTTTTCCACTTTGCCTCAGAAATCAAAGTTCCTAATACTTCATTATATTTGCCATAGCGTTCCTGTTTATGGACTTAAGTGACTTGATGTCAATTCCACCTTCCATTTACCTTTTAGAGATTTCTTGGTACTACTCCGTGAAGAAGTGTTCAGTCAAATAGCCTTTAGTGAAATGAAATTAAGTTAATGTATAAGTGTTACTTAAAAGGAGCTTTGGATTTCATTTGGATCTTTGAAAAATCAATTGACGTTAGTAGTACTGATCTTTGGATAAGTTATTCAATACTTAACTGTAATTTTACTCCCATTACATACGGTAGTTCTTATTTCAATGCAGTGTGAATGAGCATGTTTTAAGAAGTTTTGACCTTGTTTCCCAGTCTTATTAAGGAGCTTTATTTAAGTATTTGATCCATTTGCATTATTTTTTCTTATTTCAGAAATAATTTGAATTTCCTCATGGGTTCTTGGTGGCCCAACCTTGAAGATCTTTATGAAGCAAATGTTCCAGTGTATAGGTTTATTCAGCGACCTGGAGATTTGGTCTGGATAAATGCGGGCACTGTTCATTGGGTTCAGGCTATTGGCTGGTGCAACAACATTGCTTGGAATGTTGGTCCACTTACAGGTATTTTAAAGAATATGCTAAAAAAAAAGTTTGACTTATAAAGGATTGTATCTGATAGGTTTTTTTTTTTTTTTCTTGGAATATAACTCACTAGTAATTGGAAGAAGAGTTGTATCTCCTTGAATAAAATTTTAATTTGTAGTACAAGAAATTAAATTCAAGTTAACAGGTAGAAATCCAAGACCATAGATCTCAGCAAATAACAAATTAATGTCTTTATATACAAGGAAGATACACTTTTAATTTTTAGAGTGCTTGGTTTTGTTTTATAAAGCAAACCCTTTATGGGAGAAGGCAAAATAGAGTGGTTATTCATTCTTTCAAATTTTTCTTTTATCTGGTATGTTGTATGAATAGCCCTAATATGTCAAAATCTGTTTGAATTATGCCTGCCTTCAGGCAGTAGATAATTCAGATTAAGAATATGGCCTTTGGAGCCAGAAAGACCTGGATTAGGACCAGGACCTGGCTCTTGCAACTTTGGGCAAGTTATATAACCTCTCTGGGCCTCAATTTCTTCCATCTGTATAATGGGAATAATAAAATTAATAAGGTAATGATAAAGATGAAATGAGATAATGTATAAAAATAGCTCAGCACAATGCCTGGCACATAGTTATAGTAAGCACTCTTTATGTGTTCACTACTATTATTATTGCCATAATTATCAAAGAAACATAAAAATTATTTTTGTAATGTTTTGAGGTTCTCAGAATTGGTATTGATAACATCTGAGAAGGTGATAATGGTAACTTCATATCTTTTGGTACTTTGGGTTGCTATTTTATAACTGTTTTTTTTTTCCTAGCCTGCCAGTATAAGTTGGCAGTGGAACGGTACGAATGGAACAAATTGCAAAGTGTGAAGTCAATAGTACCCATGGTTCATCTTTCCTGGAATATGGCACGAAATATCAAGGTCTCAGATCCAAAGCTTTTTGAAATGATTAAGTAAGTGCTTTCTAAAACTGCTGTAGTCCCTCTCTTTTTGGGGAGTGTTAACTATTCAGTACTTCCCCCCACACCCATAGAATTATGTTGACATCCCAACAAAAAGGTTCAGAAGTCTAGTAAAATGTAGTACGAGTATCCACACATTAAAAGTATTTTTCCCTTCCAGATAGTCAGTACGCTATGGTACAAAAAGGAATGAAGGCACACAAATGATTCTAAACCAGTAGATTCACAGGCCTGTGCTTCCCCACTACCCTCTGAGCCACCTGATTCCTAGGAGAACTTGAGTTTTAATATTGAAAGACTGCCCTTGGTATCAGGGGGAGAGAATGGCATCACAAAATAATTGCTGGTACAGATAAATTAGCATTTAATATAAGGACTTAACTAAAATGGCAACTTTTTAATTGTTTTAATGAAATCATCCATCTTATAATTGTTCCTTTTCTTAGCTGCTTTAAACACCTAATACAAGTTATTTGAATATATATATCCTACTAAGCTTCTCATTTATTGCCAGTTTCTGTCTTAGCTATTTTGTAAATATATTTAGAAGTAATATTTTCAAATAGTGCTATATAGCAGTGTTTCCCTAAATTGTATTTTCTGCCACTGCTGCCCCTACCCTGAAAAGGTGGGTGATTCTGGTCAAAGAAATGGAAGATGATGGATTAGATAAAGTTTTACAAGTCCTTTATTCTTTTAATAGTTTTTCTAAAATGTTGTAGAGACTATAAGTGTTGGTATGTTTTGTGAATGGGGAAGGAGGAGGGTTATATAATGTATTTCCCAAACTTATTTGTTTGGCCAGTATCTCTTAAAGAATTGATCTCCTCAAAAACTCATTTTGGAATACACTGCTTTATACTCACTGATAAAATATTTATAGTTTTCATATTTGTTAAAGTAGTGCTTATATTAAGTATTTCTCCTGCAGCTATATTAATTTGGTCAGAATATGTCATTTTCAAAATACTGTCTTTTGAAAGTAATCCTGTCTTAATAAACTGATTTCAAACCTAAGTCCAAAATTTCATTCAAACAGAAATTGTAGTGGTCAAGGTAACACACCTCTGGATTATCTTATGATATAGTCCTTTTATCAGTTGCAGTTTTTAGCTAGTCTTGGGCAGAAATAGTAGGGGAGACAAGAGGTAACAAAACCCAAATCATAGCAAATAATGTACAAATCCTTTTTTTTTAAATTCAGTTAACTAATATGTAGCGTATTATTAGGTTCAGAGGTAGAGTTCAGTGATTCCTCAGTCTTATATAATACCCAGTGCTCATTACATCACATGATATACAAATCCTTTTAAAAAGTTGGCTCTTGGGTACTGTATTCTATAAATGTAATTGGTAGTGGGGTGTGAGGGGTTATCTATCCATTTATCTTACTATATCTGACGGTGGTACCTTGCTCTGAAGGGCAAGTTCAGGGTTACTTTTGGGGCAAAAAATGATTTAAAGTCACTGAAGATGTTTAGTAAATTTGAGATAGGCATAAACTAGAAGCTAATTCAGATCTCCTAAAGAAGGTAGAGGGATGGTACAGCATAGAAACCATTTCTCTAATAGCTATATAGATTGAAAGTGACTCATTACATTTTAGATAGATTAGAATTTTATAATTGGGAAGGATTTTTAAGGTCATTTAGTCAAAACTACTACTAAGTGCAGTAATCCATTCTGTAGCCTCCATAATTTGTGGTCATCTAGTGAGGTAGATGAGAACGTTATCTCACTATAATTCTCATTACCTCACTATAATTCTTGAAAGTTCTTTACACATTGGCCTAAAATCTACCTGTCATTTGGTCCTAAATCCCTAAATATGTTTCGGATTTATGTAGAATGTATCCCATTCAACAAGTGTTTAAGAACCAACTCTGTGCAGTGTTTAAATTAAAACCCCTCCCTTCAGGGGACTTAAATTCTAGTGGAGCAAGACAGACCACCAGACAAATGAATACGTTACTAACAAGTAGTATGAATAAGATGAAATGCGTAATATTTGGGGGGTGAGGGTGGGAGTGCTGGTTTTTTCTACAGCAGTCAAGGAAAGTGTCTGAGAAGATGAGTTTTGTGCTTAGACCCAAATACTGAGATGGAGTCAACCAAATACCTAGGGGTAGAAAATTTCAGGCCTGAATGGGGAACATCTTTGGCATGTTTGTAGAACAGAAAGGCCAGTATATACTAGCAGACTAAGAGAAAGGGGGGTTGCAGTAAGCTCAATGAAGTGAGCAGGAACCAGATTGGACATGGACTTTTAGGACATGGTAAGCAGTTTATATGTTAGTTCTGGGTGTTATAGGTTAGCATTAGAGGAGTATAAGCAGGAGACGGATTGGTTCTGATTTAAACTTTTAAGAAAATGAATCTGGTTGCTTTGTAGAGAATGGATTCCAAGAGGCAGTGTTGGAAAGGGGGAGTGGGTGGACAGTTAGAAGGCAATTGCAACAGGACAGACCAACCTAGACAGACATTTACCCATGGGGGTAGAGAGAGGGATCAAATTAGGGTCTGTGATGGAGCTAAAGCTCACAGAATTTGACATATGTTGCCGGGTTGGGGGAGGAAGTGGCAAGAAGGAAAAAGGAATCAAGGGAAGATCATTGTCCTATTCTGTTCTTCTTCCTACCTGGTCGTCATTAATTTAAACATCTCTCACCTCTATCATCTTTTCCATCCCTCCGTCCCCATCATCCTTGTCATCCTTCTAGACTCCTTCCAGTTTATCATCATCCCTCTTAACATTTGAAATGTTGAGCATTGACACTCACATTCATCTTTGTTATAAAGTTGTGTTGTGTTGAAATTGGATACACACCATTTGGATGTTTTTCAACTTATAATTACCTGTGGTACTGTTGTTCCTCATACCTACCTTCTTTTTTTAACCTAAATGCACTTACATACTCATTTTACTCCCATTTTTACTCTGTGCTACAAAATATTCAGTCATTTAAATCTTTATTGTGTTCCTCATTATATTAAGAATTCTGCTCCCAGCTTGAGTTGTCATGAGATGTGATTAGCAAGCTCCTTTTGTCATCACACTGATTGAAAATGTTCACTATAAATTCAGACCCCTAAGCCTTGCTTTATAAACTTCCCTCTTAAAGCATAGTCATTCAGCTATTACTAAAAATGTACTTTTCACCAGCCAACATTGTTCCTTTTCTTCCATTTGTACTTTCTATAATTTAATGAATGTTTGCTGACTGTATACAAGGCTCTAGGCTAGGCACTGAGAGAGGGTATATGTGTGTCTGTCATCTCTCTGTATCTGGTATAGGTCTTATCTTGAAGTAAAAGTGCATATAAATGGATAGATTGAAAGAAATACAACAACGGATCCCCACTGGATTCTTTCCAGCTCCATGGAATCAGAAAAGTCTGTGTTCTGGGAAGCAGGTAATTTGTGTGAAGGCTAAAGATGTGGAGGCAGGGAGAGGAGAGAGGACAGAGGAATAACACCTGAAGCCAGTTTAAGACCAAACTTGTGCCATCAGGAAGACGCTTCCATTCATCTACAAAGTCATGCATACCATGTCTCCTTCAGTCCAGCACAGTCACATTTGCCTCCAGCGAGGGAATAAATCCCTTTTCTTCACTTGAGCACTAGGTGAAGTCGTTGGGCTTCTGTGGAGAGGCCCTCTTGTACTATTACAATCATACTCAGCATGGTAAGGCTGCTGACTCGGTAAGAGGCTCAGAAGAACTGCTGCCCAGAGGACCAGCAGGTGCATACTCACTCCAGGTCATCTTTTCTTCCCTCGGCTCTACTTCTGTCCCCAGCACCTACCTGTTTTGCTTCTCCCTCCTGACTTCTTCCCTACTGGGTATTTGCATGATCTTAAATGCATATATGATACAACTCTGCTACGTATGCGGTGGTACATTCTAGCTTGAGGACAATGTGTGTGATGAGTAGTAGAATAAAAGTTCTTAGTGCCAGAGAGTATGCATTGTGTGCCAAACATAAGTCTGTTCTGTTAGCTTTTGATGGGTTTTTAACTAATACGATCTAATTTGGGTTTCATAAAGTACTTTCTAGCAGTTAAATAAACAGCATAAGCTTTTGGATGGTAAGAGAAACGAGTGAATCAAAGATAGTTTGGGTTTTCAAGTCTGGGTTCTATGTGGTTTTAGTAATAATGCTAGTTAATAAATTGATTTTGGGGGGCAGACCTGGCTGGCTTAGTTGGCTAAGTGTCCAACTCTTGATTTCGACTCAGGTCAGGATCTCAGGGTCGTGAGATCAAGCCCCGTATTGGGCTC
The DNA here is from genome assembly GCF_011800145.1 of Mirounga leonina. NCBI lineage: Eukaryota > Metazoa > Chordata > Mammalia > Carnivora > Phocidae > Mirounga > Mirounga leonina. The sequence goes on from NW_023270164.1 coordinate 9,569,321, forward strand.
TGCGCTCAGATCTGCTTAAGATTCTCTCCCTCTCCCTCTGCACCCTTCCCCCCACCGCTCACATGCTCTCTCTCTAAAAATCTATATAAGAATAAAAATAATAAATTGAGTTTGGTACTTAGCTGAGCACTAAGAAAAGTGCTTCCCAGAGTTTATCTGAGTTCTACCCCTCAGCATCCCAAGGTCACCCAGGTAGTTAGAGCCAGGATTAAATGCCCATAGCCATCTTGTATGAAAGCTACTTGAATGTATCTTTGGCACAGGACTTCATTTTGGGGCAGTGGCAAGTTTGAGGAGCCAATAAAATAGTTGGATAGAGCTGTTTAGCGGAAGCTGTAGGAAATGCAGAACTCCGGAGAGCAAAGTTAGAGCCGACAGACGAGGGGGTCTTCTGTCTAGCCATTTGTGATTGCCTTGAGAGAAAGAAAAGGGGAGGAGTTGGAGACAGAGCTTAGAGGAATACTTCTATTTAAGAAAAGCAAATAGTGAACCAGATAAAGGTCAGAAGCCAGCATGGGGAATGTATTGTTCAGAAATAGAGAGTGTCTTTTTCCACAAGCTCGGCTTTGCTGTAAAATTGTACCCACATCATTGCTTTGGTCCTCAAACCTAGTATCCTGCCAACAAAGGAAGTGGTATTGGTTTGTCCTGGCTTGTGAGCTATACCAATTCTTAAGTAATGGTTCTCTCTTGCCATTTCTTTCCTTGGCCTGAGTCTTTTTCTTCATATCCGGTCCACTCCACCATCCATAGCAGTTTGGCTTTCTACCTTAAATATGTCCCAGTCAGTTCTCTTGCTGAGGTTTCCAGTGACCAACTAAGCTAAACATACAAAGGCATAAATGTAAACTTTCTTTAAAATCCCCCATTTCTACCTCAAATCTGACCCCCACTTACCTTGTCAGCCATTTCTCCCACTGCTGCCTTTCCGTGTGTACTTGAATTTTCCATTTATTTTTGCTACTCTGTTTTGTATTTTAAAAACATCTTTAATATGAATTGCAATTTTTACACTTCCCCCCCTTTTCCCTCCTTGTTTGAATTATCTTTTAGTAAGGTATTAATTCAGGATACCTTGAACATGCGAATTGTAGACTATTTTAAAAGAAAAAAAATTATCAGCTCCATGCAAGAAGTGGAATGGAGAAGATATATATACAAAGACAGTCTTCTTCCTTAACTTCCTCCCCGAGTTATTGTTTTTAGTTCTAAATACTATGAATCAACAATGTGTAATTTTTGGGTCTTGATAGTTGTGTTAATCAGAAACAGCGCAAGCAAAATGTACCTTGTACCTTCACATCCACTCATTCATCTCCACCCAGTTCTTTTCATGCTTTCATATTTGTTTCATATTTATTGTGAACTGAGTTGGTGCTGTGATATTGTCCTAGGGGAGAGAGGGACTTGATCACTTCTCAAGCCATTTATAATAAATGGGGAAATAGTCAATGCATTAAAATATGGGATCTTTGCTCGTGAAGATACTGGTTTAAAAAATGGGGGAGCACAGAGGAAGGCACTTCTAAGAGAGGGGAACATTAAGGAAAGGCCTCACAGAAGTAGTAGTACTGTAGCTCCATAGTCCTTTATCCTACCCTTAGGCCAAATGTGGTTTGGTATTCAGAATTCTTTGGGTTTAGAAAAGAAATACAGTGCATATATGATCTATTTTGTCCTTCTAGTAAGGTCTGTGGCAGTATCCTGGAATCAAACACATTAATTTTTCCGTGGTAAAACATACAGTCACCCTGATGAGCTAAGCAAAAACTATAAAAAGCCTCAGGTCAAGTTTCAACACCAAGTGAGTTTATGCAAAATTTATGAAAAATTTGTGGGAGTATAGTAATAGATCATGTACCTCTCTTGGCACCGAGTGATTTAATAATGGGAGAATGGTGTTCTCTTCTATTGCCCCCTACTAATTTCTTGTTATCATTTTGAGAATGAATTACCTGTAGTTAATTCATCAAGTCAACATTATTCTTGTTTTTTTTCCTTGCATTTCCCAAGTTCAAATTGGGTCTTTTAGAGTCCTGTAATTCCATAAAGTACTTTATCTGAGTAAATCATATAGTAATCTCTTTCACTTTCTACATCCTAGTTGTTCTACTAAAATACACTAATCTTTATACTCTGCTTCACGTTCTTCCAAATACCTTCTGCATTGGCATGAGTCAAAAGAATATTATCTTATTACTTCTTTCATTTTACAATGCAGTGACCTTGACTTGAAAAGTTAACAGCCTAACTCCTTAGAAGAATTTTAGTGGAGGCTCAGTGAATAACTTTCTCTTTTGATTTCCTTTAACTGTCTAAATAAATATAAACTTTTTTCCACATACCCCATATATTATAAGCAAACTTAGTTTCTCCTTCTTTAGACCAAACTTTTAAGTGTCTTTTCAGGTTTAAGCCCTACTTGTTCATATTAGTTGAAGAGTATAGATTTAAACATGTTGCTAAAAATTTCAGGTAGACTTCACATTGGGAGCAGCCACCAGTGGGAAGCCTTTAGAATTTTACATCTTTTAGGGGCGCCTGGATGGCTCAGTTGGTTAAGCTTCCAACTCTTGATTTTGGCTCAGGTCAGGATCTCAGGGTTGTGTGATCGAGCCCCGCATCAGGCTCTGTGCTGGGTGTGGAGCCTGCTTGGGATTCTCTCTCTCTCTCTTCCCCCCCCCCCCCTCCCCCCCCCCCCCTTTTGCGCTCGCATGCTTGCTCGCTCTCAAATTTGTTTTTTGAAATCTTTTTAATGATCAAATTTGCATGTTAGGTCACTTGGCAGCAAGATGAAGCAATAAATGGAGGGCAGAAGATTTAGAGGAAGGGCGCCTGGGTGGCTCAGTTGGTTAAGCAACTGCCTTCAGCTCAGGTCATGGTCCCGGAGTCCTGGGATCAAGTCCCACATCGGGCTCCAAGCTCAGCGGGGAGCCTGCTTCTCCCTCTGACCCTCTCTCCTCTCATGCTGTTTCTCTCTCTCAAATAAATAAATAAAATCTTTAAAAAAAAAAAAAAGAAGAAGATTTAGAGGAATAAATGAGAAGGTAGTTGCTGCAGTTCAGACAAGAGGAGGGACAAAGGTTAGAGGGTAAAATAGACTACACTTGGTGATTGGGTGGCGGAGGTGAGAGGAATCTGTACTGCTGGGGCTTTACCTTGGGTAGGCAAGGGGACATACGTGCTTGTTGATGGAGCTGGGAGTAAAGGAAGAAGAGAGGAACTGAATTAGGTGTGGGGAGTGATTACCAGCTTGGCAGACTTAAGACATGCAGAACTTGAATTCTTCCTGTGATGTTTTAGTGGGGATCTCTGTTCAGTAGCCAGATGACTATGTGGCTCTACTGCTTAGAAAAGGAGTCTGGTACACACGTTTGTAGCTTTCACCTGGCTGACAGGTAACCCTCCTAAGGTGTTAGCTGTTAAGTTTTCTCAACCATTCACTATTTTAAAAATAGAACAGTGCCTATACAAAGAAATGAAGTAAGAAAGACTTTATCAGAATGTAAGGCTACTGATCTTTTCCTTTAACTCATTGAACTGTGATATTTTTTCCATATTAATACCTTATTCTCCTTTAAAATACATCAGATTTGCATGTAATGCATTGCTGCATGCCCCTACTCCAAAATTTGTTTATACTTTTTCCTCCAACGTTTTATTTTGTAATTTTAAAAATCTACCAAAAGTGAAAGAATAGTACTGTGAATGCCTATATAACCTCATCTGGAGTCCTCAGATAAGTTTTTGCCACATTTACTTAGCAGTCTCCACATGTGCATATGCACACACTTTCTTGGCTGAGCCATATGAAAAAATAATTTGCAAACATTATGACATGACCCCAAACACTTCAACCTGCATCTCTTAAGAATAAGGATATTCTTGGGGCACCTGGGTGGCTTAGTCGTTAAGTGTCTGCCTTTGGGTCAGGTCATGATCCCAGGGTCCTGGGATCGAGCCCTGCATTGGGCTCCCTGCTCGGCAAGAAGCCTGATTCTCCCTCTCCCACTCCCCCTGCTTGTGTTCCCTCTCTCGCTGTGTCTGTCAAATAAATAAATAAAATCTTAAAAAAAAAAAAAAGGAATGCTTTATGTTAAATAAAAAAGAATGCTTTATGTTTAAAAAAAAGAATAAGGATATTCTTGTGTAACCACAGTAATGTTTAACACATGTAAGAAATGTGAAATTCAATAGTAATTAGCTAATACAGACTGTATTTGAAATTCCCCAACTATGCAAAAATGTATTTTTGTAGCTTTTACCTCTCCCTGCCCAACCAGCCCCTATGATGCTGACGTTGAATTTAGTATGTCATTGTGTCTTTAGTCTCTTTGAAATCTACGAGTCCTTTTGCATGATTTTTTTTCTTTCTTTTTCTCCTTTTGTTTTTTTTTTTTTAAAGAGAGCCGACCTTTGTGTTCTGCAGAGCTCCACATTCTGGATTTGTTTTCTCACAATTTTATTTGGGTTGTACATTTTTGAGAACTTTTGAACACACTTACTTTAAGTAAATCCCTCTCCCACTCCAGTATAAACTATGTCATAGGTATTTTCATTGGTTGGTCTTGAGTGAATGAAGTTTTACTAAATAGGCACTTTAAAACCTAAAATTGAGGGTGGGGAGATTATTGATGCGGATTATCCATCTTCATCATAGTATACAGTTTTTACTCTTTGGTTTTAATTTTAAACTAGTTGAGAGCTAAGAGAAACCTCATTCTTTGAAAATTCATGATTCCATTTTCAAATATTTGAGGTACATTGCTTTGGCCTACATTTTCTCCCTGTATAGTGCTAAAGCTCTTTTTAACTTCACCTTCGTAAGACTTGTATATTCATTATGTTTTAGCATTAAAGTATTCCTTTTAATAGGACCCTTGAAAAGGAAAGAAAAAAAGACAAAAGGAATCAAATGATAGTGTAGCAAGTGAGCTCTGGAGACTGTTGGTACTGATCAGATTTCCCTGTAGATAACAGGCTTTCACAATACATAGATTCCTTTAGATGCAGTTGAATGGTTTAATCTCAACAGTAGATAAAGCCAAGTCCAACAAATACGGTATAAATTGTTGCAATCATGTTGGGCTGTTAGCAAGTTAATGTAATGATAGTATGTTTCTAATATGTTGGAAACTCTGGTTCCTTCGCCACCTACTTTGTTAGTTCCACTTAAATCGCTGTGATGGTAAGTAGTTCAGTACATTTTCAAATGTCAAAAACAGAATGCCAAAGATCCCATTTTCCTCTGGAAAAGTTCAATATTAGGAAGTCTCAGATTTAGGAGGAGCATATCAGACAGTATGCTGAGGAGTCTATAGAAGGTTAATTTTCAGAATATACATTGTCTTATCAACCTCCCTGTAATCTGCTAGGTAATTATACATTCTAAAAATACTATAGCTTATAAGCCATTACTTGAAAATAAATTTTCTAAAATTTCAGTAGTATCAAGTCCATTGAAAACCACTCCCCACAAACTTAAGTTCTTGTCATATCATTTTGTCATACTTTTGACCACTTACACGCTTTTTGTAGATGTTTTTAAATGTACCATTTTACATGCACAATATTAATGCTTTATAAAGTACTTCTCTGTGCCTTTCGTGTATATGTGATCATTATCTGTTCGTTATTTGCCTTTCCTTTGTAATTTCCCTGTCTTAGGTTCCGTGCTATTTGATGTCTCAGTGAACTATTACAGGCAGGGCAGCACTGTGTAGTTGTTTGGAGTCCAGTCTGCCTTCAGATCTCAGCTGCCCCATTTGTTGGTAGGGGGGGACCATGGGTAAATTATCAGACTTACTAGTCTTTGTTTTCTTTTCTGAAAAATGGGAATAATAACTGTATCTTTCTAATACACCTTTTGTAAGTATTATGTGAGTCTTAGCATAGAGTAAGCACTCAGCAAATGGTAGCTATAGTTATAATTGTTAATACTAATATTAGTTATAGACACCTCAGTCACCTTCTGTTTTTCAAGTATAATATTCATGGACCTAGGGCAGTGGTTCTCAACTGTGGGTAGTTTTGCCTCCCCCTGACCCCTACCTCAGGGGACATAGGGCAGTGTCATGATTTGAATGGGATGGGTACTATGGATATTTTGTGGGTAGAAGCTAGGGATACTGCTAAGCACCCCACAATGCACAGAACAGCCCCTCACAACAAAGAATTTTCCCGCCCAAAATAACAATAGTGCCTTGATTGAGAAATCCTGACCTAATGGGATCTAGACTAAACGCCTTTTAAATAATCTGCCTTATGTTCTTTTTGGTATAATTATTGCACTTTTAGTTGGCACTCATTGCACAATTTTTTCAAATTAAAAAAACTTCAGTTTAGTAATTATTTAAGAATTTGACATGTTGAATTTAAATACTGATCACTAATTGCCAGGTACTAGTCTAAACATTTTATGTAACACATGTAATTTTCATAATAGCAGTGTTAGTTGTCCTCTTTTTTTTGCAGTGAGGAAACTGAGGCACAGAGAATATGAAGTATGTGTGGAGCTGGGATTTGAACCCAGGCAGTCTAGATCTAGAATCTGCTCTTAATCTCCCCCCTGAAGCTTTCTTTCTATAGTCTCTTAAAGGCTTTTATCATAAAAATGTGATTCATGAAGTTGGTATAGTACTAATGTCTATTGAAGAATACTACAAATTTTAGACATTGTTCCCAATTTCATCACTTATGAAGTAAGAGGTTTGCACTGGTTCTTACTTCCCTAATCATAAAAATCAGCAGAGACTCTTACTAAAATAGATTTCTAGTCTCTGTTCTTAACAAGTAAATTCAAAGCTCTATGGGAAGAACCCTGGGAATCTCTTTCACAGTGGCCTAGATAAATCCTCTGATCAGGCAAGTCCCTGACATCCTAGACTAGATTAGATCTCTTAAAACTAACTATTTTTGTTTTCCCTTTTTTTGGTACATACTATAGATTATTACCCTATCTACATAATATAAACTTTATCACAAGCACAGAGGTTTTGAATATACATTAAAGCAAATTGTTCACTATTAACTCCCCTTTCCCTTTAATTCCCATTTTTTTAATGGACAAATGGACTCCAGCTCTTTGGTAATATCCAGTTGGCCTAATAATTGATTGAGAGGGTATAGCCATGAAGACCAGTCCATAGTTGGTGTAGATCCTGATGCTCTTATCCTGAGGCTGGGTCTTCTGAAACACCATTGGGTTAAATATACAGTACTTCGTGAGAACACCGTATAAACAAAATCTAAAAATTCTAAAACTACATCCTCATGGTTAACATTTGCTTTCATGTTTGATTTTTCCATCCAGGAATTTAAAATTCTTAAGATACTCATTTTATCATTGACTGAGACCTTGATTTTCAGCCATGTGGTTGGTTTAAATGAAACTATTAGATGTCTTACATTCAGACACTGTTGTCTTAGGGAAATGAAACCCTGGAGTGACAGGTGGCAAGTTTGTTTCAAGGGCTCACATGTTGGCTCACTTTACCTGCATGGCTCTTTCAGTAAGAGAGATTGGTCAAGGCAGGGCACCTCTTGGTGTACTTTAATTTGTACCCCATTTACTTCTTAGTGGCTAAGGTTGTTACCATAAAGACTTGTTGTATCAAGTTAACCCATGTTTTATCTGTCTCCACAGTGGTATTTGGGAACTAACTTTGGCAACTTAGTCCTAAGTTACTCTTGGAATGTCTGAGTAGTCCCCAGTGTTGTCTTCACTTCAACATAATGTACTGTCACTGTGGCTTTATTCCTTTATTCTCCTGGCCCAGAAACCCCATCCCGAGATTAAAATCTTGTAGCAACAGTTGTTTGTTTCCTGAATAATCCCCATACTAGCTTTGTTCATGGCATTCGCACTGCCTGGAAGATGCCTTCCTCCCACCTCTCCTCCTTGCTCACATCTAAATTGACAACTTCTTTATGAAAACTTCTGTGATTTCCCATCTCCCCTCAATGGAAGATGAGCTGCTCCTTCCTTTTGCATTCATGGCATGCTTTATCTTTTGCCCAATGTATTGATTTATGATTATATTGTTCATAATCATTTGTCAGTCTATTTATTGTCTTCAGTGTTCTTATTCTGATATTTCAGGTATATTTGCATTTCTATCCCCTGTGTAAAGTTGTTCACTAAAATTCCATCCCTCTTGAGGTTCCATCTTTACAGATGGGTTTTTGGGTGGATTAGATTCTGTGTAACCTCAAATACAACACACCCTCAATCAGCCTCTTCCTTGTGGTTTTCTTCCAAGCCAGAGCTGTCTTTAATACTCCCTGCCTTTTTGTGTAGTCTTTCATCCAGACAGCTAAACACAGAGTCCTGAAACCAGACTGATCCCTAAAAGTCACAGAATTTCCTGCTTTTCTGGCTCCTGAAATCATTTCTCACCCTGTTCCTAAAATGCATTTCTTAAAAACAGCATCTTCTATCCTCCATATTTTTTTTTTAAGACTTTATTTGACAGAGAGAGACACCGGGAACACAGCAAGGGGAGTGGGAGAGGGAGAAGCAGGCTTCCGAGGAGTAGGGAGCCCGATGCGGGGCTTGATCCCAGAACCCTGGGATCATGACTGAGCGGAAGGCCGACGTTTAATGACTGAGCCACCCAGGCGCCCCATCCTCTACATTTTTATGCTTTTTTTTTTTTTAAAGATTTTATTTATTTATTTGAGAGAGAGAGAATGAGAGACAGAGAGCATGAGAGGGAGGAGGGTCAGAGGGAGAAGCAGACTCCCCGCTGAGCAGGGAGCCCGATGCGGGACTCGATCCCGGGACTCCAGGATCATGACCTGAGCCGAAGGCAGTCGTTCAACCAACTGAGCCACCCAGGCGCCCCCATTTTTATGCTTTTTGCTAGTGATTTATTATTTTGTTTTTAACAAGTTACATTTTTAATTGCTATAAGTTTATTAAAATTCAGCAAAACTAAAATAAAGAGGAAATGGCAACAGTGATTTTGTTTGACTCTTAGTTTTTAGCTCTTCAGTACATTCACATGTTGTCGTCACATAAAACCAAAGCCTGAGATGAACCAAAGCAGAACCAGATGACTGTTAAAAGTCAAGTCTTGAATAGTATATCTGTGCCTTCCCTAGGCATCCTTTCCTCAAATGTTTTTATTTTCTATTTCTTGTTCCCTACCCTTCGGTTGAATCACATCCTCTCTCTAGGACCTGCTTATTGCTGTGGACTCCAAAAGAGCCTCTGTCTCTCTCAGTTCTCCTTCTGTTCCAACTGCTACCTTTTGAAAATGGGAAGAAACAAAAACTTTTACTGTTAAGGAAAAAACCAAAGGGCAAGGGGGAAACCACAATTTGGTTATTTGTTGTCAGATCACATTAGTTGAATTGATTTTCTAAGATTCCAGTATCTCACAAAATAAAAATTCTGGAGCTGTGATTCCAGAAGCAGCATATTCATGGCTTAGTGTTTACTCTTAATATAACCCTAGCTCTAACCCTTTATTGTTCGTAGGAAAAAAATATATACTAATTGCCTTTTTCTGGATAAAACTACCTAACGAGGCTTAAGTTGTAAACTACAATCTAACTGCCAAAGTAGTCCATAGCATTGGAGGTAGAAGTTCATTCGCTGAGTAGAGTGGAGTACTGCTCCCCTCAGAACCAAGGCTCTGTGTTCGATACACAAAACCAAACTGTGCTGATGGAGCTTCAAGAATCTCATCTTCAAGGGCGCCTGGGTGGCTCAGTCGGTTAAGCGACTGCCTTCGGCTCAGGTCATGATCCCAGGGTCCTGGGATCGAGTCCCACATCGGGCTCCCTGCTCTGCGGGGACCCTGCTTCTCCCTCTCCCCCTCCCCCTGCTGGTGTTCCCTCTCGCTGTGTCTCTCTCTGTCAAATAAATAAATAAAATCTTTAAAAAAAAAAAAAAAAGAATCTCATCTTCAAAAGAGATGAGGGGGAGCAGGCAGGTAAAAAGAGATAGGAAAAGATACCAGAAAGAAGAGAGTACAGTGTGAGGTAGTGAGGGGAGGCTTAACATTTTGTTTTCACAAACCCCTAGCCCAGCCACTTAAAAATTAGCTTTATGACATCAGACAAATTGAGCTTCCCTGAGCCCTAGTTGGCTTATTGGTAAGATGGAAATACGAGTGCCTCTCACAGGGCTGTTAAGAGGCCTACATGGCATAACGTGTCTGAAGTACCTCATACCATGCCTCCTGTTTTCTTATTTTTAATTATTTATGTACTTTATTGTATTATTTTATTATTTTTTCTTTGTTTCTCACACAAGAGCATAGTGGAGTCTGCAAATTTTCCAAAGGTATCTGCAAAGTTTTAGGCATTATTTTCCCGTGAAAGAGACCTTATTTTGAAGCCCTGCTTGGAAAACTTGCTTAGTAAGATCAGTGGCTTCAGAGGTGAATTGTACGTGACGCGGGAAGGGGAAAAGGGAGGAGCAGGTACTGTTCAAGAGCTGGTGGCATAGTCTAGAATTCTATCTTCTTTTTGCCATGATCTAACTTTTTACTTGCTACCTCCCCTGACACATCTCTCCCCACTCCCCCACACACACAGCTGTCCTGTGTTTGACTTGCAAACCACAATCTAAAACATTATTTTGCTTTTAAATAAGTTAAACACAAGAATTGCTGAAGCCAAATTAAGAGTGAAATTCTTTGACTATGATACTGAAAGGATCTGCCTTACAACTGTAAAGTTGCTATTGTTTAAGGTTTGTTACATAAAGTAATAGGTTTACATATATTTTAAGTCATCTTTTTTCCCTTGGCTTAATGTACATGGGTTCTGATAAATTAAAATACTTTAACCTTGTAACTTAGGAAATAGCAAGGAAATACAAATTCAGAGAAATTAAATATGCTGTTATCATGCTCTAAATTTTACTTGTTAAGTAATTGAATGTTTATCGAGCACCTACTATATGCCAGGCACTGTCCTAGGCAATGAATAAAACAGACAAAAACTTTGCTCTCAAACAGCAGTCAGTTGCTAAACCCATTTCCTTTTCTTTACGGTATTTTCATTGTCTGCAAAAATTTTAGAGCTGCAAAGTGCCTTAGAGACCATCTAGTCCAAGTTCTCTTTGAAATGGAGAACCTGAGCCACTAATTCACAGGAGAATAAGAGACTTTAGCAGACAAGTCCAAATAGTGACAGCAAACTGTAGGAAAATCACAAATTATGAGAATTCAATATATTGTTAGCATCATAAGTATGAATTTTAGAAAAGGTATAAGTAGAGTTCACTTGTGTTAATATAAATGAAAGATTCTATATTATCCTCAAGTTAAAATCAGGTAATGTCTTTTTTTCTTCTTTAGCGCTGTAGTGAAACCAATTTTGTGTCATGTAGTAACTAAATCTATAGTTTTTTGTGTACAGACTCAAAAGTTTCAAAATCACCTGTACAGATGATGCTACTTATGAGTGTCTAGGTAGTGCTGACAGAAATAATGTGCCTTCCTGCCTTAATAGAACTATAGCAGTTGAGATCTGGACTTTAGACCCCTTATGTCAAGGATGAGGACATTGACTCCCAAAGAGGTTAATTGACTTGCCCAAATAAGAGCCAAAGTTAGCAACTTCTATTTAAGCAAGGAGTTGGGTTTTTTGTATTAAGATCACTATATTTTGATATTCAGATATCAATTAATTTTCAACTGTAAATGATCTAATATTGTCATCATCAGACTTGCTGAGCATTGGCCTTATTTTTTAAGAGAATATCCGAGAAATTGACCAAAAAAAAAAAAAAATTAGAAAGTCACAGATACTAGAACCAAGTCTCTGGGAGTATATCTTTTATGCTAATGATATACAGTATTCTGTTGCTGGTCACAAATAATTTTTCCCCCATAATAGGTATTGTCTTCTGAGAACTCTGAAGCAATGTCAGACATTGAGGGAAGCTCTGATTGCTGCAGGAAAAGAGATTATATGGCATGGGCGGACAAAAGAAGAACCGGCACATTACTGTAGCATTTGTGAGGTAAGTATTGTTATCCAGGGTTGTTTTATAAAGCCTCTTACCTCTCTACTTTTGGTTTCTCTTTGGTTACTTTATTTAAAATTTACAAATATAAAATTTATAAAGAGTATTTATACTCTCATGTCCTGCATCTTACTGAAATTGACATTGTATTCAATCTTGTTATTTTCTTGTTACTTAGCTGTTATGTTAAAATTCAATGACCTACTATTTCGCTAACAGTGAATTAACTCTACAAGTAATTATGACGGAGTCATTTGTCTGGTAGATGTTTAACAAATGATAATCATCAAGAAGTTTAGTCTTGAGATTTTAAACTGGGAATAATCCAGGGCGCCTGGGTGGCTCAGTTGGTTAAGCGACTGCCTTCGGCTCAGGTCATGATCCTGGAGTCCCTGGATCGAGTCCCGCATTGGGCTCCCTGCTCGTCAGGGAGCCTGCTTCTGCCTCTGACCCTCCCCCCTATCATGTGCTCTCTCTCTCTCATTCTCTCTGTCTCAAATAAATAAAATAAAAAATTAAAAAAAATTAAAAAAAAAAAAAAAACTGGGAATAATCCAGATATAAACAGATGACAGTAAACTGGATGTAGTTCGGTATATAGCTCCAGGCAGATCAGTGCTCACCCCTCTCTGGTGCAGTTCATAATACATTGGTCAGTCTTCTGTGGCCAAGGCATTCAAGAGAAGCAGAAACAAATATTAATGTAGTACCTGTTCTGAAAGAGCTTATATTCTACTCGGAGAAGACAAATTATAAACAACTAATTGTAATGTACATGAGACTGTGGTGAATGCCAAGTTGGATCTTACTGTTAGGATAACACTGAGGGGGAAAATGACCTAATTTTCCTTTCTAGTGTTGGCATAAGAATTCACAAAAGTATTAACATTTCAGTCCATCCTTGAAGTGGCTAAAAAATGATGAGAATTGGAAGTGGAGTGAATGTTGTTATGAGCTGTAGGCACAACATGGGAAATGAAATGGCTTACTCAGAAAAGGGTAAGTAGTCCAGTATGCTGGAACACAGAATATGCAAATTCTACTTACAAGTCTAGCGGGTAGGAAGCTTTGCAGAGCATCTGGAATGATTTTAAGGAACTTGATATTTATTCTGAGGTCATTGAAGCCATCAAAAAATGTTGAGCAGGCAGCCACTTTGGATATGTGTTTGAAAGCGAAATGTGATTGGAAAGAATGGAGATAGGAGCTATTGCAGTGGTTTTAAGAAAGAGTTGTTATCTTCAGACCTACATGAGATTGCAGTGGGAATAGTAAAGAAGGAGAGGAATTCAAAATATTTAGAAGGTAAAATCCACAAGACAGCTCATTACATGGCAGAAGTGAGGGACAGGTCGAAGAATGCTCACAAATTTTCTAGCTCAGATCACCAGGTTCATGTTGTTACCCATTGGTAGTAATGGTAAAATGGTGAATGCTGGGATTTTAGTTAACACGCTGTTCAAAGAAGACAGGAGGTCATGAGAGTTTTCTGTCATTGAATAAATTCAAGGATATGCCAAAGCCAGGGATATTAATGATCCATTCCAAACCTTGAAATTCTGTATTCTAACGTTGACTTTTATTTGAAATGAGTGAATCCATCGGCTGTTTTTTATTTATTTTATTTTTTATTTTTTTAAAGATTTTATTTATTTATTTGACAGAGAGAGAGAGCGAGTGACAGAGGGAACACAAGCAGGGGGAGTGGGAGAGGGAGAAGCAGGCTTCCCACTGAGCAGAGAGCCCGATGTAGGGCTCGATCCCAGGACCCTGGGATCATGACCTGAGCCGAAGGCAGCCGTTTAACGACTGAGCCACCCAGGCACCCCAGTCCATCGGCTGTTTTAATGTTGTGCACCCTGGCCAAAGTTAAATCTTTGGGAGATCAGATAGATTCTGTTTAGGTTTGTTATACCTCAAAAAAAAAAAGAAATGAATGTATCAGCTTTTCAGAATTTCAGAATGACTTCTATCCCTCAGTGTTATTTCTTATCCCACCTGAACCCTAGCAGCTCATCAATCTTTCTGTAAAAGGTAGAGGTATTATTTCTAAAATCATGCTATACTCATAAATATACCTTTTGCCTGTACTCCTATTCCTTAACATGAGGCTTATAGCTAAACACTCACTGTCACTTATCTGTCAGTTTCCTCGTCTGTAAAATAATCAGATTATATTTATTCAACAAGTGTTGAGGTTTGCCTTATTAGCACTGTGCTATGCTCTGGAGGTGCAAAAGTGAGTAAAACATAGTCTTCATTGTTGAGGAGCTCAGTCTCTGGGAGAAAAGTATCCATACACAGTGCTCTATGATGAGTACTGTTACAGAGAAGTAAACAGAAAATAACCATCACTTTCTTCTAACTGTATACCATTGTTTTGGATTTAAAACAAAAATAGGCTGACCTTGATCAACTTTTAAATTAGGCTTTGCCAGTGGTTGTAAAGGGTGTGTCATTCCTTTAAGTCCCTCCCCCAAAGTTGCATTACCACCCATGTCTTTGGGTTGGTGCAAAATAAACCTGGTCTGTTGAAGATTCTCAGACATGGCCGTGTTTGTCTTTGTAGCTACTCTTAACCAGAGATCACTGTCCACAATTCCATGTAAAGTAGAATTCTATGATTATACTAAAACAGTACAATAAATAAATACTCTCTCTATTGAACTCTTTTTCTCTTGCATAAAATAGGTGGAGGTTTTTGATCTGCTTTTTGTCACAAATGAGAGCAATTCTCGAAAGACCTACATAGTGCATTGCCAAGATTGTGCACGAAAAACAAGCGGAAACCTGGAAAATTTTGTGGTGCTAGAACAGTATAAAATGGAGGACCTGATGCAAGTCTATGACCAATTTACATTAGTAAGTGAAATCAGCATGTGAGTACATACTTAGCTGGATAGGGAAGCAGCAGTGTTTGTTCTGCCACCTGAGAAGTAGGAGGTAATGAAATATTATATTTTCCTTTGCTTGTTAGATATTGCATGAGGAAATAGTCATATCATTTCCCCCTCCTTCACTTCCAAGTATTTATTCCTATAAAATTGGTATGTTTCATTTTCACTTTTCTTCCTGGGTGAGTCCAAGCCTAAATAATGTCACCGTAATTACATTTTAAAATCTTTCTGTGCTTTTAGAACACTTATCATATCCTCTGTGCCATTTGATTTCAGTTGATAAAATGTGTACATAGGTTATTAGCGTCCACAAAATGAATCAGTAAGTGTGGTCTTTAAATAGACTTCTGCTTTTAGAGCTAATTATATGTATTTAAAATTTTGTCCTTGCCAGAAGTATTAACCTCATGGGAATATCTGATGGAGCTTAACTTCCTGGTACGTTATATAACCTTATGAAATTCAAGTATATTTATAAATTATTACACAGTTTTTAATTTTAAACAGCAGATGCTTAGGGGGAAGCATTTTACTCTAGCACATCAATAGTTTCATGAATAGACACACAGATATGATTTATGAATTGTTGATTTCCTCCAGTACTTTTCTCTGCATATGTGACCAGAACCCGAATTATTGAAATTTAGCTCCCAGTTTCACTTAGATGGTCTTTAAGATTGCTTAAAGAAGAAGAAAATTATCCGGAATATGTTAAAATATATTATCTCGTTGAGATAGCTTCTGAAGCCAGTCACTAATGAAATTATAATTGATTTGTGAAATCATTTTCTGAAAGCCGTTTTTTTTTTTTTTAAGCAATCTAGAAAATGGTCAACCTAGTAACATCCTAAGAGCTTTTGACTAATTGGTGAAGTACAGAAAAATGTAGGCACACTGAGTAGAATAATGGTCCCAGACCCTTAGGAAAATTGGCCATGCAGGAGACAGTAGTAAGGAAGGTTCTACATTGACATTGTGTAGCAGACTGTGAAACTTTCTTTTGAGAATTGTTCCTTCCCCTGCATTCATAAGCAGACTATGTTTGTAGACTTGAGCTAGGGACTGCTGTTAACCGTTTGTATACCAAAGTAACACACCTTTTATTTTCAGGCTCCTCCATTACCATCCTCCTCATCTTGATATTGTTCCATGGACAGTAAATGCGACCTTTTCTGCTATTCAGGAAGTAACTCAGTTCTGCACCACTGGTTTTTGTAGCTGTCTCGTAAGGCTGCTGGCTGAAAACTGTGTCTATGCAACCTTCCAAGTGTGGAGTGTCAACCAACTGGACAGGGGAGAGCACTGCTCCTACTCCAGGACTCTCACAGAGCTGATCAGCTGTACTTCAGAAACAAAATAATAAATTCCATGTTTTGTATATATCTGACAAAACTGGCAACATCATACAGACTACTGACTTGAAAACAACCTCTTTTATATTTCTCTATTTCTGGGCTGATGAATTGGTTTTCATCTATCTTTTCCCCCTTCAGAATTTTCCTTGGAAAAAAAATACTAGCCTAGCTGGTCATTTCTTTGTAAGGTAGTTAGCAATTTTAAGTCTTTCTTTGGTCAACTTTTTTTTAATGTGAAAAGTTAGGTAAGGAACTTTTTTACTGCTTTTATGTTTTTCTGTCTTGTTTTGAAACCATGACGGTTATTACACTTTTGGTTCCTAAATAAAATGTTTAAAAAATTAACAGCCAAGTCACAAAGATAATGGATTGCACATAGACTAAGGAATAAACTTCAGATTTGTGATTTTTGTTTCTAATCTTGATGTAAATTTACACTATTTATAAATACATATTTATTGCTTGAAAATATTTGTGAATGGAATGCTGTTATTTTTTCCAGATTTACCTGCCATTGAAATTTTAAGGAGTTCTGTAATTTCAAACACTACTCCTATTACATTTTCTATGTGTAAATAAAACTGCTTAGCATTGTACAGAAACTTTTATTAAAATTGTTTAATGTTTAAAGAGTTTTCTATTGTTTGAGTTTTAAAAAGACTTTATGTACAGTGCCCAGTTTTTGTTCATTTTTCAAATCTGATTATATATATTTTATATATACTTATGTATGTATATATAATATATATAGAAATCTGGCTATATATGTATAGAGATTTAGAACTTAAATTTTTCTCGTTTTAAGTTTCACATCTATGGTAGATTTTTGAGGTGTCTACTGTAAAGTATTGCTTACAAAAGTATGATTATTTTTAAAGAAATATATATGGTATGTATCTTCAAGACCTAAAATGTCAGACTGGTTTATTGTTAAGTTGCAATTACTGCAATGACAGACCAATAAACAATTGCTGCCAAAACATAGTATAATAGTAGAAAACAAATAGTGATTGAACTTAAGATTTTAAAGGGAATGTTACATGGGCTTGATAAATCTTGTACATCACTAAGTAGAATTTTATATGGAAAAATTCAGATGAAGGGCTCTATTTTAGAATGCAAATAAATTAAGAGACTTATTTTTTAATGTTAGGCAATTTTGAAATTTCATGCTTTCCTGCTTGCATGATGTGATTGGGGTCGGGAGGGAGAGTCTACAAATCCGTATCACTGGTAAAAATATAGCAAGCTATATTAGCATTAACAAGTCACTTCTAATTAATTTCGTTTTATAACAATGGTACCTTGCACTTGGCACATACTCTCTTTTTATCACACTGTTCTTTATAAGATTTTCCAGGAAGCTTTAGTGAAGAAGCATAGAGAATGCTAGAAATGGAGTTACATTTATGACTAAAGAGAATTTATAATCCTATCTGGGGAAATGCCGTGCTGATTGCATTAATCAAGTATTCTTGTTCAGATAGTTTTGGAGTATGTTGTCCTCCCAGAAACAGTTCGAAGGCTTGAAAGCATGGAGATATTTTATTTAATTAGTTAATTTGGTAAATATTGAGTATCATCAATAGCAGCCTCATCTCTTATAACTTCAGAAGGAAATACTTACAAATCTATTTTAGTTAAGAAGCAAAAGTGCTTGTCTAAGTGCTGCTTAGGAGGTGTAACCACTAATATTTTTGAAATAACTAAAGACATACATTTTTGCAAATAAAAATTGCAAGCCAACTATCCAGAAGCAAAGATTATAAGAATGCTAAAGCTATGCCTAAATGTAGCTTAACCACTTCTAGTTTATCTTACTGACAAAGTGTCTTATTTTCTATGGTTTTATCAGATTGTTTATTGCTAAGATTAATACAGGTTGTCTGACATTTAAGAGTAATTTAGTGCTGTTTAATCAATGCATACTTGGAAGTTTTATGTCAAGAATAATACTTGCTCAGCTTAATCTTTGAATGGGTGGAGAATAGGAGATAGAAATCAAACACATCAACATTACTCTGAAGTATAACTAGATAAAGTTGTGCAAACTGCTTTCTTTTCATCAATTTGATATCCTTTATAATTTACATTTTTCAGGTTTCAGAAGAATTAGAATTTTTTTTTCTTTTTACTGCTCTATGTATAGGTAAATCCCACTAAAAGCACACTTTATTTAGATGCCTTAATAACACACATTGTTTAAAGAAAAGCTAATTACAAAATGTATAAAAAAGCAGATGTTGATCCAGATAGTGGGAACTGAATCATATTCTTTTCTTTGTCACCAGTTGAATAGGAAATCATATACCATCAGTAGAGCAGTTCAACTTGCTTTTTAACCTATGTTAAATCAGTAAAAAAAGTGGCTTCTTCATTTTGAAATAAAACCTGAGTCAGTTTCTAAAAGTAGTAAACTGACACAGCCTTCACAATTTCAACGGAAATTTAAGATCACATAATACTATAAATTTAACTGAAATGAAGTGTCTTCTCTGAACCTAGTCATTAAATCTTTAAATTATTGTCGTGTATTTTCATTTAGTCAGTATACTTATTTAGCATCTCCTAAAAGCAAATCTAAGATGTGATCCCTGTCCTCTATCCTCTCCACACACATCTAATACGGGAGATTGATGTAATACATCAGGCAAAACCTAGAAGAGTTAACAAGAAGGGTAGTATCGGGGCGGCCTGCATTTCAGTGAGGTTTACATCGCACCTTCCCGAGCCAAGAGGATTTGGGAACTTTGGCCAAGGGGTTGGAGGAGTGCTAAAAGAAAGGGTAGGAAGGCTCTGAGATGTGGGAAAGCTGCCTCTGCCATGAGCGGTGTTTACACTTTACCCTGTAGTTAATATGGAACCGTCCATGGGATTTAAACGAAAGAACAGCACTGAATTTGCAGTAGTCTTCCTGCCTACTTTAACACACTCCATCTATTCTATACACTGCTGCCAGAGGCATATCTCCAAAGCAGAGAAATTTAAGGAAGAGAGGATTTGGATTTGAGCTTTGGATGTTGCGAGGTTGGAAATAAGAGCACAGATTGGGAAGACAAAAAGTAAGTTCCACAGGACCCATTAGATGTCTTCAAGTGGTGTGCTTCTAACGAGAATAGGAAATACGGAAGTGTGGTTCTGGAGGCAGAAACTAATGAACTGCTTGTGGGGCATCTAAGTAGATGAAATTAGGAGAGGCCTGGTCTGGAACCATGTATCTGCTGTTCACTGAGGTGATGCTTAGAGCCAGAAGAGATGATACGATCTAGGAACTGTGGTGAGGAGAGGTAGGCCAAATACCCACTAAGGAATGTCACGTATGAGAGAAACGGAGATTGCAGAGGAGAAGAAAGCTAAACCAGCCAGGGTGATGTTGGACAAACCAGAGCTTTTGAAGAACAACCACACCATGCTACAAAGATGAGGATTACAGGGATTCCTTTGGGTTGGCACAAGATGGTTGGTGACATTTGCCAGAGCACCTTCAGTGGAGCAACAACCTAACTGCCATGGATGGGAAAAGGTATTGAATTTGAGGGGTGGGGGGTTGTCCGGTCTTTCCAGGATCCCTAGGTATGAAATTATGTTGGTCTTTGATGAATAGCAAACATCACCAATTTTAAATGTTTCATATCACTGTCCTGGAGTGCTTTGCACAGTAGTAGTTTTGTATATATATTGTGAAGCAGTCCATGTGGTATTTTGGTTTTGAAAGGAAGATGTACTTTTTTAGTTGAACAGGGAAATGAGGATGGTATTTTTTAGTGTGGCCTACGGATACCATTTACTGACAACCTGTGCAAAGCACAGTGCTAGGTACCTAATATACATTCTTTTTAGTCCTCACAGTGACCCTCTGAGTTGGGTACTGTTGTGTCCCCATCTTACAGATAAGTAAACTGAGGCAAAGAGATCATATAACTTCCCCCAAGTTTGTGGTCATTAAGTGTTCGAGCCAAGATTGCAACGGTGGTGATAGAGATCCGACTCCAGGGAAGTGCTAGTCTACCTCCCACCGCAGAAAAGTAGAAATTGCGGAGTGCTTACTCTGTAGTCATGCTTCAAAGAAACTTTTCATTTTGAGTATTTCTTTAACAAGAGAAGGATGTCTTTAAATTTGATAACCTATAATTAGGCCAACCATATCTTTTATAGTCCAAGCCAGAACACTTTTGAGATCAAAAGGGGGCACAATTAGTACTTACTGGGATAGGGCAGCTGCCATAAAATGGGGACTCTCCTAGGCAAGCTGGGATGTATGGCATAGTGTTTTAAGTTGGTTTCAGAAGAAGCATTTGGGAGTAGTAGTGATCTCCTCCCGGCATCATACTCCTAGATTTTTGCACTCTTGGAAAGGAAGCATGGATTTGTGCTGCATTAGGGTCCATAGTGGTTGGAAAAGATGGTGAGTGGTCAGGGAGAAGATAAAGCAATGGGTTTTAGGAAGTGGAAGTGATAGAGGAAAGAGTCCTTTTGAGTCTTAGTGATGGCTACTGAGTTGTTCCAGTCCTAAAGTCAAATAATGGCACTTCAAGAAACTGTGACAAGAAAGTGTGTAAATAGAATATTTTCGATACAATGATTAATAGACATTTTTTTTTTCTAAATTCGGTCTGACTACCATTTACCAGTCTAGTTTAAGATGAGAATCTGATTTAACATATTCACAATATGATTTCTAAGTGTGCCAACCTGAAAAAAATGTAAAGTCAGAGTCCGTTTTCTCAGGATTTTAAAGCCATTCAGTGCCAGGTAGTTTACTCCCAAGTGGTTAAACATGTCTTGATTTGAACAACAAAAAGTTTCCTGATGAACTTAAGGACTGTCTTAAGGTATTTACATTATAACCGTGTGTATGTAAGTATATGATGACCTCAAATAGATTAAGGGTATGATTAACACAAAGTAATAACTCTGAACCACACCTACTTCCCCAGATGCTCAGATACAACATCTACTAAGTGTAACAGGAGAAAGGAGGAGAGAGCAAACGCACTGATTTTGTAGGCTTAAATAGTTGATTGTAGCCAAGCGTTCTTTAGCACTCCACTTTGTGTACAATAATACATTTGGCAGAGTGAAAGTAGATGAGAATGTTATCTTTAGAAAACTTGATATATGTGATTTAAATGTCATTATCTTTGATTAAATGTACTTGGATGCAAATTTTGAGATGTGTGCACATGGAAAGGATTCTATGTTTAATAAATGGAAGTCGGTACTCAAATCTATGATCAACAAGATTTTCTGGGTTAAGGTACTGAAAATAATTGGTGGGGGGGAGGTGGGGAAGTTCAAAAATATACGCAATACTGATGCATCAAAAATTTCAGTAAAAAGGAAAAACTAGAAAGTGCCAAAGACTTGAAAATACAACTGTATGCAAAACCTGGATCATTTTAAAATCTTGATCAGCCTACAAATTATCCTGCCGTAAATCCTTCTAAATCATATGGGCTTGCAAGTCCATGAATTAAAATTCCTCTGTAAGACCATCTCTATCTGTTCCTCCAGATAAGGCCAGTCTCCTCAAAAGCTTCATGAGTAAAACCCACTGAAGAGCTGCCGATGAACAGTGGGTAATCTGCTAGTTAACACTGAAGTGCGATGCTAGGACTCTGAAACCTGCATTTTAGGCTTGCTTCAGGCTCCATCTAGCCCCCTCCCTCCCTCCCTTTTGACTTAACTTTTTTTTCAAAACATAACATTTACATGGTTAAAAATGCAAAACTATATTAAAACGTACTTTCAGAGAAGTCTTGTTCCTATCCCTTTAAGCACCTTCAAATTGTCTCTACCCACCCCCTACAGGTAACCATTTTTAATTCATTAGCTCGTATCTCCTGTGGGTTTTTTTTTTTCCAAAAGTAAATAAATTGGAATGTATAGTCTTATTTCCCTTCTTTAACACACAAAATGTAGCATGATGTGTGCACATTTTGGCACCTTGCTTTTTTTCCACCGAATATATCCTAAAGATCATTATCAACTCATGGTGCTCCATCGTTTTCATTTGTCATCACTCAATGATGGACATTTGGGGGATGTTTCCAGTCTTTTGCTATTTTCAAATAATGTCTCAATGGCCTTATGCACATGTTGTTTTGTATTTGTGGAGGTATATCTTCAGGGTAAAATCGTAGATTACTGGGTCACAAGGCAAGTGCGTATACAGTTTTCGTCAATATTGCCCTTCCTAGCTATACTGTATTGCACTCAGCCTAGAATGTATGAACAAGACTATTTCTCCTACAGCCTTACCAATAGACTGTATTGTGGAGCATTTGGAGTTTTGCAAATATAATAGGTGAAAATGGAATCTTAGGGTAGCTTTATTTAATTCTTTAAAGACTTTATGTATTTATTTGAGATAGAGCAAGAGAGAGAGAGCACAAGCAGGGAAGAGGGGCAGAGGGAGAGGGAGAAGCCTGCCTGAGCAGGGACCCTGATGCAGGACTTGATCCCAGGATCCTGAGATCATGACCTGAGCTGAAGGCAGACGCTTAACCGACTGAGCCATCCAGGTGCCCCCTTAGGGTAGGGTAGTTTTAATTTGCAGTTCTTTAATGACTAAGGTTGAGTGATTTTTCATGTATTTAAGGACTATTTGTCCATTTTTTAAACCTGATCTTTTTTGAGATATGGTTACATAGTACAGTAAGCTGAACAGATCTTAAGTGTACAGTTGGATGAGTTTTGGCAAATGTGTCAGTTATACCCCAATCAAGAATAATGCATTGTCATTTCCCTAGAAAGTTCTCGTGTCCTTTTCCATTCTGTTCTCTTCCTCTCTTGCTGCCCCAACCCCAGGCAACCACTTTTTTAATTTTTATCCCCAGAGATTAATTTTACTGTTTTTAAACTTCATAAAAATGGAAGTGTGCAATATGCTTTCTTTGTGTTTGACTTCTTTCACTGAGCATAATGTTTTTGAAATTCATCTATGTTGATAACTATCAGTAGTTCTTTCTTTTTTATTGTTGAATAGTATTTTTTTAAAAAGATTTTATTTATTCATTTGACAGAGAGAGACAGTGAGGGAGGGAACACAAGCAGGGGGAGTGGGAGAGGGAGAAGCAGACTTCCCGCAGAGCAGGGAGCCCGATGTGGGGCTCGATCCCAGGACCCTGGGATCATGACCTGAGCCGAAGGCAGATGCTTAACAACTGAGCCACCCAGGCGCCCCTGTTGAACAGTATTTTATTATATGACTATAACAATATGTTTTATCCATTCTCCTGCTGATTGACATTTGGGTTTCCAATTTTTGCTACTAAGAATAAATATTGCTGGATCATAAGGTAGTTCTCTATTTAACTTTATAAGCAATTGGACATTTTTCCAAACTGGTGGTACCAGTTTATACTTCCAGCAGCAATATCTGGGAGCTCTGGTTGCCCTGCATCCTCAGAGATATTTAGTGTTGTTAGTTTTCAAAAGCTTAACCATTCTAGTCAGTGTGTGGTATCTGATTGTGGTTATAAATTTGCATTTCTGTGATGACTAATGTTGAATGTCTTTGCATGTGTATACTGACCATTTGTATGTCTTCGATTATGAAGGATACAGATGTTTTGCTAATTTTAAATTGGGTTGTCTTTTTGTTATTGATTTGTAGAGGATTCCTTATATGATCTGCTTATAAGCCATTTGTCAGATATTCATATTACAAATATTTTTCCCAGCCTGTGATTTGCCCTTTCATTTTCTTAATGGTGTCTTGATGAGTAGACAGTCTTAATTTTGATAAAGTCTAGTTTATCCATTTTTGTATGGTTAGTGTTTTTTGTGTACTGTCTAGGAAATCTTTGCCTAACCTTGGTCTCAAAGATACTCTCCTGTGTTTTCTCCTAGGGGCCTTATAGTTTTACATTTAGGTTGGTAAATCATCTCAACTTACGTTGAGATGTTCTATGAAGTCTTTCAATCAGGTAGTGTAAGTTTTCCAACTTTGTTATTCTTTCTCAAAGTTGATTTGGCTATTCTAGGTCTTTTGTATTCTAGATTAATTTTAGAATTAGCTTGCCAATTTCTACCAGAAAATCCTGCTGGAATTTTGACTGAGATTACATTGAATCTCCAGATCCATTTGTGAAGAATTGGCATCTTGACAGTATTGAGTTTTCTGACCCATGAAAAAGGCATATTTTGCCATTGATTCAGATCTGTAATTTTTCTCACCACTTTGTAATTTTTGGTAAACAGGCCTTCATATCCCAAAGAATTTGATATTTTTGATGCTATTGTGAATTGCATGTTTTTAAAATTTTAATTTCTTTTTTGTGTGTATGGCTAGTTTATAGAACTAAATCAATTACTGAATACTGACTGTGTCCTGCAACCTTGCTAAGCTCATTTATTAGTTCTAGTAGTTTTCTGTAAATTCCTTGGGGTTTTCTACATAAATAATTTATGTTACCTGTGAAGAGTCTTACTGCTTTCTTCCCAATACGGGTGCCTTTTTTTTTTCCTCCCCATTTTTTGCACTGGCTTGAACCTCTAGTACAATGTTGAATTGAAGTGGTCAGAACAGACATCCTTGCCTGTTCCCAGTTAGGGGAAAGTAGGTATGATGTTAACTGAAGGTTTTTCATAGATGCGCTCCCCTACTATTGCTAGTTTGCTGATATTTTATCAGGAATGTATGTTGAATTTTATAAAATGAGTTTTCTGCATTGACTGAGATGATTATATGTTTTTTTTTCTTTTTTAGTCTGCTAATATGATGAATTACATTGATCAATTTTTAAATGTTAAACTAATTTTATACTTCTGAGATAAAGTGCACTTGCTCATGTTTTATTATTTTATGTATCGTTGGATTATATGTTGTTGCCAAAAGTTGGCTGAGAATTCTTGCCTGTGTGTTCATGAGGGATAGTGGTCAATGGTTTTATTTTCCAGTAATACTTTTGTCTGGGTTTATTATCAGTGTAATATTGGCCTCAGAGAATGAGTTGGGAAATATTCTCTCTCTTCAGTTTTTTTGAAGAGTTTGAGTAGAATTGGTATTAATTCTTCCTAAAAATGTTTGATAGAATTCATCAATAAAGCCATCTGGGCCTGGAGTTTTCTTTGTGGAAAAGTTTTTAGCTACAAAATCAATTTCTTTAGTATATATAGGCTGCCCAGATATCTATTTCTTCTGGAGTGAGCTTTGGTAGTTTGTGTCTTTCAAGTCATCTATCCTTTTAACATTTGTGAAATCTATAGGTCTATGTCATTCCTGATATTGGTGAATTGTGTCTCTCCCCCCACCCCCATCAGTCTGGCCAGAGGTTTACAAATTTTCTTGATCTTCTCAAATAACTAACCTTTGATTTCATTGATTTTTCCTTATTGTACTTCTGTTTTTTTGTCATTGATTTTCTCTCTCATTATTTTCCTTCCTTTTGCTTATGCTGGGTTTCTTGAGCTGTTTTCATTCTAGTTTCTTTAGGGGGAAGCTGAGGTCATTGATTTGAGACATTCTAGTATAGGCATTTAGTCCTATAAATTTCCATCTAATTAATGCTTTCGCTGTGTGTCACGGGTCCCCCAAGACCAACCTCAGGCTTGCTGATTCACTACCAAGAGTCACAGGGCTCAGAAACTGTTTTATGCATGGTTACAGCTTATTACAATGAAAAGATTAAAATTAGCAAAGGGAAAAGGCACATGGGGGAAGTATGGGGGAAACTAGGCTCAAGCTTCCGGGTGTCCCCCCCACAACCAGTGGAGTTTCCCCAGACATGCTTAATTCTTCCAGAAACAATGTGTGATGTGTGAAGTATTGCCAAACAGGGCAGCTCCAGGATTTTTATTGGGGGCTAGCACCTGCATGACTGACCTCAGCTAGTCAGACTCCAGAACTCTAGAGCAAATGCAGGTGTTCACTACAAATCACATTATCAGCATGAACTATCTGGCCAAACTGGTACAGAATGGCCAAATACCTCAGACATATAAAAGTAATCTTAAAAGACAGAACATTCCAAGAGCTCAGTATTCAGTTCCCAGGGACTAGCCAAGAGTTTTTCTTGGTAATGTGCAGGATTTGATCAACCCAGGCCTACTGACTTAAACTTTTCCTGTACAAGGTGCCTTCTCTAAACTTGGATAGAATGTATTTTCATCTTCATTTCAAAATACTTTCTGATTTCCCCTTTGATTTCTTCTTTCACACATGGATTTTTTTAAAGTGTGCTCTTCCAACTGTTTGGGGCTCTTCAAGATATTTTTCTTGTTGGTTTCTAATTTGATTCCATTGTAATCAGACTATATTTGTATGTCTTGGATCCTTTTAAACTCATTGAGACTGTTTTAGGGTCTGGACTATGGCCCTTGGTAAATGAATTATGTGTACTTAAAAAGAATGTGTATTCTGCTGTTGAATGGAATTTTCTGTGACAGAACAAGTTGGCTGATAGATAGGACATGTTATTCAAGTCTATTTGTATACTGACTGTCTGTCTGTTCTATCAATTATTGAGAGAGTGGTGCTGATATCTACAACCAAAATTGTGGATTTGTCTATTATTCCATATATTTCTCTCAGATTTTACTTCATGTATTTTGAGGCTCAGTTATTCAGTGCACAAGCATTTAGCACTGTTATGTTCTCTTGATGAATTGACTCCATTGTTATTCTCTGCTTTTAAGGACTCTGAGATTGGGCCCACCTGGATATTCCAGGATAATGTCCTATCTCAAATCCATGCCCTTAATCACATCTGCAAAATCCTTTTTGCCATGTAAGATAATATATTCAAAGGGTCTGGGGTTTGCATATGTTGGGCGGGGGAACCATTCTTCTGTATTTTATTTAGTATGCTTATTGGTAAGGTTTGGTTTAAATTTACCACCTTGCTCTTTGTTTTTCATTTGTACCATCTGTGTTTTGTTCTCTTTTTCCTTCTTCTGTCTTCTTTTAGACTGAGTATTTTTTGGGATTCTATTTTATCACCTTTCTTGGCTTATTAGTAATAGCTCTTTGTTGTGTTATTTTAATAGTTCCTTTAGTGTTGGTGTTACAGATCTTTAACTTCTCACAGTCTACCTTCACATGATATTCTACCACTTTACATATAGTTTAATAACCTCACAACAGCATACTTCTATTTTTATCACATATTTTCAATCTACATATATACATTGCCATAATTTTTTTCTGGCTGCTTTTAAGATTTTACTTTTTTTTTTTAAGTAATTTGATTATGAATGTCTTGGTGTAATTTTCTTCGTGTATCTTTGGCTTGGTGTTCCTTGAGTATCCTAAATCCGTAGAATTATGGTTTTCATCAAATTTGGAAGATTTGGGCCATTATTGCTTCAAATATTGTTTTTTGAGTCCTCCAATTATGAATAGGTTAGGCTGCTTGAAATTGTCCCGTAGCTCAGTTTTTAAAATTTTTTTTTTATTTCTGGATTTCCTATTCAATTGTTTTTATTGCTGTCTTTGATTTCACTAAACTTCACTTCCACAGTGTCTAATTTGCTCTTAATCCCATCTAATTTTTTTTTACATTTCAGAAATTGTAATTTTTATCACTAGAAGTTTGATATGGATCTTGTTGATATCTTCCGTGCCTCTTGCTTCTCCCTACTTGAACATATGTAATATAGTTTAATAACTCTTTGAATGTCTTTGTCTACTCATTCTATTATCTGTGTCACGTCTAGGCTTATTTTGATTGATTTTAATTATGGATCATATTCTCCTGTTTCTTTGCATGCCTGATAAGTCTTTATTTAATGCCAGACAAGGTGAATTTTATTTGGTTCTGGATATTATTTTATTTCTATAAATATTCTTGGGCTTGTTCTGGGATGCATTTAAGTTACTTGAAAACAGTTTGAAGCTTTCAGGTCTTTTAAGCTTTGTTAGGTGAAACTAGAGCAGTGTTCCAGTAAGCTCTCCTTTTGCCCTCCTACTGAAGCAGAACCATTCAGAGTATTCTACCCGATGCCATGTGATTCATGAGGGTTTCCCCAGCCAGTTAGTGGGAGCAGGAATGAATATTGGCAAAGTTAGTTCCAGACTCTTCCCTCTCATCTTTTTGGGTATGTTTCTTCACAGCTGTGCTGCTTCCTGAAGACTTGAAAGGAATCCTAGGCAAATCTCCAAAGGTATTGTTCTGTGCATTTCTTTTTTTTTTTTTTTTTAAGATTTTATTTATTTATTAGACAGACACAGCAAGAGAGGGAACACAAGCAGGGGGAGTGGGAGAGGGAGAAACAGGCTTCCCGCAGAGCAGGGAGCCCGATGTGGGGCTCGATCCCAGGACCCTGGGATCGTGACCTGAGCCGAAGGCAGACGCTTAACGACTGAGCCACCCAGGCACCCCGGTTCTGTGCATTTCTATCTACTATGTGACTCTGAATCTTTAGCTGTCTTGGCCTCCTTGAGTTCTCAACTCTGTCACTTCAACTCAGGGAAAGCACTGGGCTCTGGGTTTCCTCTATGGGCTGCAGCCTGGAAACTCCAAGCAAGAAGCTGGGACAATTGGAGGGATCACTTCCTTCATTTCCCTTTCATCAGTGGTTAGTGTTGTGTTGATGCCTGATTTTTAATGTCCTGAAAACCATTATTTCAAATATTTTGTCCAGGTATTTACTTGTTTAAGGCCAGAGGATAAACAGTCTTGTTACTCCATCTTTATTAGAAGTCTCTGCTTTTTAATATAGAACTATCTTCCTTTTGATTTTTATGATTATTGAACATCTTTCCTTTTTCACTGCTGTTGCAAATGGAATTTTCTCTTCCACTGTATTTTAGAAGTGATAATTGTTGGATATATAAAGGCTATTGATTTTTGTATGTTACTTTTATATTGTTACCATCCTAAACTTATTATTTATATTGGTTTTAGCATTGATTCTCTAGAGTTTTTCAGATATCTTATGAACAATAAATATAGTTTTACCTCCTCCCTTCCTATTTTATGCCTCTTTAAAAAAAATTTTTTTAAAGCATTTTATTTATTTATTTGAGAGAGAGAATGAGCCAGAGGGGAGGGGGGTGGAGAAGAGCAGAGGGAGGAGAAGCAGACTCCCCACTGAGCAGAGAGCCCAACGTGGGACTCGATCCCAGGACCCTGAGATCATGATCAAGTCAAGGCAGATGCTTCACCGACTGAGCCACCCAGGTGCTCCTGCCTCTGTTTTATTTGATTGTACTGGTTAATACCCCCATACAGTGTTAAATATTCACACTCTTCTATTTCAAACATAGTATTGATAACTAACCTCAACTTGCATCAGCTAGGTTTATTTTTAAGGCCTCAGATGATGTTAAGTTAGGGGACAGTCTGGTGGCCAATGAAGTATCTTTTTGAAGTGGGGTTAAATTGAGAGACTCCAGGATCCAAAAGTGGATTGTCTCCAGAATGTCTAACAATGCATTCTGAACATTCAAGTGGTGATGTTCAACATGTATGGATAAATGAGTGTTCTGATCCATTTTGTTCTAAGTTTCTTAGTTTCCCATTAAGATCTTTCTTTTTCTTTTTAAGACTTTATTTATTTATTTTAGAGAGAGTGAGAGAGTGCTGTAGCAGGGATGAGGAGCAGAGGGGGACGAGGAGGGAGAGGGAAGGGGAAAGAATCTCAAGCAGACTCTCCACTGAGCAGGGAGCCCTCCACCGTGCTGGATCTCACAACCATGAGACTGTGACCTGAGCCAAAATCAAGAGTTTGGATCCTCAACCAACTGAGCCACACAGGTGCTCTCCGACCCAAACCATTAAGATCTTTCTGATGCCTATTCTGCTGTTATTGGATGGAGTGGTCTTTAAATACCAATCAGGTTATGTTGGTTGGTAGTATTGTTCAGATCTTCCATATGTTTGGAGATTTTGTCTACTTGCTCTATGATTACAGAGAGAGGAATGTTGATGTCTCCAAGTAGAAGTGAATTTTATCCATTTTTCCTTTAAATTCTGTTGTGTTTTGTTGCATG
This sequence comes from Mirounga leonina, assembly GCF_011800145.1. Lineage (NCBI taxonomy): Eukaryota > Metazoa > Chordata > Mammalia > Carnivora > Phocidae > Mirounga > Mirounga leonina. The sequence continues at coordinate 9,599,498 of NW_023270164.1, forward strand.
TATTTTGGGGCTCTATATTTAAGTACATAAATGTTCAGGATGGTTAGTTGGAGAACTGATCTTTTATCATTATGTAATGTTCCTCTTAATTGCTGATAATTCTCCTTGTTCTGAAATCTACTCTGCATGATATTAATATAGCTACTCCACATATTTTTTTGATTAGGGTTGTTTGTGTGTGTGTGTGTGTGTGTGTGTGTGTGTGTGTGTAGCAGGTATGCATTTCTCAGGCCAGGAAAGGTGTGCATAAGAAGTATAACTTTTTTCCTGTAATTTCTATTTAGCGCCTCCATTCACTGACTGACAGAGGAAATTACAGTCAATTCGAGGTTTGAACCCCTCCCCAGAGTTGCATCTCAGTTCTGCATGGGGCTTATGTGGCACCAAGGCTTGAGCAAGGGGGGATCGCTCTGTCAATGCAAACATCTGCCGATATGACTCGTTCCCCTCTAGCTCCTGTCCTTGGACCACACAGACTTGTTCTTCACCTTGGATACCAGGCCTCTCCCTCCACCACTGCCAGCCCTCAGGGTCCCATGCACACTGCTCTCAGCTTCTTGAAAACCACTTCTGGGACTCTTGGTGCTGTGTTGGCATGTGAGAAGACTCTGGAAGCCTGCCTTGGGCATGTCTTCCTTGAGTCCCCCACACTTCTCCCTCCCTCCTCTTAGAGCTGCCACAGTGCAGTTTGATCTGGGGCAGGAAAAATATTCACTTTTTGTAACTTTTTTATTTTAATGTTATACTATGTAATATTATTTTGATATAACTTTCAACTTACAGAAAAGTTAAAAGATTAGAACAAAGGTCTTATTCAGATTCACCAGTTGCTTTGTCATTATCTCTCTTTGCATATATGTGTGTAGAAGGTGTGTTATTGGTGTATTTTCTCTTTTGCCTTTCTGAGTCATTTGAAACTAAACAACAAAAAAAATAGAATAAACCAGTGAAATAAAAAATAGTTTCTTTAAAAGATCAACAAAATTGATAAACTTTTACTTAGACTGATCAAGAAAAAAGAAGATATAAATGATGAAAATCAGAGATAAAAGAGAAGGTATTCTATTGACCTTACAAAAATTGAAGTGATCATAAGAGAATGTTATAAACAACTTTATGCTAATGAATTAAACAACTTAGGTGTCTTAGGTACAAATTACCAGAACGAACTCAAGTAGAGGTAGAATCCAATCTTGGAATGTACTCAAAAGAAATGAAACTATATGTCCACACAAAGACTTGTATACAATTATTTATAGTAGCATTATTCATAATAGCCAAAAAGTGGAAACAACCAAATGTCCATCAATGCATGAATGGATAAATCGAAGTGGTATATCTATACACTGGAATAGTATTTGACCATAAAAAGGAATGAGGTACTAATATATCGTACAACGTGGATGAACCTTGAAAACATTATACTAAGTGTAAGAAGCCAATCACAAAAGACCTCATATTGTATGAGTCCATTTATATAAAATGCCCGAAATAGGCAAATACATAGAGACAGAAAGTAGATTAGCGGTTGCCTAAGGCAGGGGGAGGATTGGGGCGGAGGGTAAAGGCCGAAGGGTTCAGGGTTTCTTTTGGAGGTGATGCAAATATTCTAAAATTGATAGTGGTAATGGTTGATTAGGGTTGAATATACTAAATTGTACACTTCAAATTGGTAAATTTTATGGCTTGTGAATACATATCAATAAAGTTCTTACCAAAGAAAAAGAATAGAAAAGCTAAATAGACCTATAACAAGTAAAGAGATTAAAGTCATAATTAAAATACTTCCCACAAAGAAAAGCATCAGTCCAGATGGCTTCATTGGCAAGTTTTCTCAAATATTTAAAGAAATAATGTCATTCTTTCACAAACTCTTTCATACAATAAAAGAGGAGGGGACACTTCTCAACTAATTCTATGAGAACAATATTACCCTAACACCAAAGCCAGACAAAGGTATCAGAAGAAAGAAAGATCACAGACCAATATCCCATGAACATAGATGCAAAAATGTTTAAGAAAATATTAGCAAACTGAATCCAGCAACATACAAAAAAGACTATGCATCATGGCCAAGTGGGATTTATCCCAGGAATGCAAAGTTAATTTAACATTCAAAAATCAACTAATGTAATGTACCTTATTAATAGAGGTAAAAAACCACAGGATCATTTTAATATAGTAGCCAACATAGCATCTGACAAACAACTATTCATGGGAGAAAAAAATCTCAATAAACTTGGATAGAAGGAAATCTTCAACCTGTTAAAGGGCATCTATGAAAAGCCCACAGCTACCATCACATTGAATAACAAAAGACTGAATGCTTTCCCAAGATCAGGGAAAAGACAAGTACATCCACTCTCACCACTTTTATTCCATAACTGTAGTTAAGATTTGGGTCATTTCCATAAGGCGAGGAAAAGAAAAAGCGCCCAGCAGGTTTTTTTAAATGGGTTATGTGGTCTTTTGTCTGTGCCCATTGGCATTTCTGGAAAACCCATGGGGCAGCCAGAAGCCTAGGGCCCTAAAGAATGACAATGCCTCATATATCCATGGAGCTCACTGCCATGTCATTCTTTAGGGCCCTAGGCTTCTGGCTGATCAGCTACCTTTCATCGACCTTTTAAAGTCATCTTATATTTGTTTTTTTAATATAATATTTAGAATTTCAGTCTTCACTCAGTGGGAGGAATAGAAAGAAGTGAATCTATTCCATCTTGGTCTGTAACTGAAAGTCTGGACTATTTATCTTTTATTAAAATTTTTATTTTGGAATAATTTTAGATTTTTTAAGAAAAGTTGCAAAGGTAGTACAGTATAGTTCTTTTATACCCTTCACCCAGTTTTCCCTAATGCTAACATCTTACATAACCATGGTATCTTTTTAAAACTAAGAAATTAACATTGGTACAGTTCTACTAACTAAACCCCAGACTATTCAGATTTCGCCAGTTTTTCCACTAATATCCTTTTGCTGTTCTAGGAGCCAATCCAAGATACTACATTATATTTAGTCATCATGTCTCCTTAGTCTCTTCTGATCTGTGACAATTTTTCAGTCTTTCCTTGCTTTTTCTTTTATGACCTTAAAAGTTTAGAATCTACTGTGAAGCTCTAGAAAGATAAGAAAGTGGCTACATAAAGAGCCTCCAGGGATAGCAAACTAGGCAGTTTGGGGCCAGGGGTGGGAGGAAGACTTTTCTCCGTCTACCCTTTAGTTGTGTGCCTTTTGAATTTTGTATTTTTAATAACCATGAAGATGCTGATGTATTACCAGAATTGTTGATAAGAACAGAATAAAACAGAATAAGTATATATATATATGGAGAGAGAGAGAGAGAGAGAAGGGGGGGAAAGAGAGAGAAGTGGGGGATTGATTTATTTTAAAGCATTAGCGCACACTATTATGGAGGCTTGGCAAGTCTTAAATCCACAGGCCAGCAAGCTGGAGGCCCAGGGAGAGTTGTAGTTCATGTACTTGGCTCACAGAATTCCTTCTTGCTTGGGGAGGTCAATGTTCTATTAAGACCTTCAACTGATTGGATAAGGTCTACTCACATCATGGAGGGTAATCTACTCAAAGTCAATCAATTTAAATGTTAATCTCATCCAAGAAACACCCTCACAGAAAACATCCAGAATTATGTTTGGCCAAATATCTGGACAGTGTGGCCCAGCCAAGTTGGCACATAAAATTAACCATCACACTGCTTATTTTTTAAAATTTAAATCATTTACTAAAACATAATTTTGAAGAGTACTGTTCATGTATGTTCTAGAATCTCAATTAGAATTTATCTGATATTTTCTCATAATTAGATTTGAATTATGGGTTTGGGGGAAGAACATACAGAGGTAAAGTGCCCTTTTTACCATATCATGTTGGGGGGGCCATGATATCACATAATGTGGTTTTGTGGTTAATGGTGGTTTTGACCTTAATCATTTGATTAAGGTGGTGTCCACATGTTTTTTCTACTGTAAAGTTACTATTTTCTCTTCCCATACTCTATTCTTTCCAGGTGAGTCACTAAAGCCAGACAACACTAAAGAGGAGGGAATTAATCTCCACCTCCCAGAGGAGATAGTCTCAATGTGTGTATTACTTGGAATTCTTCTGTAAGGATTAATTCTTCTGTAAGGAATATTTGTCCCTTCGCCCCCATTTATTTATTTATTTATTTATTTATTTATTTATTTATTTATTCAGTCATTTATATTGGTATTAACTCATGAATATTTATCCTAATTTTAGAGTTATAATCCAATACTATTATTATTTATTTTGTTGCTCAAATTGTTCCAGCTTTGGCCACTGGGATCCCATTCAAGTTGGCTCTTGTGTACTTTTGACAAATCCCCTTGCATTTTTTTTTAGCACTTCTGAGTTTTTTGGCACCACAAGAGGCTCCAGGCTCATCTTGTATTTACTCTGTCCTAGACTCCAAAGAGCCCTGATTCCTTTGATTGAAGAATGGTGTTAGAAACCAAGATCTGGGTGATGGGTGTGCTCATTGCTACTGGGATGTCACTGTTTCTAGGCCCTCTAAAAAGAACTAGAAAATATACGTATGTGTCGTAATACACGAATACATATATATCCATAATTCTATCTGTATTATATGTTAAACATGAGTTCACTCACATAAAAAAGATACAAGGAAATTGATGCAAAAAATTAAAATCAAGGGGCACCTGGATGGCTCGGTCGGTTAAACATCTGCCTTTGGCTCAGATCATGATTACAGAATCCTAGGATTGAGCCCCATGCTGGGCATCCTGCTCAGCAGGGAGGGAGTCTGCTTCTCCCTCTGTCTTTACCCCTCCTCCCACTTGTGCTCACTCTCTCTCTTAAATAAATAAATAAAAACTTAAAAAAAATTAAAATCATGCCTTGCCATCCCAGTCTTCCACAATTTTTTCATCTATAACAAAAATAAATATGTAATTACATACATACATATATACACACATACATACATAAATCTGAGTCCATTCTGATATCTGTGACTTGAGTCCAGCACTGCAGAGTTCAATTTAGCTTTCTGCCCTCCCCCTTTGTGTATTTGTAACTACTTACTGTGGTACATGGTACCAGAGGCTCCTATTATCTACAGTTTATTTACTTATTTGTTCAATGCTATAATACATGTAAAATAGTTTCAGAATTACTATCCTATAGCCCTGTGAGAAAAAAAAAACCTTATAAACTAGAATACAATATTTTCATATAGTTCCCTTTGTCTGTAGTCTGAGTAATTAAAACACTGTTTTCTGAAGTTACTTTGGTCAGCTCCTTTGTTTTATTTTTCCAGTTTTATTGAGAAATAATTGACATACACCATTGTATAAGTTTAAGGTGTAAAATATGATGGTTTGGTTTACATATGTTGTGAAAATATTACTGTAATAGGTTTCTCTTCTCATATAGATGCAATAAAAAGAAAAGAAAGGAGAAGAAAACAACTTTTCTCCTCATGATGAGAACTCTTGCTCCTTTTATCCTCACCCCTCTGAGGTTTTGTCATACGTTTGTAATACAGTTAGATTCTCTTGTCACAGTTGGTATTCCATCCATTTGTGACTTGAATCCTTCACCACAGAGCTCCCCTGATACCTTTACTGATTTTTAAAAATTTGCATACAGTAAAGTTCACTCTGTATGGGTAGAGTCATGTATCTGCCACCTCGAGACAGTTCAATCACCCTAAAATTTTTCCTTTATTTTCTCCCCACTCCCCCACTCCTCTCCCAGGCCAGGGACATTTTGAAGGGCTGGTTTCCAAGTCTGAAGAAACCATAACGCTGAAACTGCTGAGATGAGTGACAACTGGGGTACAAGAGAACAGAAAAATATGATTTCTTCTTTCTGGCTGCCCTCTAGAGGCTGAATGAGAAGCCTGCAACAACTCCCAGAAGAAACAAAAGAAGGTCCGTAACCTTCAGTTGGACCTTTGTCTTTTTCATATGCTATATTACACTTGTTTAAGTAGTAAATGGCTTGAATTACATGTTTTTGTTTTTGTTTTTTTTTCCTGAAAAACCATAAAGATGAGAAGTCTACTCATGCATTCTGGTGGGGAGGAAATCTATTATTATTATTAAAGAACATGACCTCATGACTTAATCTTCAAGCAGCCCTGTGAGAGACCAGAGAGGACATCTATACTTTTGAATAGAGACTTTGCAATGGGCAATCAAATAGGTATATCATTTTTCTTACAAGCCACTGACTTCAACTGAAAACATTTCATTTGGCATTTGTGCATTTCTAGATATTAGTGAGATTAGTTTATGGCTTTCTTTTGTCTTTCTGTTTTTCTTTGCTGTCTTTGGGCAGGTTTTAGTATAAGGATTTTGCTTCTTTTGAGAAATACATGAAATTAGAATTCTGTAAAGATGACAAACTTGATGTGGGTAGCAACCCAAATTTAGTCTGCTTCTAGAGCTGATAGTTGGGGTTAAGTGAGGTTGTAATCTTCATGGGAGTGTCAGCTGAAAAAACTTGGATGTAGCTTTCTCCGAGGTGAACTGGTTAAACCTTGGAAACCAGAGTGGGAGAGCCCCAGGGAAGGGATTAGAATGAAGCAGTTACTGGAAAACATTCAGGCCCCAAGGCATGGAACTCAAGGTTGGGGGAAGGGCGACTGATGTTGGATCCCCTCAGGTGAGTTTCATTGTCTGGGCTTCCTCAAAGAGACCAACAGGAGCTAAAAGGGTGGACTGTGACTACTCCCATGCCTGAGTCTGAAGAGGTGTTAGGAGGCCTGAGAACAGGAAGGTTTTCTCCTGGCCTTCAGTAGGGTACTGGTAGCCTGCCTGTTGCTATGGGGAGCTCCTGCAGGGTGAGACCACTTTGTCTTCCAACACTTTGGGGCCCACTTCCCTTGTACTTTAATAACTAGACCTCAGCTCCAAGTAGTACTAGCACATCTGAGGGGGTCCAAGAAAGTAGAGAAAGGAGATCAATCAGAACAAGGATAACACATGTCCAACAAAACTTGTTTAAGATAACCACTTGAGTCAAAAAGTATGAACACAGGAAGAGTCACCTGTAGTGCAAAATATTTTCTGAGTCCATGTGAGTTCCCAAGTGCTTGATTCAGAAGCCAATTAGAAGATAAGAAAGGTCATTATTGAGATACAACTTGGTGGCCTGCAAACTCAAGCAGAAGAAACACTTCAAAGCATAGAGCAAAACACAATGATGGAAACCATGAGGAACTTGTCATGAGTTGGGGTGACTATATGCATGAGTTTCTTTAGGATATACTCAAGAGTAAAACTAGTGGATCATAAGGTAGGTGTATCATCATCTTTATCAGAATATGCTAAACCATTTTCCAGAAAGTTGGTACAAGTTTGCATATCCATCATCAGTTATAAGTTACCTTTGCTGCACATCCTCCCCAATATTTGGTATTATCAGACTTAAATGTTTGCCAATATGATATGTATATAGTGGTATATCATCATGGTATTCATTTGTATTTCCTCTTTAACAATGAGGTTAACAGTTTTTCTTAGGTTTATTGCTTACTTAGATTTCCCCTTTTTTGAAATGGCTATTTCAATGTTTTGCCCATTTTTATAATGAGCTGTCTTTTTCCCCTTCATTTATATGTAAGTATTCTTTACATATTCTGAATGTGAGTCCTTTGTCAATGAATGTGTTGCAAATATCTTCTCCCACTCTGTGGCTCATCTCTTCATGGAGTCCTCTGGTGAATAAAAATTCTTAATTTTAATGTAGTCAAATGAATCAATTTTTTGCTTTATGGTTACTGCTTTTTGTGTCTTGTTTAAGAAAACTCTCCTTGGTCTCATGTCATGAAGATACTCTCCTATATTATATTCTAGAGGCTTCAAACTTTTGCCCACATTCAGTTTTATAATCCACCAGAGTGTGTATCTAAGGTGTGAGGTAGGGATCCAGGTTATTGGCCTCTTTCAAGTTGCCAAATGTCCTTGCATGAGCAGTGGTCTTTTATTATCTCCCCCACATTCTAATCAAGGCCCTCAGTCGAGCACTCTCTGGCACTTCTCCTCCTCTCCTGCATTCTCATTAAATCAACATAGTTCACATCTTCCCTTTCTCTTACTTGGAATGGAGATTTCCCTTCCTCACTCTAAGACCCCTCATACATACACGATAATACCACTCACCTCTTCCTAAAATTCTGAATCTATTATAGTATCCCCCTTTCCAATTCTGCTTACATTTTCCATGGCTTTAAGAATAGAATTTTAGCACACTGGTGTGTCATCAAATATCTTGGCAGGCTGTGCTCCTTCCACATTTCTTGCCCTATCTTCCCCTCTTTCTCTTTACAAACTCTGATCTTTCTATTCTATCCAATGACTTTGACCTTGCTTCTCTTCTATTCATCTTTGAATTCCTGGTGCTTAACACTTAGTAGATACTCAACAATTGTCTGTTAAAATACAATTTAATCCACCCCACACAAACATGTGTTCTGGTCAGTGGCACATCATAAGTTACGAATAAATGTTGGCTTAATGAATGAGTGACCATCTCTGTACTTATTCATTTTGGTATCTAACATACCAAAGTAAGCCTTACCATAGTAAAGTTACTATGATTTGCCTATCTCATGTAGTTGTGGGATCTGGTCCTTGGAGAAATAAAACAGTAAATTGCTAGCAGTCATATATGACATAGCAAAATGTTTTATAGAGATTATGAATAAGATAGTGAACATGAGGCTGATTGAACAATCTGGATAGTAAAGACAAGAAGTGCTTACTAAGAGTGGGACTACTGAGAGGCAATGTCAAAAAGAAAAGCCTCCAGGAAGAGGTAGGCCTCAGCTGGATTTTGAAGGATGGTTAGGCCTAAGGAATCCCAACCAGGGGGAAAAACAGATGCAGTGGTGGGCTTGAGCTTAGAGTCTGGTGGGACATTCGGGTAGGTGGTTATTGCCCCTGCAATCTGACCTTATGTGAAACACAGGATCTGCCTGGCTGGAGCCTATCCTGAGGGTTGGTGGCAGGACATGAGAGTGAGCAAAAGTCCTGATGTCATCAAAGAAGTAGAGCATTGTGGTTAAGTGCATTGACTCTAGAGTCAGACCTAGGCTCAAATCCCAGGTTCACTGCTTAACTGGAGTGTGTCCATGAACAAGTTACTATGGTGCACTGAGCTGTGTTCCCCTCCCACCCCAAATTCAAATGTTGGAGTCCTAACCTCTAATGTGATGTTATTTGGAGGTGGGGCCTTTGGGGGATAATTAGATTTAGATAAGGTCAAGAGGATGGGGAATCATGATGGAATTAGTTCCCTTATAAGAAGAGACACCAGAGAGCTTGCTCCTGGCCATGTGAGGGCACAGCCAGAAGGTGGTTGTCTACAAGCAAGGAAGAGAACTCTCACCAGAACCCGACCATGCTGGTGCCCTGATCTCTGACTTTCCAGCCTCCAGAAGGGTGAGAAATAAATTTCTGTTGTTTAAGCCACCTGCTCTGTGGTGTTTTGTTATAGCAGCTTGAGCTGACTATGACGCCTGTCTTCTTTAAGCTATGCTTTCCTCACCCATGAAAAGAATTACATCCCAGGGCTTCTGCGAGAACTAAATGCAAGCAAAAAACAAACAAGCAAACCCCATTCTAAAAGTCAGACTGGTTCCTGGCACACAGTAAACACTCAATAAATCTGCTACGGGAGGCGAGGTGGAGTTACCCTTAGGAAATGGAAATAGGGGCAGGGCAAACACATCATCATAACTGCAGGGACCCTCTTTAGCATCATAGATTCTGCAAAGGAGACCAGATTAGTTTCCTTGGTGTCCATGGGGTGGAATCAGTAGTCTTTATTCTAGACCCATCACTAACAACCCCTCCTGGGGTTGGAGGACAGCTAAGGGATGAATGGATATGACAGAGTCATTCATGACGAGGTTGGGTCAAACCACACAGATGGTGTCCAAGTCATTTACATTAGATCTGTCAGGCCAGAGTCTGAAGAAACTCAGCCAAGCACAAAATTTTAATTAAAAATAAAAACTCAAGTCCAGTCATGGCTCCCATTGCTATTGCGTTTCATTGCCATCAGACACAGCCCCCTTTGGACCGTTCAAAGGATTGGACAGCTTCCTCGATTGGGCAAAATTGGGGCAGCTTCTTTGATGCTTTAAATCTATCTGTGAGCCAGGCCTCTGGAGATGAGGTCATCCCTCCAAACTCCTGTCACCTTTTTTTTTTTTTTAAAGATTTTATTTATTTGAGAGAGAGAGAATGAGAGACAGAGAGCACGAGAGGGAAGAGGGCAGAGGGAGAAGCAGACCCCCTGCTGAGCAGGGAGCCCGATGTGGGACTCGATCCCAGGACTCCAGGATCATGACCTGAGCTGAAGGCAGTCGCTTAACCAACTGAGCCACCCAGGCGCCCCACTCCTGTTGCTTTTGATGAAAGCTTCGGACCCCATGCTGAATTGTCTTGGTCTTTCCCCAGAGAAATGGATTCTTCAGTAAAATAGGAGTGTAGATATGTCACATGAAGACATGTATGAGAACATTCATAACAGCTTTATTTGTAATAGCTCCCAACTAGCAACAACTCAATGTCCCTGGATGGATGAATGGATAAACCATACACAACACTGCCACATGATGGAAGACTACTCAGCAATAACAAGGAACAAAGTACAGATACACACAATATGGATAAATCTCAAAAACATGCTGAGTGACAGAAGCTGGAGGCAGAGGAGTAAACACTGTGTGATTCCATTTATGGGAAGTTCAAAAACAGGCAAAACAAATCCATGGTGAGTGAATCCAGCATCATGGTTCCCTTCCTTGTGGGTGGGTGGGGGTTCAGTATTGAATGGGGGATGAAAATATTCTGTATCTTGATGCCACTCACATGAGTGTATATATCTGAAAAACGCATCACGCTGTACACTGAAGTTGTGTGCCTTTTTGGTGTCTAAGTTTTACCTCAGTTAAAATAGGAAGAAATGGGGGTGCCTGGGTTGCTCAGTCTATAGAGCATGCGACTCTTGATCTCGGGGTTCTGAGTTCGAGCCCGTGTTGGGTGCGGAGCCTACTTAAAAAAAAAAATGGAAGAAGAAAAGAAAGAACAGGGGTGAGAATCTGGAAATGAAGTCATCAATGCACCCAGCAAAGCACAAAACGAGACTAGCCGGAAGTGCCATGTTGGCGCGTCCTCGGCAGAGGGGAGTTGCAGTGTGGTGGCCTGTGAATGGAGCCAATGTTCTGATCTGCTTCCCAAGGGGGCCTGCTGTGAAGTTGGCCCAAGGGGCCAGCCAGGCTGGATTTGACCTCGGGGCCAGGATCTGGCTCCACCGGGCCAGCGTTCCTCAGCCTCCAGAAATGGTTATCGCACACTCTTTCTGGGAAGACGGATAATTTTTGTAAAAATTACAGTGGCTTTTGCCAACTCCATTCAGCCTCTTAACCTTTTGGCAGCTGCTTGAAGGAACGTCACAGAGCCAGTTGAGACAGTTTCCAGAGTGCAACAGAGTGGGCATTAATCCCACAGTTTTGCTGCCAAACAGGAAGAGAAATGGTGACTTAAAAAAAAAAAAAAAAGAAGGCAAAGAAATAGTAGAATAGTTGGAGGCCAAGACTGCTTTTCACTGAGGGGCCAGGGTGCATCCCAAACTCAGAGCAGAGTTCTGTGTTGGGCTCAGTCTCCTCCTAATCTCAGAGGGCTGGCTCCTCTGACTTCCAACATATACCTTTCATGCACCGGTCCACGGAAAGCTCTATTATGGGCACTTGGATGGACAATACTCTTACTGTAACTGTAGCCAAAAATTATGCACATGCAACCTAGACAAAAACTATCTATGTATTAATACCCTCTTTTTCTCTGAGCCCACGAAGGCCACAGGAACTATGGTTCTCCCACATCACTCAGGACTCTCAGGGGCAGCACACAACTCAAATGGGACCTGAGAGAAAGCAGGCTAGGACTGTAGCAAATGAAACAAAAGGAATGATACATGTGGAAATTAGTTTTTTTCCAACTTCCATTGTTAGTCATCCAGTTTCCGGAATTCTTCTGAAACGTGGTGTTGATTTGCTTTTAATTCCTGGGACTTAACTTGAAAATACTCATCAAAACGGGTTCAGACTTTTTAAAAATAAGTTTTTATCTCAGTTCAAGAAAATAGCAAATCTTGGTGCCTCAAATGAAGTCTGTCTCAAAGTTAAGGCCGAGACTCGGAAGCTTGGTCAGGTCCCAGTTTGCTGGGCAGACTGTGGAAGGCGAGAAAAATCCCTGCTCTTTAAAAATGTCTGCATTTTTTTTCATAATAAAAGCAATACATCTAGATGATTTCTATTTTCTTCTTGGTCCGTATTAATATTTCCAATTTTTCTATAACGAACACATATTTGGTATTTTCATTAGACTATTTTTTTAAGTTCCCAAAGAATATTTGTTAAATACAGAAAAGTAGAAATGATTTTTTAAGAATCCAAAGCCCCATTATCTAAATCCAACCACTGCTAATATTTCGGTATCTTTACTTCCAGTCTTATTTCTATGCAAAACTTCATTTATTAAAAAAAAAAAGAAAAGAAAAAACACACAAAACCAGAAACAGCTCAACACATACAGAACATCTGGTGATCTGTTAGTTTCACTAAGCATTGGTTCATAGGCATTTTCTCATGGTGTTGTAACTCCTCCATAAACAGTATTTTAATTTAGTTACATATATAATTGTGCGAGTGCAACCCAAATTCCTTAGTCATTTCTCTGCTCTCGGGAATTTAAATTATACACAATTCTTTGCTATTTAAAATAATGGCGTGATTATAATTTCAGTGCATAAATCTTCTCTTTCTTTTATTTAACATTTTGTGGTGTTGCATTAAAAAAAAAAAACTTTTGAGGGCACTTGGGTGGCTCAGTTGGTTAAGCGTCTGACTTGGTTTCAGCTCAGGTCATGATCTCAGGGTCTTGAGATCGAGCCCTGTGTTGGGCTCTGCGCTCAGCATAGAGTCTGCTTAGGATTCTCTCTCTCCCTCTCCCTCTGTCTCCCCACTCATGCTCTCTCTCTCTCTCAAATAAATAAATAAAAATCTTAAAAAAAAACTTTTGAAGAAGTTATAGATTTATATAGTTTGGAGGGTCATATAGTGCTGCAGGGTTTGTTACAAAAACCAGCTGCCCCCACCCTTCCCCCTCTATTTGCCTTGCCCCTAGGCAAAAACATCTTTTAGCTAATTCTTTTACCTGCTATCACTTCTCTAAATAACAGGTTTGAATGGATGCTCTTGATTTTTCTGTTGTTAGCGTCATTGAATCTCCACTGTGGAAGGTGAAGTTTTTTTTTTTTTTTTTTAATATTTTATTTATTTATTTGACAGAGACATAGCGAGAGAGGGAACACAAGCAGGGGGAGTAGGAGAGGAAGAAGCAGGCTTCCCCGCAGAGCAGGGAGCCGGATGTGGGGCTCGATCCCAGGGTCCTGGGATCAGGACCTGAGCCGAAGGCAGACGCTTAACGACTGAGCCACCCAAGCGCCCCGGTGAAGATTTTTTTTAGCTTTCGTTTTCTTCTCCCTGGCTCCCTCTTCCCATGCACACTCTTCCCATACTCCCAATGTAGATACGTCATCATTCTGATTAAATCAATATTTGTTGTTGTTAAAAGAAAATTTTCCACAATTTGCTGATCTGATAGGCTTTTATTCAGTGATTCATGAATTAGGAAGCATCCATCTAGCAGATAGAAAGGAACTCCAAAGAGCTGTGCAAGGCAAGAGATTTTTATAGAACAAAGTGAGCAGGAGTAAGGGAGTTATACTGGGCATTTACTGCTTGGTTATATGGTGAAAAGGGAAGTTGTTTTTCTGTTTTTGTTTTGTTTTTTTAGAGAGAGAGAGAGCATGCAAGGTGGGGTAGGGATAGAGGGAGAGAGAGAATCTTTTTTTTTTTAAGATTTATTTATTTATTTTAGATAGAGAGAGAACACAAGCTGGGGGAGGGACAGAGGGAGAGGGAGAGAAGCAGACTCCCCGCTGAGCACAAAGCCCGACATGGGGCTCGATCCCAGGACCCCGAGATCATGACCTGAGCTGAAACCAAGAGTCAGACCTTTAACCAACTGAGCCACCCAGGCACCTCAGGAGAGAGAATCTTAAGCAGTCTCCACACCCAGTGTGCAGCCCATCACAGGGCTCTATCCCATAACACTGAGATCACGACCTGAGCCAAACTCAAGAGTCGGATGCTTAACCAACTGAGCCACGCAGAAGCCCCAAAAAAGGGAAGTCTTGAAGCTTGTGCTGAGCAGGCTAAGGGCTGATTTGTTGATCTAGGCCTTCCTTTTCCAGGAGAGCCAAGCATAGAAACTTGGTTAAGTTTTGGTTTGCTGCCACAGGGCTTAGCATGAGTGACTCCATCTTGGGTCTAATCTGGTGCCTTTAACAGTGTTTGGATAACTCTATCTATGTAAATGCCATTTAAAGCTGAGCCCTGTAGTATACAATGCTCACTCTTCCTTTCCTGAGAAACTTCTAATTTTCTCAGAAGTTCTTAACTGTGTTAATTCTTTTGCTTGTTTCTCTCTGTACTTACTGTTAATTCAAATTCAAAGACTTCACCAATGGTCTAAATCTTCTCTCAAAACATTCAGATGCTTCAGGTTTGCATGAGTTGCATCTTCCTGACAGAATGGTTGAAGCCTTCTGACCTGCTCCCCTGTGCACTGGGTGGTCCCATACCTGGTGCATGGCTGTCTCCTGCCACCAGGGACTCCTTTGTCCTGTGCCCAAGCCCTTGTTTCCTACACCTCGGGCCTCCTTTATCTTGGTCTATTGCACTCTTTGGTAGAACACATCCTCCCATAGCTTCCTAAGACAGGATGCTTGAGAATGGAAACTTCTAGAATTTGGATGTCTGGACTTGATAGTTTGGATATAGGACTGATTGATAGTTTATTTGGGGTAGAAAATTGAAGGTGGGAAATAATTTTCTTTCAGAATTTTGAAGTTGTTGTCTTCTGGCTTCTAGTGTTGTGAGGAGTTTGAGGCTATTCTAACTTCTGACCCTTTTTAGGTGACCACTTGCCCCACCCCCAGCCTCCTGAAACTTGTAGGGTCTTTCCTTTGTCCCTAGGGCTCTCAACACTCATGCATTGTAATGGGCACTCCAAAGTCCTTCCAATGTCAACACTAATGATGTTTCATTCTGGAAAATCTAATTTTCTTGTTGATGATCTCCTCCTGTGTGTGTGTGTCTATTTGTCTGTGTGTGTTTCTGTTTGTGTGTCTGTGGACACACAAAGGAGGGGGGACCTAAAAAGAATTAACACAGTTAAGAACTTCTGAGAAAATGTGTGTCTCCATGTCTGTGTCAGTATCTGTTTGAGTATGTGTGTCTGTGTTTCTGTATGTGTCTTTGTGTGTGTGTTTATGTCACTGTGTGGTGTCTATGTATGCATCTGTGTGTGTGTTCTCTTTGGAACTCCTGTTATTGGATATGGGACCTCCTGGACTAATTCTGTAATTAAGTTTTTTTTTCTCATTTTTAGTCTGACTTTTTGCTCTGCTTCCTAGGAATTTTTCTACTGCTCAACCCTGGGGAAATTTGGGGCATCAAAATATGTGATAATAATAAATTACAACCCATTGAAAAAAATAATCTTCCCATTATTATTCTGGACATAAAAGAGATGTGAAAGCAAAAAGAAAATAAGAATCCACGAGTCCATATTTACATAAATGTATTAATAAGTAAGTAGGGAGGAAGAAAAGTTCTTTTGCTTTACAATAGAATGCCAACCAATACATGTAAAAGGAATAATAAAATTAAAAAAAATCATCATTTGGCAACCACCATAGTAATAACTGATTCAGGCAAAATTGTCAATGGATGCTAAAACAAATGGGAGGAATTTTGATGAATAGAGGATACTTGCATAATCTCAAAGGATTTCTTCTCCAATTACAGGTTAAATTTACAGTGCTGGGACCTGGTAGACCTCAAGTTAGCCAAGTGAACATCATGAATAATGGGACAAACTGACCTCATATGTTTTCTGATAAGGAACAACAGACTAACCCAAACTGAGGGAAATTCTACAAAATAACAAGCCTCTCTTCTTCAAAGATGTCAAGCTGATGAAACACACACACACACACACGCAGGCTGAGAAAATGTTCCAGATTAAAGGAGACATGCCAACTAAATGCAGTGTATGATCCTGAATTGTATCCTGGGCCAGAAAAAAATTTCTATGAAGAATATTACTGGAGAAATTAGAAAAATTTGAATAACACCTGTGGTCAGATAACAATGTTGCATCCATGTTAATCTCCTGATTTTGAGAATTGTGCTGTGGTTATGTAAGCCTTTATTTTATTTTTAGGACATAAACCCTGAAGTTTTTAGGAGCACATCTGCAACTTATTCTAAGATGGTTCAGAAAATGCTGGTTGCGGGCGGGGGGGATGTGGGAGGGGGGAGAGAGAGAGAGAGAGAAAGATAGAGGAGGAGAGACAGGTAGGGAGGGAAAGAAAGAGAAATGAAGAGGAAGAAAATGAGAAAGCAAACATGGAAAGAAGTAAACAACTGAGAATACCGATACAGGGTCTATGGAAATTATGTGTACTCTTCTTTCAACTTTCCTGAAAGCCTGAAATTATTTCAAACCAATATTAGAAAAAAAAAGAAAAAAGAAAAAGAAAAGGAGGGGGGACCTAAAAAGACAACGAGGTGCTCTGGCCAGCCTGTGGGGATTGTCAGCTGTGATCTTCCCTGTAGAGACATGAGTGGGGTGGTTGGGGGGCTTGCGATGGCAGGAGTTTTTAGCCTTTTCCCTGGGGGCTCCTTGGCCAGTTCTCCTGCCTGGGGTGGGGGGTGGAAGGACAGAGAGCCTGCCAGCGCAGGGGAAGGCATGGAGCATCTGCTGTGCACACATGCCCTCGATCTCCCAGTTTTCAGTGTGACCTACTATTCTAATCTCTGTGCTGTCCCTAAAGACCCTTGGACTCACTCTCCCCAGGGAAGGAGTTTCTGATCTTTTGTTGGCTCTTGGAGGGCCATCACCTGGCCATTACCTGGCTGTGAAGGTTGGGGCGGGGGTTGGGGGGCAGGGGGTGGGAGATCCGGGTTCCATTTGCTACTTCTTTTTTTAAATTTAAATTCAATTTAATTAACATATAGTGTATTATTCGTTTCAGAGGTAGAATTTAGTGATTCACCAGTTGCATAGAACACCCAGTGCTCATTCCTTATGCCCATCCCCCAGTCACCCCATCCCCCCACCCCCCGCCCCCCCCACAACCCTCAGTTTGTTCCCTAGACTTAAGAGTCTCTTATGGTTTGTCTCCCTCTCTGATTTCATCTTATTTTAGTCTTCCTTCCCTTCCCCTTATGTTCATCTGTTTTGTTTCTTAAATTCCACATATGAGTGAGATCATAGGGTATTTGTCTTTCTCCGACTGACCATTTGCTTCTTAAAATGGCCTTTTAAGACTTATCCTTATTTCAGTCTTCCCCCTTACTTCCTGAAGGATCTGGTGCCACCAACTCCTCAACTTTTTGAGAGATTCTGTGGTGTAAATTGTGATGGTTCTCGGTATTCTTTGCTGCCAGCTTCAGATTCTGTTCTTTTGGTCCTGCTAAGTTATTTGCTTTCCAGCGTTCAGAGTTTTGTTTCTATTTTTCTCCTCTCATTTCCTCCTGTGTGCTAGTCAATGCCTATTAAAAATTCCACTTACTCTCATTTTTGTAGAGGTTACAAGTGTTCAGTCGTGATTTTTAACAGTCAGTCTGTGCCTAAATCTCTCTGCATTCTTGATTACTTCCTTTGGGTAGCATCCCAGAAATGAAATTATTGGGTAGAGTATGCAATCCTTTTTGAGGCTCTTGATGAACTTTGCCAAATTAATTTTCATTAGGATTATATTTTCACCAAATTTCCATGACTTGCCTCTTTTCCTGAATATTTTCCCTGCCTTGGGTAGAATCATTACAAAAATAAAATACGAAAATACGCGTTACTTTAACCAGGGGAATGTGAACTCACTTTTGGCACATATTCCCCCCTCGGGAATGATTTTTCAGAGAGAAGCTCCAGATAGGGGCTTGAGGCAGAAAGGTGGATTCAGCTAAATAGGGGGGAGTGCAAAGGTGTGAAGGGGGATTTTAACTTGTGCTATACGCTCTCTCTACATCAGGTACCATGGTTTGTGTGTAGAGGGGAAGGAAGCAGAAGTGAGTATGTGAGCCCCAGGTCTCTACTGCTTTCCAGTGTGGTAGGGGTGGCCCTGGCTCAAGTATGGACACATTCACTTAAGCCAATTGAGTAAGAGAGGAGCAGAGAAAGAGCAGTAGCAATGAAAAGGCTTGTAGTCCGTGAGCTTCACCCTAGAGTAAGCCCCAAATGGGAGACCTGAATCTTCCTTTTTTTTTTTTTTTTAAAGATTTTATTTATTTGGGAGAGAGAGAGAGACAGGGAGGGAGAGCACAGAGGGAGAATGAGAGGGAGAAGCAGCTGTCCCGGTGAGCAGAGAGCCCGATGCGGGCTTGATCCCAGGACCCTGAGATCATGACCCGAGCCGAAGGTAGACACTTAACCTACTGAGCCACCCACGTGCCTCGTGAGTTGTCCTTTTAATCCAACTCAGTTTCCATGTATTTTTCATAGTCAGGACCATCTTATCACACGGGTAAAGCTTTCACGTTTTGGGCGATGTCTTTTGTTGTATACAGCACAGCTCCAATACTCAAGCCAGCTTCCTCACCTGGTGCCCAGCCAATTTCTCCCTCATTCCCCAAGTTGCTTTTTTTTTTTACTTTTTATTTTGGAATAATTTTAGATGGACCCAAATGTTCCACACCAGTATACAGAATTCCCATCCGATTTCCCCTAATGTGAACATCTTACCAATCATAGGACAATTATTAAAACTAAGAAATTAACATTGATGAAATCCAATGTACTAATCGAGTAGACCTTAACTGGGATTTCACCCCTCGTCCCACGGAGAAAAAAAGAAGCAGCCCACAATAGCTGGGAACTGGCCCCTTGGTGGAGTTCAGGGCTGGCCTGGCCCACACCTCAGGGCCTCTGTGTTCTTCTCGAACATAAACAATCGCTCAGATCACGAACATCAAACAAGTCCACTCTGTGACCACAAAGAATCAAGACAAAACAAGGCCATGCTGTACTCATGTCTGAACACAAACAACAGCACGAACATTGTGGAACCAAAAATAACCGAACTTCCCCTTATCCTGGCTACTATGAGTGACTGCTGCTTTCCTAACAACAGTGTTAGCTTGCTTCATCCCCCCTGTCCTAGAGGTAAGATTTATGGAGGTGTACAGTCATGGATTTACCCCCACTTCTTGACAGCATCCAATCCAGAGCAAAGCCCCACTCCCTTGAACCCTCCCCAAACTCACCTAACAAGCTCTAATCCTCTACAACGTCCTTTCTGCCCCCCACTCACTGAGACACCTTATGGCGCTCCGTGGTGTGCATTTCCCCTGTTGCCATGAGCAATAAACCCAACCTGTTCCACTTGGGGGTGTGTTCCTGGCAAGTTTTGGCTGGTGGGTATTGACACCACTGATGTCCCTTTTCTGGGACAGGATCCCATCGAGGACCCCACATTGTGTGTAATTCTCACACCCCCACTCTGTGCTAATTCTATAGTCCTTCCTTCCCTTTCATGGCCAATTGTAGGATGTCCCTCGATTTGTTAGGTGTTATCTCATGATTCGATTGAGGTTTTGCATTTGGGGCAAGAAAACTTCAGAAGTGATGCTGTGCCCTTCTCAGGGCATCATCTCAGGGGGCACACGATGTCTATGTCACTTATCATCGCTAAGGTGGACCCTGATGACTTGGCTAAGGTTGTGTCTGCCAGGTTCCCTCACCATCAAGTTACTATTTTTCCCTTCGTTCTTTTTTTTTTTTTTCTTCATTTTTTTATTCTTATGTTAATCCCCATACATTACAACATTAGTTTTAGACGAAGTGTTCCATGATTCATTGTTTGTGCATAACACCCAGTGCTCCATGCAGAATGTGCCCTCCTCAATACCCACCACCAGGCTAACCCATCCTCCCACCCCCCTCCCCTCTAGAACCCTCTTTGTTTTTCAGAGTCCATCGTCTCTCATGGTTCGTCTACCCCTCCGATTTCCCCCGCTTCATTCTTCCCCTCCCGCTACCTTCTTCTTCTTCTTCTTCTTTTTTTTTTCCTTAACATATATTGCATTATTTGTTTCAGAGGTACAGATCTGAGATTCAACAGTCTTGCACAATTCACAGCGTTTACCAGAGCACATACCCTCCCCAGTGTCTATCACCCAGTCCCCCCATCCCTCCCACCCCA
>NW_023270164.1:9624850-9852366 GCF_011800145.1 Mirounga leonina
ACTAGAGAAGAATGTGTATTCCGTTGCTTTGGGGTGGAATGTTCTGAATATGTCTGTGAAGTCCATTTGGTCCAGTGTGTCATTTAAAGTCTTTATTTCCTTGTTGATCTTTTGCTTAGATGATCTGTCCATTTCAGTGAGGGGGGTGTTAAAGTCCCCCACTATTATTGTATTGTTGTCGATGTGTTTCTTTGCTTTTGTTATTAATTGCCTTATATAATTGGCTGCTCCCATGTTAGGGGCATAGATATTTACAATTGTTAGATCTTCTTGTTGGATAGATCCTTTAAGTAGGATATAGTGTCCTTCCTCATCTCTTATTACAGTCTTTGGTTTAAAATCTAATTTGTCTGATATAAGGATTGCCACCCCAGCTTTCTTTTGGTGTCCATTAGCATGGTAAATGGTTTTCCACCCCCTCACTTTCAATCTGGGGGTGTCTTTGGGTCTGAAATGAGTCTCTTGCAGACAGCATATCGATGGATCTTGTTTTTTAATCCAGTCTGTTAGCCTGTGTCTTTTGATTGGGGCATTTAGCCCATTTACATTCAAGGTAACTATTGAAAGATAGGAATTTAGTGCCATTGTATTGCCTGTAAGGTGACTGTTACCATATATTGTCTGTGTTCCTTTCTGGTCTATGTTGCTTTTAGGGTCTCTCTTTGCTTAGAGGACCCCTTTCAAGATTTCCTGTAGGGCTGGTTTTGTGTTTGCAAATTCCTTTAGTTTTTGTTTGTCCTGGAAGCTTTTTATCTCTCCTTCAATTTTCAATGACAGCCTAGCTGGATAGAGTATTCTTGGCTGCATATTTTTCTCATTTAGTGCTCTGAATATATCCTGCCAGTCCTTTCTGGCCTGCCAGGTCTCTGTGGATAGGTCTGTTGCCAATCTAATGTTTCTACCCTTGTAGGTTACATATCTCTTCTCCTGAGCTGCTTTCAGGATTTTCTCTTTGTCTATGAGACTCGTAAGTTTTACTATTAGATGTCGGGGAGTTGACCTATTTTTATTGATTTTGAGAGGGGTTCTCTGTGCTTCCTGGATTTTGATGCCTGTTTCTTTCCCCAAATTAGGGAAGTTCTCTGCTATAATTTGCTCCATTATACCTTCTGCCCCTCTCTCTCTTTCTTCTTCTTCTGGGATCCCAATTATTCTAATGTTGTTTCGTCTTATGGTATCGCTTATCTCTCGAATTCTGCCCTCATGATCCAGTAGTTGTTTATCTCTCTTTTTCTCAGCTTCTTTATTTTCCATCATTTCATCTTCTATATTACTGATTCTCTCTTCTGCCTCATTTATTCTAGCAGTTAGCGCCCCCATTTTTGATTGCACCTCATTAATAGCCTTTTTGATTTCTACTTGGTTGGATTTTAGCTCTTTTACTTCTCCAGAAAGAGTTTCTCTAATAACTTCCATATTTTTTTCAAGCCCAGCTAGTATCTTTAAAGTGATGATTCTGAACTCTAGATCTGACATCGTACTAATGTCCGTATTGAGCAGGTCCCTGGCAGTCGGTACTGCCTCTTGTTCTTTTTGTTGAGGTGATTTTTTCCGTCTTGTCATTTTGTGCAGAGGAGAATAGATTAATGAGAGAACAAAATGCTAGCAGAGTAACCACGTCCCCAGAAAATATACTCTAAACAAATCAGAAAAGACCTGAAGCAGTGGGATAAGAAGGGGAAAGAGAGAAAAAAGAAAAAGAAAAAAAAAGAAAAAGATAAAGATAAAAACAAAAACAAACAAAACAAAACAACAACAACAAAAGAAAAACCAGAATGTGATCAAATATGATCTATATGGTATATAGTGCCACACACTAGATTTGGGGTGTATTTTGGTCTTTTAGAAGAAAGTGTCTCCCAAAATTTTAAAGAAAGAAAAACTTATATATGTACAAAAATAAGGGTTGATATGATGAAGGGATGGAAAATGACTGTAAAAATGGAAATTATAAAAAATTTTATAAAAGGAATTGATAAGAAGTTGTTTGAAAAAAGAAAGAAGAGGATTTAAAAAAAGAAAAAAGAAAAAAAAAGGGAGAGGATGTGATCAGGCAGGGGAATAGAAAACACCATATACTAGAGATTTAGGGTATATTTTAATCTGTTAGAAGAAACTATCTCAAAATTTTAAAGAGAGAACAACTTATATATATAAGCTAAAAATATGGGTAACTACTATGAAGGGATAGAATATGACTCTAAAAATGAAAAATAAAAATGTTTTTTTTTTTTAAAAAAGGGATTGATAAGATGTTGTTTGAAAAAGGGAAAAAGAAAAATTCAAAAAGAAATAAAAAGACAAAAAGACAGTTAAAAAAAAATTAACTTTAAAAGACTAAGGAATCATGGTAAAAAAGCCGTGAATTCTATGTGCAGTAGTCCCTTAGCGCTGGAGTTCTGCCGTTCTCATTGATCGGTAAACTTGGTCTTGGCCGGCTGTTCTCGCTGACCTTCTGGGGAGGGGCCTGTTGCCGTGGTTTCCAAATGTCTCTGCCGGAGGCGGAATTGCCCCGCCCTTGCCCCCTCCCGGCTAAGTAATCTGCTCGGGTTTGCTCTCCGGGGCTTTTGTTCCCTGCGAGCTTTCCGTACAGCTTTGGAGGCGGAGAGTGAAAATGGCGGCCTCCCAATCTCCGCCCCGGAGGAGCCGAGAACTCGGGGCCCCGCTCCTCAGTGAGCCCCCAGAGAAAAGCTGTCAGTCACTCCCGTCTCCCCGGTCTGCAGCTGTACTCCGTGCTCAACCGGCCTGTGACCGCGCGTTTCTCTCTCTGGCACCGGACCCGGTCTGGAGTCTCCAAACCCAGCAGATCCCTGCGGTGCAGTCCCGCGCGGCTCCTCCCGGGGGAGGAAGGTGAGTGTCCCCGGATCTGCCGCTTGTCGGGTCCCTGCTGGAGGAGCAGGGGCCCGACGGTGCCGCGGATCACGATTTAGGGCCACCCCGAGCTGAGAGCCCGCGCCTGGGCTCCGCCTCTGCAGCCGGTTTCCCCGCTCCATTACCTGGGAGCTCTGCCGCCCTCAGGCACCCCCGGTCTTTCTGTGACCCCGAGGGTCCCGAGACCACACTGTCCCGGAGGGTTCCACCCCCCGCTTAGCCACCAGAGTGACGTCCCTCGGCGGAGCAGACTTTTAAAAGTTCCGATTTTGTGCTCCGTGGTTCTATCATTTGCCAGAAGCCGCTGACGGAGGCCCCTCCCCCGCCGTCTATCCTCCCGAATATCGCCTCAGATTCACTTCTCCGCACGTCCTACCTTCCAGAAAGTGGTCGCTTTTCTGATGAGAGAGTTGTTGCTCTTCTTTTCTTCGATCTCCTATTGAGTTTGTAGGTGTTCAGAATGGTTTGATCCCTATCCAGCTGAATTCCTGAGAGGAGACTAAATCCAGGTCTCCTACTCCTCCGCCATCTTGCTCCGCCCCCTTCCCTTCGTTCTTAATGAGTAGACTCAACTCAAGACAACTTTGAGTTGATGCAAATGTCCTGTGTCTCCTACTTTCATCTGGTTTGAGCTCCCACTGAGGATTCTTGCCTGCAATAATTATTAGTGTGGTGTTTGCCAAGTGGTGACTTTTCACTCCCATCATTTCTTCTACACTTATGAATTGGAATTCTACCCTAACCAAGAGCTCTTGCCTCCCCCCCTTACTTACTTATTCAAGTATTTATTTATATCAGTATGGTCTCCTAAGAATTGACTTTAATTATGGATTATAATCTTTGACTATCACTATTTATTTTGTAGCTCAGATTGTCCCAGATTTGGCAACTGGGAGTCCCTTCAAGTTGGCTTCTGTGTCCTTTTGACATGCCCCCAATTTTCTGAGCATTTCCTTTCTTTCTGGCAGCATAAGATTATTCCAGAATCATCTTCTGCTTTCCTAGTCTTGGAATCAGCCATTTCTCCAAAGAGCTCTGGTTTCTTTTACTGGAGAAATCAAGACCAGGTAGTGGGGTGTTGCTGCTTATAGGTCTTCTCAGAGACAGAGCTGGGAAATAGAGTTCTGACACTCACATCTGTATTTCTGTATCTATCCATCCATGTATCTACAGCACAAATCCTGTGTTTTTAGTGATACTTCCAATTCCAGTCCAACCTTAGAGGGTTGAAGTTTGCCCTCCCTCCTTCCTTGCTTATAACTCCTTTCTCCAATGGTAAGAAGCCTGTCTCTCATTACCCACAATATATTTAGTTACCTGCTCAACACTTAAAATAATTTTGGAACAGCTAACCCACATCCCCATGGGAAAAATTTTACTAACTAGAGCACAATTTTTTGTGCATGGTTCTTTGTCTCCTTTCTCTTTCTTCTAAATCGAGGTGAAATTCACATAACACAAAATGAACAATTTTAAATTGTGTGCACGGTTCTTTTTGTCTTTAGCCTTATACTGTTGTAGTCGAAATGCTTACTTTTCAAGTTACTTAGGCTAGTTCTTCCGTGTTGTTATCCTAGTCATGTGTAACACAGTTAGGTCCACTGGCTATGGTTTGTATTACATCTTAGTGCAACCCACATCCTGGGGGATCTTAATTATTTATTTGTGGGTTGTGTGAGGCATTCCCGTGGTTCTAAGAGTCAGATTTATACAAAAAGTTATACTCAGAGAAGGTTGACTCTCTCTTTGTCCCTACCTCCATTCCCATTCCTCCCTTCTTTCCACCCCATTCCCACCACCCCCTGTAGGTAACCAATCTCGTTAGCTTCTGGTTTATTCTCTCTCTCTTTCTCTCTCTCTCTCTCTATATATATATCTCTGTGTGTGTATATGTATTATATAATATCTTATATATAATATATATTTTCATATAATATATATTTGTATCACAAGTGAGCAGATACATAAATGTTTGCTTATACTCTTTCTTTCTTACATGAAAGTTCGCATCCTCTAAATACTCTTGGTGCTTTGCTTTTATGTTGTTCTTGTTTAGCTGTGTATCTTGCAGATCTTTCCGTATCAGTTCATAGAGATCATCCGCATTCGTTTTCAAAGCTGCATGGCACTCCGTGGTGTGGAGGTATCATGGTTTATTCAACTACTCTCCCATGTACGGGCACTTAGGTTGTTTCCAGTGTTTTCGATTATAAGCAACACCACAATAAATAACTTTGACATGCTGACTTTTGCAAGAAGGGCTGGTGCAGGATCTGACACCCTAGTGGGACGGGGTTGCTCTCCCTCCTTGTCTGCTCCTACAAAGAGCTACATGGGGCAGGCCACTTGAACTGGTTGCCCAGCTCCCCTTTGCTGGCCTGTTCCTCTCAGTTGCCTTTTGGAGGGTCATTATATCTGCAAATTCACTGCCCCCTGCCTGGGCGTTGACCCTCCCACATGTCTTTCAACCGCAACTGTTCCTAAACAGTGCCCTGAAGAGCTGCAGACAGACCAGGAGTATACCTGTGCACACGTGAGCCCAGCTGCACCAGTATACGCGGCCAACAGGCCTGGGGTGGGCAGAAAAGCCACATCTCCGCACACAGGCTTTCAACTGGCCAAGATGGCTTCCGCATTTCTCTTCAGTGCTGAGCGCGGATGGACTTCCCAAGGCCCCCAACATTACCTGCTTGAGGAAGATTCCCTTCTGCGCCTGGGGGAGGGCTGGGCTGAGGAGGGGAGGACAGTGGCTGCCCAGCTGTCATTCATGATCAAGCCAGAGTCTGGTTAGCAGGAAGCCGTAACAATGGCCCCAGTCAGACTGTCTACCAGCCCGCGGCATCCTGGCTTCCTTACGCTCCTCTGCGCTGGAGCAGAGCCTTGGGGCCGGGATCAGGGGGCCTCCCAGAGCCTGCCACACTCTCCTTGGCTCTGTGAGGAGCCCTTTTGTGCTGGGAGACCCTCTGTTCTTGCCCTACATCTGCCTTCAGATACACAATGCCTCTATGTGCCAGGCTCTTGAGAGACACTGTATTATTAAAATAGGACAGTGACCCTGCGAGGGCAGAGCCTTTCCTCCCCATCTTATGCAGGCTCAGAGAGGTTAAACAACTTGCCCAAGGTTACACAGGAACCAGCCGAATCATTACTTGAAACCAGCTCTGTCTGATTCCAGGGCTGTAGATCTTTCCCAAAAGAATACAAGTCGAGCAAAGTATTGATTTATTTAGCAAACTCTTTATCCTTTAACCCTAGAGGAAACTTTCAGGCTCACGGAATCACTGGTGGGCAGAAGTCAGATGCTACAGGAGAGGACTGGAAAAATGGTCACTTGGAATGAATCGCTTGAACCCGTTTCCTCCTTCGAAGAGTTGGACTTGCCCGCCAGGCTGTGGTTCTGCCCACGTCAGGCTGCGGCACGTGGAATGCATTCTCGTAGCTCAGTTCCTTTGCCATGGTGGTTGTTCCGTATTTCGTATACGGCCTCTGGTCCCACACCTAGTTCCCTTGGTGGTGGAGGTCAAAGGAGATGCCAGTGAACCCCAGGGGCATTCTCTGCCGAGGTGAACAGTTCATATTCTCAGGCACCCAGGGCCAGCTTCACGGGCACGCAAGCTCTGCAGTCTCACGGGGCCTGCGCTTGGTTTCATGCTCTGTTGTCTGGCCAGTCTTAATAACAGGAGGCCCCACTTTTTCATTTTGCATGAGGCCCCGCAAATTAGGGAGCTGGTCCTGCAGGCCAAAAAGGCAGTAGCTAAAAACTCTCAGGGAAGCCGCTCTGTCCTGCGTATGGCCGGCAACGTGTCTCCGTCTGTTTGGGTGGCTTTAACAAAATACCATAGACCCGGGGGCGGGGGGGCTGACAGGCAACAGACATTTATTTCTCACAGTTCTGGGGGGCTGGGAAGTCTGAGATCAAGGCGCTGGCAGGTTCTGTGTCTGGAGAGAGCCCTCTTGCTGGTGCATAGATGGCCATCTCCTTCCTGTGTCCTCATGTGGCAGGAAGGGCAAGGGGGCTCCCTGGGGTCTCTTTTAGAAGGGCACCGATCCCATCCATGAGAGTTCCACCCTCATGAGCCAATCACCTCCCCAAGGCCCCAGCACCTAATACCATCACCCTGGGGGTTAGGATTTCTAGAGAGGAATTCTGGGGAGACACATGAGTCTAGAGAACATAGTATGTGACAAACGCCAAGCAAAAGGGCCTAAAGAGTGTACTGTTTTTCGAGCACCTGCTCTGTGCCCGGCTGGGTTGCTGCGGAGAACACAAAGCGCCCTCACCACCGCCATCCGCCATCCGGAGGCTGCTCTCAGCCGAATGGGAGGGTGGGACACAGATCTCTCCGGAATACCCTTCGGATTAGCTTCACATGGACACAGACCTATGGTTCAGGGGTACAGAGAGGGGATTCAAAAAGGGGTCCCTGGGGGCCGGGCTGTCAGGAAAAGCTCTGGGTCAAGGTAGGACTCAGACAGGATCTTACATGATGTGTGGGACTTGGTAAGTGGAGAAATGGAACCGTCTGAACCTCAGCCCTGGGTACAGATGCACACGACACATTCCCTCAAGGTTGGGCCTGGCCTTTGAACCCATCACTGTAGACTGGACTTGGGGAATATTGCAGGTTGGGTCAATCCTCTCCCCTCCAGACCGAGCCAGAAGGCCACCGTCTCCAACACTCTCAGGCAGCCCAGGCCTGCCCTTCCAGAAGCTTGGCCTGCCATCCTCGCTATCATGGTTGCCCCAGGGGTTAGTGCCTGGAGCTGTCAAAAGGCAACCCCCCCCAAGGCAAGCAGTCTGGTGGACAATGAAATAAGACATTTCTTGGCCCATCTTTAAATGTGAGTGAAGGGGCCAAAACTGGGTAGGACAGGGTGCGAATCAGCGGCCGAACGGGAAGGCAAGAGGAACATGGACCATCTCAGCAAGTTGCTCTTCCTCCTGGGCCTCAGTTTCCCCATCTGTTAAGTCAGGCATTCTGACCTAAAGGTGGTGATTTAAGATCTCGGTGGTCGCCTTTTTTTTATATATTTTTTTTTTTTTAAGATTTTATTTATTTATTTTAAGAGAGAGAGAATGAGAGACAGAGAGTATGAGAGGGAGGAGGGTCAGAGGGAGAAGCAGACTCCCTGCCAAGCAGGGAGCCCGATGCGGGACTCGATCCTGGGACTCCAGGATCATGACCTGAGCCGAAGGCAGTCGCTTAACCAACTGAGCCACCCAGGCACCCTAAAGGTGGTGATTTAGAGGGAGACGAGAGGAGGCCGACTGGGAGGTCCCTAAGGGTAGAGGGCTGACAGGGAGGCTGGACAAAGGGTCAAAGAGCCCCCCACTAAGGCTTGAGGGGCCAGGGTAAGAATCCACATGGAGGCCCACATACCATGTGACTAAATATTTCAAAGGTATAAAGCAAACTAACACACTGTTGAATAGAATACGTTCTGTTGGCTGACCTTGAAAAATACTGTTGCAACGACCCGTAAGGCCGAGTTCAAGGAAAATTCTCAGACTCCTTCGACTGCTACACTGCAGGCCGCGGTGAGGACAGAGCTGGCCTGGGGCCCCGGCTGTAGCTGGCGTGTCCTGCTTGGGCCTCCGGCTCCAGGGAGCAGAGCTGGCCGCCGGCCCTGTGCTGCGCTCTCAACGTCGTCTCTGCGGGGAGGCCAAGGGCACGCTTCCCACAGGCTCTTCCCTGCCAACGACTGAGGGCAGCAAGGCCCTGTGGAACCTTCCTTTAGATATAGCACCAATGCCACTCTTAGAATGCCTCTGCTGACCTTCTCTGCCTCCCTTGGGCTCAGACTGGCAACACCGCCTTCTTCCCTCCTATGCAGCGATCTTCTTTAATACGATCCTTGCCCAATTCACCCTCGTCCTGACACCTGCTTCTCAGAGGTCCCGGACGAACACATTGGCCCCCCGCCCACTGCTCATCTGTTCTCAGCCGGGGCTCCTTCTCACGCCACGAGGTGCCTCACAGGAGCACCCGGGACCCCAGGCACCCAGACTGTGCACCTATCCACGTGTTTCTTTAGCCTGCCGTCTCCTCACTCCGTGGCAGTGTGGGCAGCATGGCGGGAGGGCTAGTGCGAGGGCCCAGGGAGCAAGAAGGGGTCCCCTCATGTTTGAGCCTGACACAGTCCTGGCCAGGGGCCTCACCTTCCCCCTGCCTTCCCTCCATGTCAGCCTCCACCTCCACGGCTCTGTCCCATGTGTCCTGCCTGCGCGTGTTTCCGGAACACTCTCTGTAACCACCTGCCCGTGTCCCTGGCCCTTCACATCCCTGTCTTCTTTCAGTAACTCAAGAGTCTGGTGGAGAACAGAGGACACTGAGGCTCAGCGAGATCCAGTGACTGCGGTCGGGTCTTCTCCGACCCAGCCCGGGGCTTCTCCGTGATGCTGTAGCCAGCAGGGGCAACCGTGCTGTGCGGCACGACTCCCCTCTGGTCGTCAGAGTGTTCCTTCATTCCCGGGAAATGAAGGTGCCTCTCTCTGAATGTCCCAGGACGGAGCTGCTTCTTTCAACCTTGCAGCGACCCGCCTGGGCAAGGGAGGGCCAGGGACGTTGTCCCCGGAGGCCGGCAAGGCTCCAGCCGCTCAGAACTTATCATTATACTTGCAGTCTGGGTAGCGGTAGGCGAATCTGGGGTCACAGGTTCTCAGGGGCCTCAAGATGTCCTTCAGCCGGCTGGCAGCCCTGAGCACTTCGGGGTCGGGGTGGGCGCCCTCCCCACACTGGGCAAGTGCCCTGTCTATCTCCTCCTGCACCGGGGAGGGGAACTTCCCCAGGAGGAGTCGAGGTAGCAGCTGCCGACACACGAGCACCAAGCTCTGCTTCTCCGGGATGGTGTAGCAGGAGGGCAGCTCAGCCTGGCAGCCCGAAAGCAGGCAGCTGAAGATGTCTTTACTCTCTCCTGCCCCAGCGGCTGCCGGGCTGCCTAGAAGAGAGATGCACAATATTACACACCCTACGACCTGCGCTCCTTGCAGGGGAGTGGAGCGGGGCGGGAGGGGGGGAGCGCCACTAATTAGAATTGCTGGATGGGGCGCCTGGGTGGCTCAGATGGTTAAGCGTCTGCCTTCGGCTCAGGTCATGATCCCAGGGTCCTGGGATCGAGTCCCGCATCGGGCTCCCTGCTCCTTGGGAGCCTGCCTCTCCCTCTGCTTCTCTCTCTCTCTCTCTCTGTCTCTCATGAATAAATAAATAAAATCTTTAAAAAAAAATAAAAAATAGAATTGCTGGATGAATGTTCAGTGTCCCAGCATCTCCTGTCACCAGGAGATTTAGAGCTTGGGGACACAGTGGTCCCTGCTGAGGACA
Source organism: Mirounga leonina (assembly GCF_011800145.1). Lineage (NCBI taxonomy): Eukaryota > Metazoa > Chordata > Mammalia > Carnivora > Phocidae > Mirounga > Mirounga leonina. The sequence goes on from NW_023270164.1 coordinate 9,635,044, forward strand.
ACACGGGAGGGACTCTCTGTGCTATGGCAGGAGGAGGCCACGGCATAGAAAATGCGCTGATCCCCGCCAGAGGTTGGGCTTCGAATGGTAGGGCTCACCCCCACACTGTGATTCTCCCGTTATTATTGCGGAAGGAGTGAATGCAGGAAATGCCTAGGACCCGTCTCATCCGCCCATGTGGAGGACAACGTTGGGAGAAAGAGCAGAAAGAGCAGGTGGTGCCGAATATGCATGCAGTGGGGGCCAGTGGGACTGCCCAGCACAGTGGTTTCCGTCGCCCCAATATTCTGCCATCAGCCTCATTTCTTCTGACTCGATTCTTCTTAAGAAAGGCAACTCAGGAAATGAGTCAGTGCGGTTTCACTGGTCAGTCTTCGGAGGCCTTCTCATATCAGCAAAATCCGAGATCAGAGAAGAAAAGCCTCCGTCCTGTGACTGGGCTCAGAAAATGTGGTCACCGCTCGGGACTGGGATGCTCAAAGAGTTCTAGAACGCTCGCTGAGCCTGTGCGGGCGGGGAGAAACCCGATTCACTCATATACCACATTCGATGCCATGCTCTTTCATTTGGAAAGTTTAGAAAAAGCAAAGGTGCCCAGACGGATGGCACCGTGGACCAGGGCATCAGCCAGGTAGGGACGTTTCAGATAAAGGCTAGAAGCATCGGAGAGAGAGGCTCCGAGGAGGCGGATCCGGAGGTGGGGCCTGTGTGAAGGCGGGCAGGGCAGGTGCCCCATGTGCCACACAGACGGCCTGGGACACCAGCAGTGCACTGAGGGTGTAGGCGGGGCCGCGGGGCAGAAGGCCCCCATGGACAAGGTCAAGTCCGGTTCCCCTTTGGAGAGGGAGTTGGAGCCCAGACTCAAAAGGAGAAGAGGGACATTTTACGAACTGGGGCTGCTCTTTCGGTGACACACGGAGACCGGAACGGCCCCAGGATGCGACCGCCTCCACCCCAGTCACCCCTCCCTGGCCCCTGTCACCCTGACTTCCCCTCTACCAGCTGCTCAGTGAGGCCCATGCTGGGTACCTTCCTGCTTGTCGATGACGCCCAAGGCGCTGGCATCCCGGATGAACAGATGCCCGTTGTTAAAGATGCCAAACGTGCCCGCGTCGACGTGGGTGAAGTAGAAGAAGTAGTTCAAGTCATTGCTCCTCAGGGACTCGAGGACACCGAGGAGCTGGTAGGCCAGGTCGGCCGCCTGGTCCGGGGCCGCGCCGTAGAAGTCCCGCAGCGGGCTGGTGCTGGTGCTGACCGCCAGTCGGCCGCAGGAGCCCAGGTACTTGGGCAGCGGCCAGCCCTCGGCGCCCGGGAAGATCTGCCGAGCAGGAAGGGGGAGGTATTCGAGGATGAGAGACAACAACTCGCCCCCGCCTCTCACCAGGAGCCTCCAGAGGGATGAGCCTCACCGGGCCCCCTCCGTCTCCGGATGCCTCGGCCATGTGTCCCTCAGCCTATTCTGACCTCTTGGACCAGGGACCCCCCCCACCCTTTCGTTCCATTGTCGATGGATGAAGGCATTCAGAAAAGTCAGTCCCTATGTCCATGCAGCGGATGCATTTCAACAGGTTCCCCAAGCGAGGGCCGATTTTCCATGGGCTTCCAGATTCAGGGGACTATGTTTATTTTAAGAGCTGAAGAATCCAAAAAAAAAAAAAAAAAAAAAAAAGCGACTCATTTTTGGGATTTCACGGGCAGCCCTGTCTAGGAGGAGGCCATGGGGTGAAACAAGAGGGTCAAGTTCAGGCCGATGTAAAGGAAAATATTTTCAAAAATAACAGTGCAGGCACACGTTCTGGGAAAGAACAAAAATCACGACAGTGGCCCTCGGTGGCTCGAGTCCGGGGAACCATGGCGCTGGCTCTGGGTGAATCTGCCTGGCCGGGGTAACTACCTACTCACAGATGCTGCACCTGCCCCCGCCCCCTGCCTGACTGGAACCTTCTGACTGCTTAACACTGATCTCCAGAAGCACACAGTCCTGGTGGGTCTCCTTGGTGTCCTGGTAAGAGCACCACATTCGTGGATTTCTGAGATGAAAAAGGAAGGTGGGAATCCTGGCTGCTCTTTTCTTGACTATTTATTGAAGCAGTTGTATCTGGAATGGTGTTTCTTTAAACGAGGGAGAAATGACAGAAACTGTAAATACCACTTTTTTTTTCTTCTTTTCCTTCTTTAAAAAAAAAAAAGAAGTTCTCCCCCTCTCGGACAATTTTCTGTAGTCTTCTGTCCATTTTAACCCACCCGCTGGTTGTGAAGAACCTTTTCTTGCTTCCCCTGCCCACCCGGGACCTCTCCCACTAAGTGCTGTGGAGGGAGGTCGCGGGCCCCCTGGCGAAGTCTAACTACGCAGCCGCGGGGTCATCCCGGGGTTGGACAAGGGTGACAAGATCCAGGCTCTTCCCAGGTGGGGCGAGGGGTGGATGGAGGGACCTGGCCCAGGCCTCTCAGGAGTCTGCTGCCACCATTGAGGTTAGGATGCTGGGAAAAGGAGACCCCCGAGAGGGACAACCAGCAGTTCCTTCTCCTTCTCTAGGATTTAAAATGCCAATGTTACTAGGCAGGTTTTAGCATATGGACCTTGCAGTCAGACAGCTCTGGGTTTGGGTCCCATTGCTGACATTAGCTAAGTGACTGTGGTTAAGTCACCTCACATCTCTGAGCACCCCCTACCTCATCTGGAAAAGGGGACAATAATAATATTTCAGTGGGGTTGTGGAGTTGTGATGTAAAACCATCCAACACAAACCCCTGTACACAGTAGGTGCTTAATAACTAAGAGCACCTCATTGATTATATATCAATATATATTAATTATTCATATATTAATAAATATGCATTAGACAGTAAGTTATATAGTAATATATTAATTATATCACATTATATTATGATTATTAATATATTATATTGTCTATTATTATATATCATATATAATCATATAAACTATATATAATATATAAACTATATAATATATTAATAATCATATAGATTATTAATAACCACATAGATTATTAATATATTATCACATATGTTATATATGATAATATATTATATAATTATTATATATTATGCATTATATAATCTATATTATAATATTATATATAATATATAATTATATTAATAATATATTATATTAATCATATATAATGTATATGATTATTATAGAATATACATCATATATTATATATATTATAACTTATATGATTATTATATATCATTTTATATATTATATCGTATTATATAATATATTACATATTATGCTATATATAATAATGATTATATATTGGTTATATATATAATTATATATAACAAATAATATATAATAATAAACATCATATAATTAGATGTATCATAAATAATAAATAAAATAATTATATATAAATATACTTATATCAATTAGGTAATATAGACTAAAATATGTAATGTAACAATGTAACAATGATTACTGATTATGTATAATTAATAACTGTATACAATTATATTTAAAATTAAATTGAAATGATGAAATTAATAATTATGTGATATTATGTGATAATAAACATTAAGTGTTTTTGTTGTGGCATCTTCCTTCTCTACTTGCACCTTCTCCCTCTCCTTTCCTTCTCTTTTCTTTCCCCTCCCTCTCCTTTCTCTCCTCCTTCCCTCATTCCTCTTCCTCCTTCTGCTCCTCCTCTCCCTCCTCTTTCTCCCTCCTCTCTCTAGCCCTCCTCCTTTTTCTGTTCCTTCCTCCCACTTCCTAGTTTCCTTTGTGCCCACACCGTGAGCGTCCTGACCCTTGGGATTTGGGGGAAATCGGTATGATTGGGCTCCGCATGCTCTGCGGATGCTTGCTGACTTGCTAAGTGTCTGTCTCCACCTCTGGACTGGAAACTGCAAGGAAATCGGGGCCACCATGACTGCCTCGTTGACCAGTGTATCCCCGGGTTCTAGTGCACCCTCATTTACTTGACCATTCCCCTACTGATGGGCATCTACCCTACTTCCGTTTTTCTCTCCTTTCCAGGTATGGCTGCAGGGCATATCTCCGGGTGGTGGCCCCAAGGCTCTGGGTAAAGGGGAAGAGAGCTCAGCCCAGGGCTGGCCCCCTTGGAGCCCGACGTGAAGCCCCTCCCTGGCCGGGGGTCACTGCATACCTGCAGGAGGATGGGATGAGCATTGACAGCCAGGGTGTAGAGCAGACGCAGCTTGTCGCGGTCAGTGAAGTGGTCCATGAAGATGCTGCCGGCGTCGGCCACCTCAGCATAGCGCCGGACCACACGGTCCAGGAGTCGCTGCGACGGGCAGCGCAGGAAGGGGCTGGGCAGGCCCTGCAGGGGGTGGGTGGGAGAGACCCCAGGAGCGGGGGAAAAGGTGCTGAGCTCTCGTGGGGAGCCATCAGGATGGGACATAAGCAGGCTCTGCTGGTGGGGGAGACACCAGGGTTGGGGGACAAGATGGGCCTTGTCGGGGAGAGACCCCAGGTCAGGAAGGGGGCGTCTGAGCACTACTGGACGGTGGGGTGTAAGGGGCTGTGCGGGCGTGGGCTGGGGTCCTGGGGAGAGACCCCGAGGGCCAAGGGGAACGGACTGAGCCATCCTAGGGGCAGGGCAGGCGGGCACTGGGCAGGTGGCGCACCCAGCATGCACTCAACACGTTGGACCACCTGCATCTCCACCACCATCGCACCCCCACTCCGCCTCTCCACAGAGAGCCAGTCTCAGGCTGAATTAATCAGATCAGCCCTCTGCCAATGACCTTTAGATTCCTTCCACCATTTCATGACAATGTCACCACAGTTGTGACACTAACACACCTGAGCATCTTCCCATGTGCCACTTTTTTTTTTTTTTTTTTTTGTGGTGGTAGAGGTCATACTTGTGTCATTCCAGATTTTTTTTTTAAGATTTTATTTACCCACCTGAGAGAGAGAGCGAGAGTGAGAGAGCAAGAGAGAGAGCACGACCAGTGGGAGGAAGGGCAGAGGGAGAGGGAAAAGCAGACTCCCTGCTGAGCAGGGAGCCCGACGTGGGGCTCGATCCCGGGACCCTGGGATCATAACCTGAGCCAAAGGCAGCCTCTCAACAGACTGAGCCACCCAAGTGCCCCTACTTTGTTCTTCTTGGGCTAAAATTGGGAGGCACGGACCTCTGTTTATTTTCCACGACCTTCCACCCCACCCCTGTACCTTTCTCTTCACATTGAACAAACACAGTGAACCCAACCTATGAATAAAAGGAAAGAAACAGTTAAAACTAGGGGCCTGGGGCCCAGGTGGCCAGAATTCAGCTCCGGGGCCACACCAAGCAGCTAGCTGTGTGACCTTGGACAAGTTCCTTACACGTCTCTCTGTACTATGGGTTACACTGTAAGGAGAGGGGGCCGGTAACAGCACAATAAGAGATCGTGAGGATTAAAAAAAAGCTAACAGGTGGAAAATACTAGAACAGTGCCTGGCCAGCAGTAAGCACTCAATAAATGCTATCTGCTCTTATTAAATGGAAAAAGTTTAAACTTGGGGCTCCTGGGTGGCTCATTTGGTTAAGCGTCTGCCTTCGGCTCAGGTCATGATCCCGGGGTCCTGGGGTCGAGCCCCGCATCGGGCTCCCTGCTCCGCGGGAAGCCTGCTTCTCCCTCTCCCACTCCCCCTGCTTGTGTTCCCTCTCTCACTGTCTCTCTCTTTGTCAAATAAATATATAAATCTTAAAAAAAGTTTAAATCATCGAACATTACATCAAAAACTAATGATGTACTATACCTTGGCTAATTGAATTAAAAAAAAAAAAGTTTAAACTCCCAGCACAGAGAATAGTGGTGATAGCCAATGATAGCAGTGATCGCAAGAGTCCGGCTTTGCGGGTAAGAGGATTTTCAAGTTCTAAGAGCCTGGCTTCCAAGATGAAAGATCGAGGGCAGAAAGTGTGCCCCCAGGTGTCTGTAGATGGTGTTTGCAGGCTGCCTGCCTAGTGGAGGTGCTGACCGAGTGAGCCGTGGGGGTAGGTGGCGAGGGGCAGTCTCCAGAGCCCCGGACACCCGGGCACTTGGCAGGGCCAGCAGCCTGGAGCCCTCCCTCTCCCCAGCCAGAACCCAGGACGGTTGCAAGCACCACTGGGAGCCGGGAGAAGTCTTGAGAGTCTTGGAGGTTGATGAGGGCATGGGCAGGCTCCCAGGGTAGGATGCTCAACCATCCCTGTCTGCTTGGGACTGAGGGTTTCCTGGAACGTGGAGCTTTCAGAGCTAAAACTGGGAACCCGAGACAGTTGCTTGCTCACTCTACCACAGGGTCCCAGCTGGACTGTGGCTTCTGCTCCCAGACAAGGACCGGAACCGACTGGTAGAAGCCAGAGTGGATGCTTGTCGAACTACCATGATCTGGGTACCCAGTGAACCCCTGGGCTCCCCAGGGACGGAGGGGGCTGGTCCAAATCCTGAAGTGACTGGGCATGATGAAATGTGACCGGGGTTACCCGACAGTGTTTAGATGCCACTTCCTACTGCCTGGCGGCAGGGGGGGCGGGGGGCGGTGAGAGCACAGGAGTTGAGCTCAGGGAGAGAAAATTAAAGAACATTCCATGTTGGCACCTCTGAGTCTGTGAGTGTCCAATTCATGTGCACTCCAGCCTTCGGGAACGTGTATAGATGGGAGGAGAGGGGACAAACCCACCACATGCCAGGCAGCGGGCTGCGGATTTCCCATGTGATTTCTCATTTAATCCTCCCAGGAACCCACGAGGCAGGTGCCATTATGAGCCTCCTTTTGCAACCGAGGAATTGGAAGTCTGCCGATTATAGGTAAGGGGTGGATTCAGGATTTGAACCTGGTGTGGACCGCATGTTTGTTCCCCTGCCCCTCCTCAACACCTCACCCCCTCCAACACAATTCATATATTGAAACCCTAATCCCCAGTGCAATGGCATCAGGAGGTGGGGCCTTTGGGAATTAACTAGGCCAGGAGGGCAGATCCCTCCTGATGGGATTAGTGCCCTTTTAAGAAGAGCCGTGAGAGCACCATGTGAGGATACAATGAGAAGGCAGCTGTCTGCAAACCCGGAAGAGAGCTTCCCCTGGGAGCCAATTGGCTGGCACCTTGATCTTGAACTTCCCAGCCTCCGGAAGTGTGAGAAATAGTCTTCTGTTCTTTAACCCACCTAGTCTATGGTACTCTGTTAGAGTAGCCCGAGCTAAGATAGGACCCAGTTGTTTCGACTCCAATGTCCATGCAGTTTCCCCTGTAATAGGACCTGCCCCCAACCCCGCCCCCCCGGCCCCATAAGCTACCCAGGTGGAGACCAGAGAAGATGATTTGAAGCTAGGAGAACATCTCTTTGATTTTCTTTTTTCTCTTTTCTTTTTAAAGATTTTATTTATTTATTTGACAGAGAGAGAGAGAGAAACAGCACAAGCAGGGGGAGCAGCAGAGCGAGAGGGACTCCCCTCTGGCAGGGAACCCCATGCGGGCTTGATCCAAGGACCCCGGGATCACGACCCAAGCTGAAGGCAGACGCTTAACTGACTGAGCCACCCAGGCACCCCCATCTCTTTGCTTCTGATAGTCTTTCCAAGGCAGCCTGAAATTCCACCATTACAGATAATCACTGGGGACTGGGGGAGGTAAGTAATCTCTTCTCTCCTGCGAGAGCCAACTCTCAAGTGAAAAAACCTCTGGGAGAGGTAGGACACTAATTGGCCATAACGACAGCAATAATAATAGGTGATCATTATTGAGAGCTTTCTATACGACAGGATGTTCTAAGCCCCTCACATGTAGTGTATTCTTTCATTTACTCCTTACAAGACCCTAGTGAGGGAGGTACTATTAACATTGATGAATTCAAACATTTCCTTGGACCTAAGAGTTCATTTTTTCCTTCTGATTCTAAAAGAAATGAAAACATGTCCATGGGCCCCTCCGAATCTTCTTGGAGGACAGTGACGTCCAGGCTGAGGCCTGAAGTGTGGGTAGAGTGAACCTGTAGAGAGGGTGGGAGAGGATTCTATGCAGAGGGAACACCTTGCATTAACCTTGAGATAAGAAAGAATATGCTGGACTGCAAGTAGGTTAGTATCTTTGAAGGTGAAGTATTGCTAGTAACGGTTGACAGAAAAGAAGCCCAGATAGCAGGAACATTGGAGTTATTTTAAGGAATTTTAATTTTATCCAGAAGCGATGGGGAGCCACTGAAGGCCTTGAGCAGGGGAGGGATATACTCAGATATGCATTTTAGGGAAAAGATTCTGGGTGTAGCATGAAGTGTGGATTCAGAGGTGTCCAAGACTGCTATTTATGGACTCCTGGATGTTAGTGAGGCATACGGCTGCCCAGAATAAAGATTACATTCTCACCTTCTTTTGCAGCTAGGTGTGGTAGTGTGACTAGGTACTGGTCAATAAAATATAAGTAGAAATTTCTGGGAAAGATCTTTTAAGGGAGAGGGTGTATCCTTCTTCATTCCTTTTTTTTTTTTTTTCCCCTGGCTGGAATGTGGAAGTGATGGCTGGTGCTTAGGCAGCCATCCTGGATCAGGGCTTTGTAGAGGAGCAAAATGAAAGTAGCCCAGATCCCTGAGAATCACAGAGCCACTACATCAGCCCTGGATAGCTATGTATTAGTTTCTTTTATGTAAAAGAGAAGAATATTTTGATTTTGTTTAAGCCACTGTTATTTGGATTTTTTGTCATATGCAAATGAACCTAATCCTAAATATCACGGGAAGAAAGAGTGGAGGCGGGAAAGTTAGGAAGATGCAGGGCTCCAGGTGTGAGATGAGAGAATGAAAAGATTTGAAAATATTTGTTGGTGGTAGAATTTGTAAGCCTTGGTGACTGGCTGGATGGGGGAGGAGGGGCAAGAAAGAGGGAGGTGTCAGAGGAAGTACCACCAGAGGTATCATTTGCTAAGGTGGTTTTATTTTTTAAAAATTTTTTAAAGATTTTATTTATTTATTTGAGAGAGAGAGCAAGCACCAGCAAGGCGGGGAGGGGGTGGAAGGGCAGAGGGAGAGAGAGAAGCAGACTCCCTCCTGAGCAGGAAGCCCGACTCAGGGTTTGATCCCAGGCCCCTGAGATCATGACCTGAGCTGAAGGCAGACGCTTAACCAACTGAGCCACCCAGACGCCCCATAAGGTGGTTTTAAAACATGTTCACAAAGTCTTTGACACTCCTCCCATCAAGGGGTGAAGTCTAATTCCCCTCCCTGGAATATGAACTGGCCTTGGTGACTCAAGTCTAGTGACTGGCACACTTATAGGAGTGATGCTACATGACTTCTGAGCCTTGGCCATGAAAGGTGACTCAGCTTCTCCTTGGCTCTCTCCTGTCCCCAGCCACCATGCTGTAAGGAAGCCCAGGCCACATGGAGAGAAAACAAGATCCCCAGCCTTCACCCCAGGGGAGTGCCTAGCTGACAGCCAGCCCCGACCTGCCAGCCACGTGAATGAGCCATCTTGGAAATGGCTCCTCTTGTGCTGGATTGAGCCACGTCAGCAGATGCCACGTGGAGCTTGGTGAGCCTTCCCTTCTAAGCCCTGCCCAAATTGCATATTTATGAGCAAAACCGATGATTGTTGTTGTTTTAAGCCACCAAATTTTGAAGTGGTTTGTTACACAGCAATGAGTAACTGATATATTTGTAGAGAAGATTCTGGGCCACCTCTTGAACTACAGCCAGAAAAGGCTTGAAAACTGTCTTGTACCCCAAGTCCCTTTACAGTGGCAGCAGCTGCTGCTCAGGGTCCCCCTCAGAGAGTGGGGCTCCCTCTAGTTCTGTTTAGTGTGCGCTGGCCACGCGCAAGCCCACAATTATATTGGCTAATGGCAAACAGAATTGGGAAATCAAACATTTTTCAATAAAATCAAGACTCATTCCAAAGCAAAATACAGCATTTTGGGGGATGCGCCACTGCTCTGGAGTTTCCAAATCACTCCTCCCTTCCACATACATGGGCCACAAGGCTAAAGCAGCACCTTCCAAGGGGAGGCAAAAGGACAACCAAACCCTGGTCCACTGTTGCCCTACCCCTCCCATTCTTGCCTGGATTCCTCATCCTTCTCTTTCCGGTCTGGTGCCATCCCTTAGGGAACCAGCCAGCCCGTCAAAGTCTTCACAGTGTGGGGCTAGTGAGTGGGCTTTTGCTCTGCTCTACAGTCACCTAACAGGGGCCTTCTGTGCAGCGGGGTACAGAGATGATAGTCACACTTCTCCTCCACAATCCTTAATGTCTGTACATCAGTCAATAAAATTTATTGGGTATGTCCCTGTGATGGTGTTTCATGAGTTAACTATGGTGCCCAGTTATTCCATCAAACACCAATCCAGGGGTTGCCATGACAATATTCTGTAGATGCGGTTAACATCTACAGTCAGTTGACTTAAAGGAAGGGAGATTGTCCTCGATAAAGTGGGTGGGCCTGATCCAATCAGTTGAAGGACCTTAAGAGCAAAACGAAGGTTTCCCTGAGGAAGAAATTCTGCCTGTGGATTGTAGCATCAGTTCCTGCCCAGGGGACTCGACTTACCGGCCCGCCCTGTGGATCTGGGACTTGCCAGCCCCCATAATTGCATCAGCCAATTCCTTGACGTAAATCTGCTCATATGTATGCTTATGCTTAAGCATACATATGCTTATATGTATGTATATATATACACACACATATAAAATATTCTGTTATATATAATTAGAGATTATACAAAATATTTATATCATATTAGTTAATAATACACATCACATTAATATTAATAAATTATTAATATTGTATTTAATATATTAATATGTTACACACACATTACACACTGGCACTAAAGGAAAAGCACTTGTTCATTGTGGAAATGACAGCAACCGAGATCAAAATCTAGGTTTGCTTTCACTTTTGAAGCTTCTAGTGAAATCGGACTACGCAAGATGTGACTTCCCCGATGAGTTGTTTGACCTTCGGTTGGCTTTTACCCACATTTTCAAGTGTGTTGGCTCAAAAAAACATCATCAGCCACCAAGAGTGTCCTCATGTAAGGGGTTCTTACCAGAACAGAAGCATCAGGGGTAAATTGTTTAGACAAACGATTTCGTGACTCTGTTGGAGGTACTTAAGAAGTAAAAGAGCTATGCTTGTTATTCCTTTCTAGAAGCTACAGATAAGAGAGTTCATCCATAGGCAGACCACAACTGAAAGTTATATGGATCTCCAGGCACCATGCCAGAAGTGCCCCAGCTCCTTCTCAAGTTCTATCCCATGGGTGAGATCTGCCCAGCCTGAGGGTTCCCACCGGAAGTGAAAGATGGCAGCAGGGGGACCATGTCTCAGTTGGGGCTTGACCGCCAACCATGAGAGAATGTCGTGCACCCGCTGCCCATTCCCGGTGAATTCGGGACAACGGCATGGGGAGCTGCTTGCTGCAGAAGCCTCTGTAGTGATCGCTATTGGAAAACATGATTGGCATGACATGGCTGAGGAAAGGAGAGTGACACTTGCTATAAGTTTTAACTGGGGGCACCTGAGTGGCTCAGTTGGTCAGGTGTCTGCCTTTGGCTTAGGTCATGATCCCGAAGTCCCAGGATCGAGCCCCACATTGGGTTCCCTGCTCAGCTGCTTCTCCCTCTGTCCCTCACCTTGCTCGTGCTCTGTCTCTCTCTCTCAAATAAATAAATAAAATCTAAAAAAATAAATAAATAAAAATTAAAAAAATAAAAGTTTTAAGTGTCAGGCCCCATGGCAAGCCTTTTCACGGACATTATCTCGACAGACACAGGGACTCTGAGCCTTTACGTCTCTCTTGGCCTGGTGACTATCCTAGAAATTTAGTGATTGCCTAAAAAAGGACTTCAAAAATTTTTGGAAAATTGGGGCTCCTGGGTGGCTCAGTCAGTTAAGCATCTGCCTTCAGCTCAGGCTCAGGTCATGATCTCAGGATCCTGGGATTCAACCCCGTGTTGGGCTCCCTGCTCAGCGGGAAGTCTGCTTCTCCCTCTCCCTCTGCCCTTGCCCCTCCCCGCTTGTGTTCTCTCTCTCTCAAATAAATAAATTAAAAAAATCTTTTTAAAAATTTGTGGAAAATGCAATGACATTAATTTTCATAGCCCATGCTGGCTAATGCAAATGGTAGACTGTACCATCACGCCATCTGGCAAAATGCTCCCATTTTCCAGATAAGCCATACTAAGGTAAGAACTAGGAAAGGGAAGTGACTCGTTAAAGATCATGATGCTTATTGATACCCAAGCCTGCTTTCATACCCAAATCTCAGTAGGGCATCAGAAATGACATTGGTGATTTCAGAGTAGGGTAGCATGTCCTAAACTTGACCAACAAACGAAGGCTTCAGAGTGCTATAAAAATACAGAGCCCTAGGCCCCACCTAGAAATTCTGAATAGATAGGTCCAGTGAGGGCCTAGGGTTCTGCATTTTTGACAAGTGTCCTGGGTCGTTCTTGTTATCAGGTAGGTGGGAGTGTGGGATGAGGGGACCAACTGTGTTTCAGCGTTCTTATCTTGGGAGCTTTGGAAGAAGTTCCAAGGCAGAGTTCTTTCTTTATTTGGGATACAGATAAAAACGATCTCGCACTCTTGATGGCAGAATGTGGACATCTGGTAGACAAGCACTTCCCTGTCACTCCTCAGACAGTTGGGACCTTTGCCCAGAAAGTTTTGGTTGATAAAAGCCCGAAGAGCTACCCTTCAAAGGGGGCTGTGCGTGCTGTAATAAGGGTGCTCTGGAAGCTCGAACAACCTTCAAAACCCAACTGAATCAATCTCTCAGGAGGGAATCGGATGCTTGGAGGAGGGATGGGTTGCTGAGCCCTGCAGTCCCATCTCAGACCTGCTCTGCTTTCCTCTTCCAGAGAACCAGGAGAGCCTGAGCTGGAGGAGGAATCGGGGCTGCCAGGGTGCCACGCTGCAGCTGGAAAGGCATCGAGTGTCCAAGGGCTGTATACTGACTCAGACTGGCCATTAGCCTCAAGCTGTAACCCAGGGCGACAGGACCAGAAGGAGAACTGGACTCCTAGATGCTTCCATTTTTTAAAAAAGATTTTGTTTATTTATTTAAGAGAGAGAGAGAGAGAGAGCACAAGCGGGGGGAACAACAGGCAGAGGGAGAGGGAGAAGCAGGCTCCCCACTTAGCAGGGAACCCGATGCGGGACTTGATCTCAGGACCCCGGGATCATGACCTGAGCCAAAGGCAGACGCTTAACCCACTGAGCCACCCAGGTGCCCTTAGATGCCTCTATTTTTATACTTCTTATGATGTTGGGTCAGGAAGTTACTAGGATTGCCCCTTTGGTTATTTTGGCCAGGAAACAGTGCCAGAAGTCACGCTGCTGAGTTGTCCATTTTCACACAGCAGAAAGACTAGAGAAGTTGTTTAGATTCCGTACTACTGCCTGTCCCACTATGTCTTTGAGAACTGAGCGCCGAGCCAATTTACAAGCCTCACAGAACACGCATGCAAAAGGCTTTGCATTCGATAAATGGCACAAATTATTGTCACCATCATTGTCCTCAGTATAAGAGTCATCACTGCCACATTATAGATGCACTTTCTAAACAGCCATGGTACTCTCCAGGCCCTATGTCCCTGTCTAGCTGAAGCCTCCCCTTCCATGGCCACATGCTTAGGCAAACAGGGTGAGGCCATCTTTGATGGGATTGGGGGTGCCTGGTGCGAATGGGGTATCAGTGAAGAGTTAAGCCAATTTTTCTGACTTCCTTTTGGAATTTAGATTTGGGATCCATCTGAGAAAGGGGGGAATGGGGCAGAGCTGTGGAAAGAAGCATGGGTGCCATGAGCCAGGGTGATTGGGAGCCCACGAGACACTGGCTGAGTGCTAGATGCATGGCTGCTGGATATGAGTTGCCTCAGGTCCCACGAGCTTCCAGACCCAGTTTTAGGCCAGGGATGGCCTTACCACAAACTCCTTTTCCAGAGAGTGGGTTCGCTGAATCTTTGCTCCTTGCCCCCGGGGAAGCCAAGCAGCCCACCAACCCACAGAAAAGCATCCTCACTGAGGCACGAGGGAAGGGCAATGGGTTTGGATTGGAATCTTGGCCCGACTGGGACTCAGTCTCCTTCTCTGTAAGAGGAGATTATGGCGCCTCTTCTACCTCACAGGAATGGCAGGAGGACTCAGGAAGACGGTGTGTGCCTTATAGCCATCCTAGCCCCAAGCTCATTTCCCATATTAATCGTCCCACCTGGGTCTGGATGACTTTGGGCTGTTTCCCAAAAGCAAATATGACTCGGAAGACAAAGATTTACCATGACTGAACATATCTGAACACTTGCTCTGATGGAAATAAATGTGTAGAAGAAAGAACACTAACTACTCTCAGGAAGAAAATCTAAGGCAAGAAGGATGGCTTTCCTTTTTAAAGATTGGAAGTCAGCAATCGGAGGTCATAAAGATGGCTAAAGGCACAGCTGGATTCAGGACTCTGACCTCTCTTTCCAAGGACACGGTCAACTGACCAGTGGAGAGCTTCACGTTGAAATGAGAATTAGTTTTCACTTCTCAGAATCTGTTCTTCTAAGGCTTTACAGAACATAAAAATAAGGCAAACGGACATTATTTCATGTTCACAAATTATGACACATGCTAAAGACAGCAGATGTGCTAACTCAAGTCATTTTACCCCCTTTTAAAAAATTGATTAATTTATTTACTTATTCCTCACCCCACCTTTTAAGATTTTATTTATTTATGAGCGAGAGAGAGCACGAGGGAGGGGTGGGAGGGCAGAGACAGAGAGGGAGAAGCAGACTCCCCGCTGAGCAGGGAGCCCAATGCGGGGCTCGATCCCAGGACTCTGAGATCACGACCTGAGCCGAAGGCACACGCTTCACCGACTGAGCCACCCAGGCGCCCCCATTTATTTCCCCTTTTAACCTTTTCCAGGATCACCACCGTCTTCCCCATCAATGGATTAAGCCACAGATATAGAATGTAACCGGGGCACTTTTTTCCACGCACTGGGAGGAAGGAGGCTTCCAAAGTCGGCCATCCCATGCACGTTCAATGTCAGACATTCAAACGATATGGAACTGTACGGTGTGAAAGTGACTAAGAGCTCCTGTTACTGCCCCCAGAGGCTACCATCGTTATATGTGGGGATGCAGAGATACCAGGGGAAAAAAAAAAAAAAAAAAAGATGGGAAGTCAGCTTTTCCAGCGAGAAGATTGCCCTGACTGGCTCAGTTTGGAGGGCTGAGGGAACTCGCCAACAAATGAGTTTTTACTCTTAGTGAATTTACTGTTACCCAGCTCTCCTAGCACCCAGGGAGAAAAAGAGAAAGTTCGAGTGCTAATAAACCTCTGAGTTGACTTTCTGGTTACACAGCCGAACACCTTTTACATGATTTGGTTGTTAAGTATGCTTGCGACTCAGGGTTTAGGTTGATTATGTATCAGAGTTAATAAGTGTGTCGTAATTAAGACAATGATGATTCACTGTGCCAGTTGTTCTGGGTAATGAAGCCGAAAGTTACAGAATGTTTCCTCAAGCTGCATTGTATTCAAAACCAGGAAAACCTATTTGGTTTTTGTTATTATGAGAAAGAGCTCACAGTTCTTTCCTACTCCAGTAGACAGGATCCCCCCAGAATCCCCCCCTCCCACTTTTACTGAGATGCTTTCTGATTGTTTTTCTCATCTGGAACCCGGACACCGCGCAAAGGTTCTTGGTTTGTTAACTTTTCGTTCTGCAAGTGCTGGCCGCCACAACGACTATTTGAGAGAAACCGTTTGGATGATTCAAAAAGTTTAGACATCTAGGGGCGCCTGGGTGCTCAAGTCAGTTAAGCATCCGACTCTTGATCTCAGCTCAGGTCTTGATCTCAGGGGTGGGAGTTCAAGCCCCACGCTGGGGTCCTCGCTGGGCGTGGAACCTACTTTAAAAATATATAAATAAATAATAAAAAGTTTTGACATCTAAAAATGTCCTCATCATTCTCAGTCACGTCCCTTTACAGGCACAGTGCATCCTCAGCCACTGTTACTGGCACTGGAGAAGGGAGGGAACTTGGTACAGTAGCTGGTGCCCTCATCATCCATGATACGGTGGATTTGTCATCGGCCCCTTCCCCCCTTAGGAAGTTTCTCTCTGCTACTGTTTGCCTGGGCTTATTAATTCTGGTTCCTTACAGGTCAGTCACTGATGGCGAGTTGGGCTTGGAAGAGTAGAAGCAGAGACCGAAAATGAGCCAAGAGCAGGTGCAGAATTTGGAGTTTGCTTTGGATCCCCTCCAAGCGGATAACCTCCCCGGGAAGGTTGTGTTGACGTGAACACAACATTCAATTAAAAAAATGAAACAGGGGCGCCTGGGTGGCTCAGTTGGTTAAGCAACTGCCTTCGGCTCAGGTCATGATCCTGGAGTCCCGGGATCGAGTCCCGCATCGGGCTCCCTGCTCGGCGGGGAGTCTGCTTCTCCCTCTGACCCTCCCCCCTCTCATGTACTCCCTCTCTCTCATTCTCTCTCTCAAATAAAAATAAATAAAATCTTAAAAAAACAAAAACAAACGAAACAGGTTTGGTGGCACGGGGCAGGGCGCAGTGTTTCCCTGGCACAGGACGGCCAGGCTCTGACAGAGCTCTGGTTTCCATGTAAAACAGGGCCTCCAACTCTGGGTGACATCCCGTCCTCGGGCAGGGATTCTGTTGGTTTTCTCTCCCCCGTAGTCCCGGGCCTCATGGGCAGGACCTGGATGCCAGGCGTCCTCGCTTCCCCAGGAACCCTGGGCATCGTCTGGCCTGTAGTGGTTGCTGTACCTCTTGGATGTGCCCTACCCTGCCCTCCACTCCCCCCCCCGGCCCCGGCTACTTTCTTCCCCAGCTGCTGTTGTGTGTGTATGGCCCTGCCTTACTTTTGCTACCCAGCCTCCCCGACCCCACTATGGACCCTTGTCCATGCACCCTACCTACTACTTTTTGACCCATTTGTGGAAAGATCCCCTGTCCTCAAGTCACTTGTCTTTTAGAAACGCAAATTCTCGGTCCCTGCGCCAGACCTGCTGCATCAGAACCTCCGGAGCTGGGGCCCAGCTATGCCTCTGTTAACGAGCCCTCCGGAAGATTCTGATGCAGACTCAAGGTTGAAAACCGCTGTCCTACAGAATGAACGTCAACACTTGCTGCCTCCCAGTCCTGCTGTTGCAATGCCACCCACTGCTGCGGACGCACACCGTGATCATGGACTTGACATTTAACTACTTTCCACATTCACACCTTATTCCGCATCTTTGCCTGGCACGAGTTTCTTTTATTCTCTGGAAGATCTGCCAGGGACATTTCCCCCAGCCCATCCTTCCCCTCCCGGGTCAGATCACAAGTCCTCTAAGCAGCTTTCCCGACCTAAGCAAGCCCTCGTTTTCTTCCTTGTCCTGGAGTCTGGTCCTCAGGCCCCATCGTGCCTCAGTTCTCACATGCTCGTGGACAGGGATGCTGAACACCAACACTTCTGTAACCTCCTCAGCTCCCAGTCCTGGGCGGGCACCCAGGAGGTCCTTAGCAAGCACATCCTTGGTCACAGATAGATGGATGTGCCAGAGCGCACTTACTTTGGGTGTCTGCTCCAACCCCCAGCTCCTGGGAGGCTGAGCCAAGCGGCCGGTGGTGGGTCTGGGAACGGTAATGTCCTGTCACGTTGGGGAGGAGCAGGGAACATGACCACATAGGGAGATCCAGTTTGCCGAGAAGGTGATGGAGCAGACAACCAAAAGAAAACAGAGATGAGAAACAATGCGGCCCCCGGAGGCAGAGATGGGCTGAGTAGGCGCCTTGGAACTTCCTAGTTTCCATGAGGTCCCGATGGATGTATTTCTGGCACAACGAACCCCCCCTTTTCACTTTAACTGTTCCGAGGTGGTTTCTGATCCCTGCAACTTCTGATCCCTGAATAAGTTACAAGCAATTGTTTCCTTTTAGAAGACGTGCGTCATTTGTGGTGTTGTAGGTAACCCCTGGCGCTGAATTCCCCACAGTGTCCCTCCTGGTATCTGTGGTGCAGAGGTTGTGGTCGGGCCTCCTCCTTTCCTTGCCTCCCTATGCTCCTTGCTGTCAAACCTTCGGCAGCCAGAGGCTCGCTCGGTGGCAGTCGTGGCCCCCTCTTCCATGGGGTAGCCAATATCTTGGATGACCCTGCCTATGGGAGTGGTGGCTAGTTTCGTCCTCCCATTGGAGTCTCTCTTTCTCTCTTCCCTCTCATCCTCCATCTTCCCCCACTCTGGGGCCCCAGGCTTTGCCACTGTGGAATTTGTGAGCTGCTCAACGATTTTCCACTGTGGCAGATGAAATAATCTTTGTGGCAGGCAATTTAGCTGATAGTTGGGATGGACGGGGCAGCTGATGCAGACGAAAACACATTATTTCATGGTCTGTCATTTTGATTCAGGTATGCCAAGGCTGGTCATAATTCTCCACTGGGCCATTTCGTTTTATGGGCTGCTGGGTTCCCCACCCCCACCTTTCTTTTTAAATCAGAAGACAGGACGCCAAGTGCTTCTGACAACTCACTTGTGCGTGCAAGCTTGCAGAAACTTCTGTAGGAGCTCAGTGGCTTCTGCTGTGCAAAGGTCCTGTGGTCCAGGAAGCTCAGACAGAATCCCGATTGTCAGGAAAAGCTTCCAACTAGCCTTGTGCTTGCGTGGGGGAGGGGCTGCCAGGCTTCTGCTTCTGTCGAGGTTGTACCAACCCTATCCCTCAGGGTTCAGTCAGAGAAGCAGAAACACTAGGTTGTTTTCTCTTCTTTTTAAAAAAAACGGGGATTTGACCTCACACAACTGACCTCACCCCAGCAAGGGGAGCCAGTAGAGGGGACACTGTGTGTGAGCTACAAAGTGGTCACGGTTTCCCTTCTGCCTTCCAAAACTCCCAGAGAAATCTTTCTGTAGCCCACTGGAAATGGAAGCTAACAGGGAGGGGAATTCTGGGAAATTCCAGTCAGCCAGGCCAAGGTGACGCGTTACAAAGCCACCCCAACATCTTGGTCTTTCTTTGTGTGTCTCATGGCGACTTTTCTCTTCATTAATACCAGCGAGAGTATGTGATACCATATTAAGTTACAGAAGAACGTGCAACATTCCATATATTGCATTTTCCATATATTTAAAGATTATTCTTATCATTTTTCAACTTATTCAACTTCTTCGACTTCTTTGTAATTAAGTTAATATGACTAGAAAAAAGACAAGAAGGAAGAACTCCAATGTATTCACAGTGGTTGCCTCTGGGGGGTGGGTTCTAAGTGATTCCCCCCCCACTTCCTTATGGATTTTAAAATATATATACTTTAAACATTTTTATAATGAATATATGTTACCTTGATGATTAAAAATAAAATTTAGGGGTGCCTGGGTGGCACAGTTGGTGAAGCGTCTGCCTTCGGCTCAGGTCATGATCCCAGGGTCCTGGGATCAAGTCCCACATCAGGCTCCCTGTTGAGCGAGGAGTCTGTTTCTCCCTCTGCCTCTCCCCTCACTCATGCATGGTCTCTCTCTCTCTCTCAAATAAATAAATAAAAATCTTAAAAAAGTAAAATTTAAAAATTGAACGGGAAGGGAAAGACCTGGTTTTGGGGGGTGAGGAGGGTGGTGGCAGGTGGCCGGGCTGAGGATGTGTCTGGGAAAGCAGAGGTGGGGCCAAGGGATACAGGTGACAGGGCTCTCTGAAGCATGCCAGAAGTGGTGCCCTGTCCCCTTCCAATGGGCGGGGAAGTGCTGAGGGTGCTGTGTCGAAGGACTTGGTTGGAAGAGTTCCCTGTGCAAGAGGTGTAGGGAGAGGGAAGGGGATCTGTCACGGGGACCTCCTGTGGGAAAATATGCTCAGGCAATCTGATGGCCTCCAGGGCCGCAAGCACTTGAGGTATTAAGTTTAAACAGACAACTAAAAGGGGAGGCCGTAGATGATTGGCCACTGGGCCAAGGGCAGGACTTCAGGGAGGACAGAGAGATCAGATGGACCCAAGAACAATGCGTGTTAAGAACGGGGTGAGCCCCGTGACTGTTCACACATCACTGTAGCCATCTGGCCATATAAAAATCAGGTAGCTTCACATACAGAGTCTCTTAGACCCAGAACCCTAGGAAAGGACAGTCATTTTAGGCTGAAAAGAAGACGCCGATCTCAAAATACTAGAAGGTAGCTATATCTGTTGGTTAAAGCAAAAAAGTCACTTATGTTTTTGGAACTCCCTTCCCTACCAAAAGCATACATGTTGTCCGCTGTCTTGTCCCCAGAACTGGAAAGTGCCACGTGTAAACGAGCACCTGCTGAATCTCAGGGACAGTGTGCAGGTCTCCACAACATCCAGTGCCATTTTGGGGGCCCTAGATGCATGGTCACCCTGGACCACTGACCTTCCTGGAACCTCTTGGTAGGGAGGCACTGCGGACCCTAGGAGAAACAGTGATGGAAGGCCAATTGGTCTTTTGGTGTCTCACCTTCCCTTTGAAGTACAGTCCTCAAAGGTGCTTGGCTCAACTTATCAGGGAACCCCCCAGAGGAACCACTTTTTATTCTCCTGAGCAAGAGGCTCCCCATCAACTTCTCCCTTGCTGCCCTGGGTCAAAATGCCTTAGTTGTCTCTTTTCCAAGATAACGGTGTTGAGAGCAAGCCTTGGAGAGTGTTAATGGATTACCATGTCACCATCCCTCCTCACTTGAATCTGTTAGACGTTTCTGGTATCAAGAGTCCTATTCCAAGGAGTAGGAACCATGATACTGAGTCAAGCCAGTAAAGATGTTCTCTTGGGGAAAGTCAGGACTTTCTGAGACTCTGAAATCCCATGGCCTCTGGAGTTAGCCCAGGGAGTCAGCCCTGGTGGGGGTTGAGAGTCACCCGGAAGCCATGAACAGTGAGTGATGAATGATGTCCCATCCATTCACTCATTCTATCACTCCTCCATCTCCCAAACATTTGTGAGGTGTCTACTCCATGGCAGACATGGATGAGGGAAGACATAGATGACTAAGAAGCAGTCCCTGCCCTCAAGCAGCACCCTGTCTGCTTTGGCAAAAGCCAAAAGAACGAAAACCAATGCCATGTATTCTGATCTGCTGTAAGTGTGTTATTAAGTCAGGTTCTCCTCCGACTCCCATGCTAGGCTTGGTTCCTTTTTTTAAATATTTAATAAATATTTTATTTATTTTTGTGTGAGAGAGAAAGGGAGAGAGAGAGAGAGCGAGTGAGCACATGAGCAGAGGGGAGGGACAGAGGGAGAAGCAGACTCCCCGCTGAGCAGGGAGCCCGGCATGGGACTCCATCCCAGGACCCCAGGACGCTTCACCGACTGAGCCACCCAGGCACCCCAGATCCATGGTTCTTGAGAAAAAGAATACACATGAACCAAGCTCCATAGTCACGCTATCTTTTGCCCTGAAGGCATTTTCCAAGCTGCCGCGCAGTCTTGCTGGGTAAAGGAAACAGTTTGGGGCTTCCAGAGTCGCTGGGATTTGGGGGTAGGGTCCTATCAAGGAGAAAGCCATAGAGAAGGAGCCCCCCAAATACGTGTAAAAGTTCCTGCCAGGTCTCTGGCCAACTCCTAAGCTGCATATGAGCAGGTGGGTCTCCAGGCATAGCACAGAACCACAGAAGGCTGTATCCCTGAACAGAGATTTCAGAGGCTGCATACTTCTGGCAAGATGGAGGCTGGGCTTTGAGCCAGACATCTTAGCACCCTGGGCTTTGAATTGGACCTCAGGAAGTCCATACTCCAGTAGTAAGGATCATGTCCTACCAGCAAGGACCATGTCCCAGGAGCAAGAGCAACACTGAAGAAGATCTACACGAACAAAGTCTAACCCCAGCCTCAACATGATTAAGGCAGTGATTCTCAACTGGGGGGGCAGTTTTGCTCCCTCCGAGTTGTTTTGCAACATCTGGAAACATTTTGGGTTGTCCCGACTGGATGTTGTGATGCTATTGGCACCTAGTGGGTGGGGGCCAAGGATGCTGCTAAACATCTTATGATGCACAGGACAGCGTTGCCTTCATCCTCCCAACAAAGAATAATCTGGCCCCAAATGTCCATAGCTCCAAGATTGAGAAACCCTGGATTTTGGTGATCTGGGAGCAATGTAATTGGCTGCTAGAACAAAAGTCAACAATCTTTGAAAGAAGATAATATAAATCAGAACCTCTACAATGTAGTATCCTTAAAACCCAGCATACAATAAAAAAATTGCCAAAAAATGTGAAGAAGCAAGAAAAACCAATTGGCAATCAAGAAAAAGGAAAACAACCAGCAGAAGCAGAAGGAGAAGCAGAGATAATCCAGAGTTAGCAAGTATGGAATTCAAAGCAACTATGATTAAGATTTTATGAGAAAAGAGGAAAAGACAGACAAAATTGATAGGAGAGAATTTCAACAGAGAATTAGAATTTATTAAAAAAAACCCACATGACATTAGAAATACAAAATGCAATATCTGAAATTAAGAACTTATTGACTGGATTGGATACCAAACTGGGCACAGCAGAACATATGATTAGTGAGCTATATACGAGAGATAACTCATGGAAGCTTCTAGAAGTAAACAGGGGAATACTTTTATGACCATGGGATAATCAGGATGCTAACAGCATTAACCTTAAAATAAGCAGTGAATAAATGGGACTATCTTGAAATGAAGAATTTCATTTCATCAAAAGATACTTATTAAGAGAGCGGAAAGGCCAGCTGTGGACTGGGAGAAGATATTTGTAATACATATATCCAACAAAGAGCTCGTATTTTATTTTATTTTTTTATTATTATTTTTTTATTTATTTATCTGAGAGAGAGAATGGGAGACAGAGAGCATGAGAGGGGGAGGATCAGAGGGAGAAGCAGACTCCCCGCTGAGCAGGGAGCCCGATGCGGGACTCGATCCCGGGACTCCAGGATCATGACCTGAGCCGAAGGCAGTTGCTTAACCAACTGAGCCACCCAGGCGCCCCAAGAGCTCATATTTTAGAATATAAATGTAACTTTCAAGAATCAGTAAGAAAGGCAGATGACCCAATAAAAAAGGGACAACTTAACCCCCGGGTTTTACAAAAGACGAAATCAAAGCAGTCAAAAAATATGCGAAAAGGGTCTCTATATTATTAGTTAGGAGAAAAATACAACTTGAAAGCACACAATGAGATACTGCTAGACACCCACCAAGATGACAAAAATGAAAAACTCACAATATCCAGTGTCGATGGAGATGTGGAACAATGGAACTCTCTCTTCCATTGCTTATAGGAGGAAATCAGTACAACCACTTTGGAAAACTGGTAGTATCTACTAAATGAGTGCCTATGTATGTGCCATCATCCAGCAGTTTTACTTCCATAAGTATACTCATGTTCACCAACTGACATCTATAAGGATGTTTGTAGATAATGTTTTAAAATTCCAGATTTGGTAGGCTTCTTTCTTCTCCTCCTTTTTATTATTGTTAATGTCTGATGCTATTGCCTTTTATTTATTTTATTATTTTTTTAAAAGATTTTATTTATTCCTTTGAGAGACAGAGACAGAGAGAGCACAAGCACGGGGAGAGGCAGAGGGAGAAGCAGACTCGATCCCAGGACCCTGAGATCATGACCTGAGCTGAAGGCAGACGCTTAACCATCTGAGCCACCCAGGGGCCCCTGCTCTTGCCTTTTAATCAGAGAAAGTGGTCCATGTTATTTCTACTTTTTAAAATTTATTGAGAGGTTTTGTGGCCGAATAAACTGTTTTTAGAACACAACCAACTTATCAATTAGTTTCATCATTAATTATTTCGAGTGAATGTCTTTATAGATATCTGTTATAGGTTATATAGTTTCACCTCTGTTTACTTCATATTATGTGGACATATGTAGAGGCACAGCCAATTCTCAGGCCTCTGAGCCAAGCAAAAGAATTTGTGCCAGCATATATCAAAATAAGGGTATTGAGATAGCAGAGGAAGAAATCATAGCAAGAGCAAAGGATGGCTTGATTTATTTAAGAACGGGTTTGGTTGGCTAACACCCAAGTTCAAGGAAAGCTGAGAGCCCCGTGAAGGCAGAGCCTGCAAACATCTTGATGTTTTTCCAGCCTTCAGTTTTGCCTTGACTGTGGACTGCCTCTATTCTGCTTTTGAGCTCTTTGGGAAAGGAACCCCTGGTGACTCATCTCACGCCTACCTTCCCTGAGTCTTCTCTTGCCTCTCTTCAATTACCCAACTTGTTTGTGTCAAGGTGGGGAACACCTTTCACTATCTTCTTTTCACTCACGAGGTCCATCAGGAGTAATTTAGGACTCAGTTGAGCAGACAGGCTGAGCGATCTGCTAGTCCCTTTTCTATGAGCCTATGATAAAAGGGAGGCCTGGAAATGAATAGGTTAGTCTCTAGCCCATTCCAAATAACGTGCTGGCCACAAATGCCGAGGTGATGACGTCTCGGGGCTTGTAACTCTCAACAAATCCCATGATCCAAAGCCTTAGTTGTTTCAACTGTCAACAGTTCCGTGACTGGAAGGAGAAAGTGGGCCGGGCGGGGCTCAGATCCATGCCGTAATCTCTCCCCAGTTGGCTCCTGGAACTCCCGTGGGCGACAAAAAAAGCACCATTGACTACTTCCCAAGGGTCATGGGGAGCAGGGTCTCGTGACCACAGTGTACCTCGGAAGGGCCTCTGCTCTCCGGAGACGGGTCAGCCAGAGGGTGTTTGCTGATGTTCTGGGAATATTGACCTATGGTGGGACTGGCCAGGCACTTTTAGTAGCTTATACTTCCTTTTCCATTAATACTCATCATCTTTGACTCCCGTATGAGATCAGTACGAAAATGGTATGGCCACCGATCAGCTGTTTTTCTTTTTCTAGCACCAATCTGTTCATGTTATTAAAACAACAACAACAACAACAGCATATGTAACTTTTTGGAAAGGTCCTTGACCTGGTAGCCTGTGAGAGATTAAAATCTTTATGGTCTGAAAACTAGCTGCGACTCTAATACAAGATTTTCATCTTTATTCAAACACGTTATCATAAACCGTCTCGTATCACAGTGGGTCCCCGCCCCAGCGGAGCATCGTCTCCCAGAGTGCAGGGACCTTGTCTCGACACCCTTATCCCCTCCTAGGGCCTTGCATAGGTCCAGCAAAGCCCTCTTAACCGTTTTTGAATTAACTTTAAGCACAAATGAATTTTACTGTAGTATTTACCTCTAAAACCACATTCTGATTAAATGGTTAAGATGCATTTTGCTGAATTTGCTTACTGCCCCTAATTCTATCTCTTTAAACAAACAACCAAGACCGAGGAAGTAAAATCGCCCGCCATCCTTGTGTTGGACGAAGCTGCCCGAACACTATACTGCCATCTAGTGGGAGAAAAGGCTCGGCGGCCACGGAATCCGCTCCCACTGGCGGCGGGGGGGAAACAGGGTCTGTGTTTAGAACAATGTCAGAAGCAGCCGGTAGTTGAGGGGATGGGAGGGGGACGCAACGGGGGATATGTGTTTTCCTCCGATTAGCCGCGCACTGCTGAGGGCGGGTGCCTCTATGCACTTGGCATAATAGCAGAGGAAGCCTTCTTTGTGGTTTTTCGAACAGGCACATCATGATAAACTGGGTGGTGTTCTTGGCTGTGGTTCTATCTGTGGGCTAGTAATTTAGGCTGTGGGATATTCCCATCAGAACAATGCAGTTTTTAGAAGGAGAAAAGTCACGGTTTTATTAGCATAAGTCACACACACACACACACACACACACACTCACTCTGCGTTGTTTCACCCTCTGGCTGATTTTTCTGGTCCCTCGCTACCTCTTTGGCAATGCCTCGCTGCAGTATACCGCCTGTGGCTCAAGAGAGTGTCCTTAATACAAAGCCGTGCTTGGCCCTGCAGGAGTGGGGAGCCACGGACTCCCTGGCTCAGCCTCTAATGGTGACCCCTGGGGCTTTTCATCCAAGTTGACTTTATTTATTCATAAGCAGAACTCACAATCGAGGTTCGGAGGGCCCTGCACCTGTCACATCCCCCCTGCCTTCAATTTTCTTTTATTTCTTTGACTGTTTCTCTTCTCTTCCTTGTCAGTTCTCTGAGCAAACCTGTGGGCTCCCTGCGGCCCCTTTTCCTTTCCCAAACACGCACCGGCATACACACACACAGATACACACTCTGGAGGGCCCTGGCCTAGATCCCGGTTGGAAAGTGGCTTTTGAGAAAATCAGGGAACACCCACTCAAGTCATGGTCGACAGAATTCCTGGGGCCGGCAGAGCTGTTCGGCCAAATCTGGGATGAATGGTCACTCTGAAACAGGCTGGTTGCTCAGATCATCGAGAAGGATTCTGGGGGCACATCTGAATTTTGTGGGCAGGGGGAAGGATGCAGGGATGTTTTAGGAAGGTGTGAGATAGTCGTGGGATGGACAAGTACGAGTATTACCATATCGGTTTTACACACAAATGGTTTCTTGGAGAGCTAACAGTGAAATGCTATTAGCTGTTAACATCCTGGCATGAATTAAATTATTGGATTAGCTGCCCATCACCTCCTGGGACTCCAAGGGAATGAAGTCACGGGATTGGTGAAGTTTCTATGGGGCTTATTCTTCCTTTTTGTTTTTAGTTGAGGTGAAATTCGCATAACATAAAGTGTACTGTTTTCTCCATTTTAAGGTGTATAATTCAATGGCTTTTAGTATAACACAAGGTTGTACAAATATCATCACTCTAACTCCAGAATTTTCCCATCACCCTCAAAAGACATCCTGTGCCCATGAAACATTCACTCCTAATTCTCCCCCTCAGCTCCTGGCAACCACTAATCTGCTTTCTGTCTCTATGGATCTGCCCATTCTGGACATTTCCTATACATGGAATCCTCCAATATTTGTCCTTTTGCATCTGGCTTCTTTCTCTTAGTGTAATGTTTTGAAGGTTCATCCGTGTTGTAGCAGGTATCAGTCCTTGATTCTTTTTTATGGTCAAATAATATTCCATCGTGTGGCTATAACATGTTTCGTTTATTCATTCCTCAGTTGATGGATATGTGGGTTGCTTCCGCCTTTTGGCTCTTGTGATTAGTCCTGCTGTGAGCATTCACATACGAGTTTTTGTCTGAAGACTCATTTTCGACTGTCTTGGGCAGATGAGTGAGTTTCCTTCAGCCCCACCTTTGGTGATGATGGATACATTTTAAACCATCTGGGAGGTGAGTTTTGCTAAGAAGAAAAGTGTGGTAGTTTGGGTGCTGCCTGGATGGGACTTGGGAGGAAAAGGGTGCAGAACACCTAGGGCATTCTGTGGGATCCTAAGGCGAAAGGGTCTCTGGAAAGGAGGACAGGAGAGGGAGGAGGTGGGGCCCAATGGGGTGCCAATAACCTTGAGCTTTGGTGAATGGAGGAAAAATGGGGTTTGGTCAGCATTTATAAAATGGCTGCTGATATTTTTCTGTTTTTTTTTTTTTTTTTAATAAGGAAAGGAAAATAATCATGTAATATACATTGGTTAATTGAATTTAAATTTAAAAAAAAGGAAAGGAAAAATCTCTGGTGGGTGGGGATGAAAAGATGAGTTAGCAGAGAAGTGAAAATGGGTGTGGCTTTGGATGTGTCTTAACGGGGTGTTGTTAATGGATGTGTTTTTGTCAGAAAGAAGGAAAGTTTGTTTGGCCACATGTTAAGGTGAGAGGACAAATTTGGTCGAGCAAATTTTAGCACAACACACTGAAGAAAGGGATCCTCTCAGTACAATAATGTTGCCATGTATTTCTATGGCGATGGACTTTTTCTAAAGCATATGTAAAGCTCATTAGGATGAATGAATCGGATAGAGAAGGCACTATTTGCTGCCCTTTGAGAAGGAAGAAATCAAGGGACGCCTGGGGGGCTCAGTCAGTTAAGCATCTGCTTTTGGCTCAGGTCATGATCTCTGGATCCTGAGATCGAGTCCTGCATCGTCGGGCTCCCCTTTCAGCGGCGAGTCTGCTTCTGCCTCTCCCCGCTGTTCATGCTCTCTCTCTCTCTCTCAAATGAACAAATAAAATAATAATAAAAAAAAAGAAATAGGAAATCAAGGCATGCAGCAGAGTACCTGCTGATAGTAGTCATTCATCAGGATTGTTAAATAATAAGCGAAGCAGAGTCATCTCAAGTCAAAGGATGTCAGAGCTGGGAGGCTCTTTGAGATCATCCACCAGGCCTCCCCTCAACCCACTTTGGGAGGAGGGATGTGGGGGCAGAGTGGGGAAGTCCTGCGCTTAAATGCCACGTCACCTGGTTGGTGAGTGAAGGACCCAAGTCAATAGTTTGTCCTCTGTTCCCTTACTGAGTGTCCTCATATCATCCACTATATTGCTTTGTGGTGGTTTGTGTTCTTACCTGTCCTCGCTGGGGGCCACCTGCTCCTGGAGGTGGGGCTTGTGTCAGATTCATTTTCGTGTCCCCAAGATAAAGCACAGTGCTGAAGCTTGTTGACCAGAGGCACGGGAAGCGGCAGCTCTTTGCTCTTCCTGGGTCTCCGCTCCTTCTCGTTTGGCCCCAGGTTTGAGTGGCAAAGCCAGGGCTCAGACAGTTTCCAGACTCCAGAGATCTTTTGTCTACACCACAGTGTCTACACTCATCATGGTAGGTGACACTAGATGTCCTGGGCGGGGTGCTTTGGACTTGCCGGGGTCGGGGTGGGGGCATGGGATAATCCCCACTGGATTGTTATTATGGAAATCTCTAGAAGCTGAGGGAAAGAGGGAGCTTTCCTTAGTTCGTCGGTCTGGCCACTTTCCGTGGGATCTCAAGTGTATCCTGAGCACCTGGCTGTCCTTTGTTGTTTTGCGCAGGTCCCAAGTGGAGATAAGTCTGGAACCAGTGCCTTAGGAGAACTGTGTCCTTCGGCATGGAACCCGTCAATGATGGGGGCCGGAAGAGGTGACGGGATTTTCAAGGGGGTTCTGAAACAATTCCTTGTGTATCTTGTTTTGCTTTTCCTGGGGGACTTCCACTTGTTCCTGAGCACATAGTTGAGGCAAAGCGGGAAAGGTCTCACATTGGTCCTTCCTGTGGCTCAGTCCTTGCTGTGGCCAGCCTGCAATTGGCAAGTGGCAGGTACCCAGGCCAGGGCGTGGAGGGTCTGTCTGCGAGTGCAGAAAGAGAGGCGCAGGGCGATTATACTGATGGTGTGGACCACGGTGGGGGCTTTGTTATCTGTCCTCTGTTGTCGGGTTCTGCTCAGCGTTGAGCAGCCCCGCACGGGGTTCTTCTCACCTGAGCCTCTGCTTGCTGTCTCCTGCACAAACTCCAAGACCCAGATGTTGGATCCCGCCACCTCCCCGGCCTGGGAATGGCTTGACTTCCTCTGGCTCCTTCTCTCCCCACCCCACGGCAGTGAGCTTCATAAAGTGTAGAGTACAAAGGGCTCCCAGATGGCAGCCATGTTTCCCACAGCTTGATTGCTCCTGATTGTAAAGCAGTGTCCACACAACCCAAGAGCAAAGCCACATGGTCTTGTGACACAGATGAGATATCCAGGGACCAGTGGTTCTTCTTTGCTTGGTGCCCCTCCTCTTGAAGAGGCCAAGGGAAGGTCTGAGTGCTTCAGAAGTCCCTCGAGCAGCCTCAGGTGTCCACGTGAAGGGGGCTTGTGGCCTGGGGAGTGCAAGAGGTGGCCTCGGCATCCCCCCAAGGGGGCCAGTTCGAGCCCTCCAGCCTTGTCATGGCAGGGAGGTTGGGATGAGCCTCTTCTTTCCCATCTTGGCTGAAGGTGAGACCCTCCTCAGTCCTCTGAGGGGGCATCTTCTGCCATCAGGGGCCCAGCAGGGTGTGTGGGGAGGTACAAGGTTATGCTGGTTTGGGTGAGGAAGCAGGATCCCAGGGATGATAGTGCAGGAGGGGGGACCAAGGCAGGGTATGAGGGCGCCAGCAATGTGCTGAAGTCCCGGAGGTAGCCTACTGGGGGGAGTGAGTGGGAGCTCTCAGATGGGAAGAGGGAGCTGTATTATCAGAGCCTACTTCTGTCATGACTCAGGTTTGGTTCTTCTTTCTGGTGGGAAATGGACGAGGAAGCTGATGTCCAAAGTGGGCTCTCTGGATGGTGAAACAGGGTGTCTAGGAGAGCTTTCAAGAAAAGGCACAGTCTGGAAGTTGGCAAAGGTCCCCCGAGAAGCTTGTAGGTGAGCTAAACCCTGGCCGGGGGGAGGGTTGGAAGGGTCATCCCATCAGTTCTTCAGACCAGAGGTAGCAGCCAGAAACTGTTTCCCAAATAGTTGTGGAGGGTCACATCAGCGAGAGTGGAGGATGACAATGGGAAGGGTCACTATAACTAAACCTGTCTAGTTACCGTCTTGTCACAAGCCACTCTGCTTTGTGACATGGGTTTGGTCCCACTTCAGACCATGACTCCTTTTCCCCACATGGAGATGTGAGATGAGAGTAGATGCCTCCCTCCCCCTCGCCCCCTTGTCTCCTGCCTCACGACCAGCACACTCACCTGCACCAGGTCCGGTGTGAGGCGCTTGGCCTGCAGCCATTTCTGGAACCTCCTGGTTTTCCGCAGGATGCGCTCGATGCTGCAGGTCTTTGGGGCTGCTGCAGAGGCGCAGATTCTCCTGTCTGAGATGTCACTTTGCTGTTTGCTGACCAGCCTGGAGACCTCCACGGGGCGCCAGGTTTTGGAATCATCTGAGTAATTTGCAGGGTAAGAAGGCAAGTAGTCGGGAGGCAGTCCAAGGGGGGAGGCCAGCCAGCTGTCAAACCTGGAAGAAGAGCCCTTTTATTTATTTTATTTTTTAATATATTTTTCTAAAAATTAAAAAATTTATTTATTAGAGAGAGAGAAAGAGAGAGAGCACAAGCAGGGGGAGCTGCAGGCAGTGGGAGAGGGAGAAACAAACTCCCTGCTGAGCAGGGAGCCCGATGCAGGGCTCCATCCCAGGACCCTGGGATCATGACCTGAGCCGAAGGCAGACGCTTCACCGACTGAGCCACCCAGGTGCCCCCAGAAGAGCCCTTTTAGGATCTGCTTGGAGCTGGAAGGATGAAGCGGGGGCCAAGGAGGGACTAGCAATATTGTCAGAGCCAGCAGAACCTGGGGACAGGGAGACAGGCGACAACATCCTGTCTGATCCATTTCTTCTCCTTTGACTGGGGCACTCCACTCTTCCTGCGAGAACACTACTTTTGTTTCCTCAAACTCAGGGATATAAATATGTGATGTCAGAAAAGGTGAGCTAGATACACGCCAGACACATGCTTTATCCTCTTCAGGCAGCTGACGCAGAAGGACTAGCCATGGCTTTTTGAACGGCAGCTTTACACATGCTGGTGCCTTAGATTCTCCTGATACCCCATCCCCACTTTACAGATGGGGAAACTGAGGCTTATAGAGCTTAAGGACCTCACCCAAGTTCAGACAGTACATTGCCAAGCAGACGTGCAGACCCAGGGCCATCTGTTTCAGCAGAGCCCATGATCTTTCCCCTTCCCAACACTGGTTCTATAAACAGCCCACCCTCTGACTAATGGCTGGGTCTTGGAACCATAGTTGGTGAAGAGGCTTCTGGGCCTGCACTCAGAGGAGCACTACCTCTGCATATCCCACCCTTAGTGGCCCCATCAATTTTGCCTTCAGTCCAAAGATTTAAGCCATCCATACCAAGCAAGTCACAGGGAACAGTGGCTGGAAAATGGTCACCAAGTTCAAAGCCATCTGGGATCCAAGACGTGTGTCATGCCACACAAAAGCCTGGTTGGTCCTTAATCCTTCCCTAGGACCCCTTTGCTAGTTTCCTAGGCCCCACCTTGACCTTTTCTCTGGTCATTCTTCTGGCCACATGCCAACATTCCCATTAGGGGAGAATGTGAAATCTTCTTCTGATTTATGTAGGAAAAATTAGGAACGTAACATTTACTTTCATGATTAATAAAATTAAGCTTCTGAGATGTGTTCTATATTTAATTCAAGTCAGAATCTGGAACTTATTATTGGGCATTATTGGATAGCCTCATGACCATGACTTTTGGGGGAATTAGCATTTTGATTGGCTCCAAACTCTACACTGCTTTGTTTTCTCACTTGCATGACGCAGCTTCACCCTAAGAGACTGCAAGCTTCTCAAAGAAGGTGCTCCAGCAGAACCTGTTACTTAGCACCTTCCATAATGTAGTAGTGCCGTCCAAACTGCAGTGGAAGTAGGCCCAAAGAATTCTGTTCAAGAACATTGCCACAAATCTATTTAAAAAGGTGAAACGTTGTGGGGCGCCTGGGTGGTTCAGTCAGTTAAACGTCTGCCTTTGTCTCAGGTCATGATCCCGGGGTCCTGGGATCGAGTCCCGCATCGGGCTCCCTGCTCAGTGGGGAACCTGCTTCTCCCTCTCCCTCTGCCTCTCCTCAGCTCATGCTCTCTCCCTCAAAAAAATAAATAAAATCTTGGGGCACCTGGGTGGCTCAGTCGGTTGAGCGTCTGCCTTCGGCTCAGGTCAGGATCCCGGGGTCCTGGGATCGAGCCCGGCATCGGGCTCCATGCTTAGCGGGGAGCCTGCTTCTCCCTCTCCCTCACTTGTGTTCCCTCTCTCGCTGTGTCTCTCTCTGTCAAATAAATAAATAAAATCTAAAAAAATAAAAAATGAAAAATAAAATAAAATCTTGAAAAAAAATAAAAATAAAAAATAAAAAAAATGAAACATTGTAAACGAGCAGTGAATCAATTTCACCGGCATTTTTAGGACAACCATTGGGAATGGTCCTCCCCTCTAAGAGGATAAGGAAGGGCAGGGGGCCCCGAGGCAAGCCTGTCTGCTTGTTCCCTGCAGCTGCTCTTGCTCCTGGGGCAACCCCCTGAAAGGCCTGTGACTGAGGATTTATGATAGGTGGTTCTCTTAGACATTGATTGTAGCAACACGCATGTATGAAACACGTAAACACACCAGTCACTGTGCTAAATGCTTCGTGAATAGTAATTCAGTTAAACCTGGCAGCAAACCTGCGAAGTCAGTACTGTTCTTAACCATGCAGATGAGGAAACTGAGGCACAAAGAAGTTAAGTAATTTGTCCAAAGTCGTACAACCAGAAATTGGAGGAAGTGGCATTCAAGGCCCCAGAGCTTGCAATCTCAAGTGCTTTGCCCTGGCCTGGTCCCCTGTCATCCTTTGTATGACTTTGTGGGAACAGATTGGTAGGTAACATTATTAGGGGTTGTATCTAGCAGTATCATAGATTCAGAGCTGGAAGCAAGCAACAAGGTCCAATCCAACTGAGCCCCTCAACATGGAGGACAGTGTGGTGGCGTGGGGCAGAGCAACAGTGTTGCAATGACAATAAAACACTTTCCTCTTGCATGCTCCTCATGCTTACATCCCGTCAAACACTAAGTCTGTAGACATGCCTTCCTAAATATTTCTTGCCTCCCTTTCCTTTTCTCCATCCCTCAGCTTTGCCCAGAACCCTTAAAACATCCAGCGTCTTCCCAAAAGCTCTTAGGACACAGCTCACACTACTTAGAGCACTTCACAGCTTTCTTTCTGGGCCCATCTCCTTCTACTCCCCCTACAACCTTGCTTTGTTCTCACCAAACCACTGATCATCCCTGGCTAAGCCACATTGTTTTGGGCCCCTGAGCCTCCACTCACCTGGTCATGTGCCCATCCCTTTGTCTGAGATACTTTCTTCCATTTTCCCAGTGCCACCACTGTCTTCCCAATGGAGAGTAAACTCCTGCAGGGCTAAGGACTGGGCTTCCTTCAACTTGGTCGCTCAGTGCCTAGCAGACGGCTGGGCGCCAAGTTAGTGCCCAGTGCATTTTAGTTGGATGGATGGATGGATGGATGGATGGATGGATGGATGGATGGGTATTTGGATGTATAGATGGATGATAAGTGAGTGGAGGGATACATGGAGGGCTGGCTGGCTGGCTGGCTGCAGAGGGATGGTTGGGTGGAACGATGCACAGATGGACGCCTGAATGAATGGGTAAATGGACAGATGGGCGCATGTGTGGATGATGGAACGTGTACACGGATGCTTTTGCCATAAGCTCTGGGGCCCTGCAGCTCCCGAGACCTCTGAATTGATTCGAGGAAGTGAGTTAAAGCAATAATTGCTATCATCTTCCGAGATGAAAGAGACAGACAAGAGCAAGGGAGAAGAGAAGGCAAAAACAAGCCTAATGATTTACTTATTTTAAAAATACTGCGAGCCCTCCACTACTCAGTTAGAAGTTTTTAAACTTTCTTTAAGACTCTGGGAGTGGGGGGTAGGGATGCAAGGCCAAGTGAGTACAGTAAGGAAGGGAAGGGAAAGCAGGGAAAGCACCTGCCTTGGTGAGAGCCCAGGAATCTCTAGGAGCAATTCTGATCAGAAATACTCCTGCTAAGTCCTCCATCTCCACCTTTCTCCCCAACCTATGATCTGCACATACATGAATCCTGATCAATCAGTTCCTGCTAGATCTCACCAGCTGGCGTGATTGCTTAGGATTTCACAGATAGGTATGTTTTCAGCGGGAAGACTATGTCAATCAGGTTTCCTCTTGTTTTCTGGCTTCCTTTAAGTTTTTTTTTCATTCAGGATTTGAAAGTCCAAACGGAACGCATGGGAAAACTGGTACTGAAAACATTGAAATGTTCAAAGGTTAACGGTTGGGTATGGGAAGCATTAGATTTATCATCAGCGTTCTCGCCAAAGAGAAGATAAGGAAAGATGACAGTCATCTACCAATGATGTGTCTTCAGCTTCCCAGGCTCACTCTCTGCTGCCAAACAAACAAGTTTTTGTCCAGTTCTTACTGAGGCCCTGGCCTGGAATGCTAACGCTTGCCTGGTTATAGCATGTCAGCCAAACAGCTGAGAGTTCGGGATGAGCTTTTTCCTAAGGTATTATCACAGTCATTTGCAAAAGTGAGAAAATATTTGGAGATGAACAAGACGAACAAACACTCTTAGAAAGAGAGGCAAAGGATATGAACTTGTAGACAATTTAGCAAACAAAAAAGGAATAGAAATGGTCAGTACTATATGTTGGCTAATTGAATTTAAATAAAAAAAGAAATAAATTAAAAAATAAATAAAAGAATTATACAAAGCCCCCCCAAAAAAGAAAGAAAGAAATGGCCAGTAAGCCTGAAAAAAAGGCTCAACTCAGAAGACAAACAAACTAAAAATAGTAGTAATATTAAATATTTGTGAGCATGCAAGAAGTGAGCTCCATAGGTAGAAGTCTCCATTTGGAGATATATACATATATAAAGTCTCCTAAAAATGCGCTATACTTTGTGACCCAGAAATTTCCACTTTTGGGAATTTGTCATAGGAATTTTTGATTGATGTGCACAAAAATCGAGCAGCAGGGATGTTCAACATAAGACTGTTTATAATATTGAAAAGAGAAAAAAAACTAGTTGTCTCACAGCAGTGGATTAGTTAAATAAATTATGGTTGACTGATGCGGTTGAATACCACAAAGCCATTAAAAATCAAATTGTGGATGTATCATTTGCAAATATCTTGTCCCATTTGGTGGGTTTTTTTGTTTGTTTGTTTGTTTTGTTGATGGTTTCCTTTGCTATGCGAAGACTTTTTATTTTGGTGCAGTCCCAAGAGTTTAATTTTACTTTTGTTTTCCTTGCCAGAGGAGACATGTCTAGAAAAATGTTTCTATGGCTGACGTCGAAGAACAGTTAATAATGTGGAAAGGTGTTCCTGACATACTGTTAAATAAAAGTTTACAGAAAAGTCTGATCACATTTTTGCTGAAAAAAAATTTAAATCCATACTTAGAAAAAAGGTGGCAAGGATATGTTAACTAAGGGGTGATCCCTCCGTGGAGGAATTATACATGATTTTCATTTTGTGCTTTCTTCAGTATTTCTTGAAAATTCTAAAATAAACAGATACTACTTTTAAAATAAGGAAACAGTTGCTTACGCTGTAAAGAACTATCAACAAGTCCGCATCCCCAGATCCACTCACTGCCTCTCTCTGGGGCTTTGCGCTTGAAGAATGTGCATTCTCAACATGGAGAGCCCTAAACTCCAACCCACCCCACCTGATGCTTTCCCGTTTGTCTCTGCACACATCCCTTTCGGGCGCACATGGAACATAAATTCTGAGGGAGCTGAGGTCATATCCTGAACTTGAATGGAACACAAACCTATTTGGGGAAATGCTTCCTGAATTTGACCAATACCTGCCTGATGAGAAAAACTTCACTTATTGCCACTTGGCAAAGAGTCAACTGTACGATTCATATACTCTGTTTAGTTACCTCGAGGAGGATGTGAACCTGGGACTCTCCTTCAGTTGAATCCCATAAAGGCCCTCCCTCCTGTCGGAAAATCTGTCTGTATTCTCCCCGCCTCCTTTCTCCGAGGAATCAGCCCCACTTTACTCATGTTCTTGGTCCTCTCCATCCCATTTCTTAGACGGGATGGAAATCTTGTGTTCGCTTTCAACATTTCCATCTTTACTTTCTGTCACACTGCGTTGGTCAACAAAAATGACTTCTCTAGCTGAACCCACCCACTGGCATCCTTCCTGCCCTGCTTTGTTCCCACTGACCTTTCTCCTGGACTAGGAGAACTGGTCTGGCTGCCCCCGCCAGCGTCAACCAGTCCATCCTGCACACTGCTTTCTTTTTTTAACTATTATTTTTAAAATTTTTTAAAAAATTATTTATTTGAGAGAGAGAGCACGAGCAGGGTGGCAGGGGGAGGGGCAGAGGGAGAAGCTGGCTTCCCGCTGAGCAGGGAGCCCGACGCGGGGCCCGATCCCAGGACCCTGGGATCATGACCTGAGCCGAAGGCAGACGCACATTTCTTTCCAGGAGATCCTTCCAAAACACAAGTCTCATCTTGTCTCTACCCCACTAAACTCCTTCATCGTTGCCTGCAATAGAGCTTCCCCGGTTGGGAAGGTCTTTCAACTTTTCACCATTTGAAATGCCTTAAAAAAAAAGCCTAAGGGGGAAAGTCTACATCAATATGGTATCTATCATCTCGCAAAAGTTCCACATGTTGGATTGATATTTTCTATTCATTATATTTGTTTAGTAACTTAGTTGAATAATCAAATGTCTTCAGTTAATACAGATTGGAAATCAAATTATTGTAAATTAATGTTGTTTTTTGGTCACCAAATTTTACATGCCTCAGATAGGTCCCTGGGGGAGGGCTGCAGAGAAAGGCCTATTACAAAGGGTCTTCAGTATCAAAGAGGTGGGGAACCGCTGGCCCACAGGAGAAGGTCCCAATTTCTTGGCATGGCATTCAAGGCCCCTGGCCCATCTGCCTCTTCCAATGGCCTCCTTCTGTCACGCCTCCACATAGGCCCCATGCTCCAGCCTCTAAGTGCTTCTCGCCTCTCTGGAGCCACACTCCAGGCCATTGCTTTAGCTTGTCCTTCTACCTTAAGCCCTTCTCCTAAATTTCTCCTAAATTTTAAAGGCCTTGCTCTGAATGCCTTCTCCAGCCCCCATTTGGAATTAGTATTCCCCTCCTTGGAGCTCCCGGAGGTCCTGTACATTTCAGGCCACGTCTTATTATTGTTATTTGTAACATGGCTCCCTCCTCCTGAGCCCCTCAAGGGCAATGACCAAGAGTTACAGTGATGTCATTAGCCCCCCTTGCTGGGTCTTGGCTGTGGTCAAGACTCATTGACTATGTGCTGACAGGCTTGAACTCCAGAGTGTGATACCATCCTTGGTGAGATCCAAATGCATCACCATTTACTAAACTTGGGTTTTCCTCTGCATTGGAAAATTGGTTCCGAAACGTTGGAGCAAAGTGCCCTGGTTTAAATCCCAGATCTGCCACTTACTAGGGAGTGACCTTGGGCAAGTCATTTAATCTTGCTATGGTCACTCTCTGAGTAATGAGTGCAAAACATTAACGTTCTGGGATGGTGATGCAGAGCAAATAAAAATAAGCTTTAAAAGGTCCGTCACATGGTAGGCCTCCTATTAATTTTATTTCCCTCTTTTTATGAGAAATGA
This sequence comes from Mirounga leonina, assembly GCF_011800145.1. NCBI lineage: Eukaryota > Metazoa > Chordata > Mammalia > Carnivora > Phocidae > Mirounga > Mirounga leonina. The sequence goes on from NW_023270164.1 coordinate 9,672,928, forward strand.
ACTTGGTAAACTCAATAATCCCGGGCTACTCCATTCATAGAAAAGAACACTTTAAGCTCCCACTTCAAAAGAAAACTTTGGCTTTAGCATTTAGGGCTAGAATTCAGCTTCATACCTTACCCACCCCCCACCCCCCGCCCAACGTCAACCCATTGCCGCCATGATGACTTGACTTTGCTTCAGCTCCCACCCAGAAACTGCATCCTGACTCATTTTCAACAAACTCCTGGACATCATCACATGAAGGGAACAGGAGTTTGCCCCTCCGAGTTATCTAATGGAGATTCTGACCTTATTTCTTCTTTAAAGAACTTCTTGCAAATTGATGTCCCGATGCAGGCATTGCATTTATCAAGACCGAGGAAAGTCCTTCCAAAATTGTAGCTGGTTCTGCTTCGGGGCACCAGAGAAGGAGAGGGAGAAGCCAGCGAGGAAAGAGAACAGCTCAGGGCTGAGACCCACAGCAGCAGCACGGGCCGGCCTGGGCCGAGGCCGGCAGCCTTAGGCCCCAGCTGGGGCTCCATCTCCTGCTCAGGATTCCCCGCTGCAGGCTTCAGCTGCCCACTCAGGGCTGCACAGAGGTGGGTCTTGGCAAAAGAGAGGGGGCTGGCTTCAGGGCGCTGACCCCATCCCAGCTTCCCCAATTTCTGTTTGAGGATGCTAAGGAGCTTGGGGCTAACAGGGCAGGGGAGGAGGTGAGGAAGTCCATGGAGGATGCTGATAACACCGTTTCCAGAGTTACTCTTCCTCTGTCTGGGGCGGCTGCCTCAGGCTGGGGAAGGGCTGACTGGCAGATTTTGGGAAGGACAATGGTCAGGGCTTCCCTGTGCGGTCCTTTCAACAAACACAGGATATCCTGGCTGGGCAGGAAAGGTCCATTCAGGATGTGTGTCCGACCTGGATTCCACCTGGGAGTTTCAAAGGATCCTGAAGGCCTCCACCCTCCACTGTTTGAGTTCTGGGCACATCTGTCCCTATGGATGGCGCGTGCGCAAACACACACGCACACTACATGCATCACACACACACACACACACACACACCAATTTCCCCCCTCTGTGGTGGATACTTAGGCCCCCCCCTTGACTAGCCATCCCAGCCCCACTTTGATTCTATTTGGCTGTGAAATAACTCGAAGTCAGTCGGCTGGCCATTAAGTGGCGCATTTAACACTGATTTGAATGGCGAAAACTTTTGGTTGTTTTGGGAGTAGAAAAACTCAAGTTAGTCCATGTTTCAGCTCTTCTCGCAGATCTGAGCAGGCTGGGGAAAAAGTCTGGTGGCCTCTGCTGTGACAAGGGAGCACCAGAAAGATTCTTCTGCCTGTACCCAGCTCTGTCTGTTCCTCTATCCCCCTCCCACCACCTGCCAGTCCCCCTTCCCTTCAGCACCCTGCCTCCTTTCTCCATGGCCAGCCTGACTTGGTGGCGTTTACTGTCCCACAACTGAATCCTCCTGACAGCAAGATAAGGCCCACAGAGTGGAGTGGAAGGGAGTGCTAATTTAGGGATGGAGAGGCTATATGAGGACCAAACCAGGGAAGGCAGACTTGGGATAGGAGAGGGGGGGAGAAGGCAGATAAGAGGGGGCCAGGGATGGTCTCAGGAGAATCGGGGAGTTTTGTTAAGGATTGGCAGGAAGAGCAGGCTAATGGCAGTTTTTCGATGGTTAAACATATGCTTATAAGCTCACAGTCTGTCCTCCTCAGGGAAATGTTCAGTTGTGTTTGTTTTGAATTCTGGAGTTGTGAGAGTTCTTTATATATTCTCGATACTGGTTCTGTGCTGGATATGTGGCTTGCAAATATTTTCTCCCGGGTGGTAACTTGTCTTTCATCTTCTGAACAGGGTCTTTCACAGAGTCAATGTTTTTAATTTTGATGAAGTCCACGTTGTCAATTTTTCCTTTTATGGATCATGGTTTTAGTGTCAAGTATAAGAACTCTTCACCTACCCTAGACCCCAAAGGCTTTTCTCCTAAGACTTCTTATAAAAGTTTTATAGTTTTAGACTTTCCATTTAAATCTATGACCCAGTTTGAATTAATTTTTGTGTAAGATGTGGTTAGGTCAAACAAAGTTCATAGTTTTGCCAATGGATATCCAGTTGCTCCAGCACCATTTATTAAAAAGACTATCCTTCTTCCATCGAATTGCTCTTGCACCTTTGTCAAAAATCAGTTGTCTGTAATTGTAGGCGTCTATGTCTGGATTCTCAATTCCGTTCCATTGACCTATGTGTCTGTTCCTTTGCCAATGTCACACAATCTTGATTATTGTAGCTATAGACTGTGTCTTGAAATTGGGTAGACTGATAACTCCAACTTTCTTCTTCTTCTTCAAAATTATTCTAGCTACTCTAGTTCACTTGCCTTTCTATATAAATTTTAGAATAATCTTGTCTATACCTACAAAAAAATTTTGCTGAAATTTTGATAGGTGTTGCGTGAAATCTGTATATCAATTTGGGGAGAATTGACATCTTTATTATGTTGAGTCTTCAATTGCATAAACATGTTAGGTCTCTTTATTTATTTGGATCTTTTATTTCTTTCATCAGCATTTGGTAGTTTTCAGCATCTAAGTCCTGTACATTTTTTTAGACTTACACTTAAGTATTTTATTTTTGAAGGAGCATTTGTAAATGGTGTCATGTTTTAAACTTTGGTGTCTACGGGTTCATTGCAAATATATAGAAATACAGTTGAGTTTTGTATGTTGATATTGTATCCTGTGACCTTGTTGAAATGATTTATTAGTTCTAAGAGATTTTTTGTAGATTCCTTGGTATTTTTTTTTAAAGATTTTATTTATTTATCTGACAGATAGACAGCGAGAGAGGGAACACAAGCAGGGGGAGTGGGAGAGGGAGAAGCAGGCCTCCCGCTGAGCAGGGAGCCCGATGCGGGCTCGATCCCAGGACCCTGGGATCATGACCTGAACCAAAGGCAGACACTTAATGACTGAGCCATCCAGGCGCCTCTCCTTGGTATTTTCTATGTAGATTATCATGTCATCCTGAAATAGGGAGTTTTATTTCTTCCTTTCATCAGTATTTTGTACATTCCAAGATCCGAGCCCTATAAATGGTATTATATTTTAGAATTTGTGTTCCACATGTTCACTGTGAGTTGTTTTTTTGTTTTTCTATTTTCAGTTTCACTGATTTCTGGTCTTAACTTTATTAGTTCTTTCCTTCTGCTGGCTTTGGATTTATTGTGCTCTTCTTTTTTTAGTTTCTTGAGATAAGATCTTAGATTATTTATTTGACAACTTTCCTCATTTTAATGGAAGCATTTTACATTATAAATTTATCTTTTGACACTATATTAGCTGTATCCCACAAAATTTGATATGTTGTATTTTTATTTGCATTCAGTTTAATGTACTTTAAAATTTTTCCATGAGACTTCTTCTCTGACCCATGAATTATTTCAACGTATGTTGTTTAGGGTTTCAAAGTGTTTGGACATTTTCCTGCTTTCTTTCTGTTAACTGATTTTTAGTTTGATTCCATTATGGTCCGAAAACACACTCTGTATGGTTTCAATTTTTTTTTAGAGATTTTATTATTTATTTGAGAGAGAGAGAAAGAGAGAGAGAGAGCATGGGCAGGGGGAGGGGCAGAGGGAGAAGGACAAGCAGGGACCCCCACTCAGGGCTCATGTCCAGGACCCTGAGATCATGACCTGAGCCGAAGTCAGATGCTTAACCGACTGATCCAACCAGGCGTCCCTGGTTTCAATTTTTTATTTCAAATTTGTACAGGTTTGTTTATGGTCCAGGATATAGTCTGTCTTGGTGTATGTTTCAGTGAGCTCTTGGCAAAGAATGTGCATTTTCCTCTTGCTGGGCAGAGTGTTGTATAAATGTTGACTAGGTCTTGCTGGTTGACAGTGTTGTTGGCTCTTCTATATCTTTGCTGATTTTCTATCTAGTTGCTTATCAGTTGTGGATTGACTATAATTGTGGATTTTAAGAATTTTCTCTTTCAATTTTATCAGTTTTTGCTTCACATATTTTATGGCTGTCTTGTTTGGTGTACACATTTAAGATTACTATGTCTTTATGATGGATTGACCTTTTTATCACTATGGAATGTCCCTCTCTGTCCTTGATAATTTTCCTTGCCCTCAAGTCTACTTTATATGATTTTAATACAGCTATTCCCACTTTCTTTTGATTAATGTTTGTATGGTGTCTCTTTCTCCATCTTTTACTTCCAACCTAATTATACTGTTATATTGGAAATGTGTTTCTTGTAGACAGTATTGTTGCGCCAAGTTTTGTTTGTTTTATTTTTAATCCACACTGCCAATCCTTGTCTTTTAATTGGTATGTTTAGATCACTAACATTTAATGCAAAAATTGAAAAGTTAGGGCTTAAGTATGCCATTTAATGTTACTTTTATTTGTTCTCTCTGTTTTCTTTGTCCTACCACTGGAACATTTTAGAATTCCATTTGAGTTATCTATAGTGGTTTTTGTTGGGGCTTAAAAAAAATCTGTCAGTTGGCCTTTCCAAGTTGCTGGCTTTTCTAGTACCAAATCTTGAATGTATGAGGCAATAAGAAAACATGGGGAGCTCACAACCATGTCATTCCTCAGGTCTCAACTTCCTTAGCTCATGGGTCTTCTACTTTCCATTTTTCAGTTTGATTTACTTATGATGCCTAGAGTTTTTAGTTGTACTTAGTAGGAGTGATAGGGAAAAGTACTTCTGTACATCTTTCTGGAAGCAGAAGTCCCTCACAGTCTTTTATAGCCTAATCTCAGTAGTGATGTTCCATCACTGTTATTGCATTGTATTTGTTAGAAGCAAGTCATTAGGTCCAGCCCACACATAAGAGGATTATTTGAGGGCATAGATATCAGGAGATGGAATCATTGGGAGCCATTTTAGAAGGATGCCTACCACACCAGAGCTACTCAAATTATGGCCTCCAGACCAGCAGCAACAACATGACTGAAAACTTGTTAGAAATGCAAATTCTCTGGCTCAAACCCAGACCCACTGAATCAGAAACTCTGAGAGTGGGGCCTAACACTCTGTATTTTAACAAGCCCTGCAGGAGATTCTGATGTATTCTAAAGTTTGAGAACCATTTCTCTAAGTAATTTACTAAGATTTTTCACTGGTTTCTGCTTGATCACTTTAGGTAATAGAGAGCCATCTGCAAAACAACCCATTTTATTTTTTAGCTCCTAGTATTTTATTACATAAATAATCCATATTCATTGTGTTCAAATTAGATAATAGAAATAACCAAAAGAAAAAAAATCTGTCTTATCCCCACCAAAAGATAAGCACTGCTAAACTTGGTATATATTAATATTCCAGATTTTTAAAAAAGATACATATATTCACAAAAAAAAGACATCCATCCATCCATCCATAAATCTAGAACCTGATTTTTTGAAACTTAACCAATTCTATTTTTGAATGATTCTAACAGAAAGTATGTCCTTGTGTTGAGCTCAAATTTGCCTCTTTATAATTTCCAATTAGTTTTTGCTTCAGTTTTGCCTCTTGAATTACAACTGACAAGTCCACTTGTTCTGCCACATAAGCCTTCAAATATGGGTAGCAAGTTACCATGTAACTCCTCTCAAGCTAAATATATCCAGTTCTTTGCACATTTTCTCCTATCATAATGCTCCTAGAACATTTGCCATTGTGTGGTCCCTCTGACAATGTTCTTGCTCAGTGGCTCTCAAAGCGTGGCCCTAAAACAAGCTTTATCTGGGAACTTACTAGACATGCAAATTCTTGGGCCTCACCCTAGACCTACTGAGCGGAAACTCTGTGGTAGGGCCTATAATCTGTGCTTTAACAAGTCTTCTGGGTGATTCTGATGCATGCTGAGAACCAATGATATACTTAATTGATCTCCATATTAAGGAGTAGATGTGATCTGGATTTCATTCATGCTGGGCATGATATATCTATTGATATATCAGAGATTATATTTTCTTTTTTTGGCAGCTGCATTTAATCCTCTTGGCTCATACAAACTTTCAGCAAACTAAAATACTCAGTTATTTTTCATATGAACTGTTTTGTCAGGTGCTCTTAGTCTATACTAGCATATGAATTAAAAAAAAAGCTTTAACTTGGGCTCTTGATAGTTTTACCTGTTTAATTGCAACTTGAGTTTTTCCTCCCCAGCTTTATTGGGATATAATTGATATATAACACTGCATAAAATTAAGGTGTACAACACATTGATTTTGATACACATACATTGAGAAAAGATCACCACAGTAGCAATAGTTAACATCTCCAACACATCACAAAATTATCTTTTCTTTTTTTGTGGTGAGGACATGTAAGATCTACTTTCTTAGCAACTTTCAAATATATAATACAGTATTGTTAACTATAAGCACCATGCTGTACATTAAATCCCAAGAACTTATCCATCTTATAACTGAAAGTTTGAACTCTTTAACCAACATCTCCCCATTTTCCCCACCCCCCAGTCCCTGGTAACTACCATTCTACTCTCTGTTTCTGAGTTTGGTTTTTTTAGATTCCACGTATAGGTGATGTCGTAGTGTTTATCTTTATCTTTCTAACTAATTTCACTTAGCATAATGCACTCAAGTTTCTTCCATGTTGTCACAAATGGCAAGACTTCCTTCTTCCTCATGGCTGAGTAATATTCCATTGTATACACCACATCTTCTTCATCCATTCATCTGTTGATGGACACTTAGGTTGTTTCCATATCTTGGCTATAGTGAATAATCCTGCAATGACCATGGAAGTGTAGCTATTTCTTTGAGATACTGATCTCATTTCCTTTGGATACAGGCCCAGAAAGTAGAATTTCTGAATCATATGGTAGTTTTATTTTTAATTTTTTGAGGAACTCCCAACACTGTTTTTCATAGTGGCTGTACCAGTTTACACCCCCACCAGCAAGGGTTCCCTTTTTTCCACATCCTCACCAACACTTGTTGTCTCTTATCTCTTTGGTGATGACCATTCTAACAGATGTGTGATGATATCTCATTGTGGTTTTGACTTGCATTTTCCTGATGATGAGTAATGTCGAGCACCTTTTTGTGTACCTGCTTGCCATCTTTATGTTTTTTTTGGAAAAGTGTCTATTCAGATACTCTGCCCATTTTTTAATCAGATTTTGTTTTTTGCTACTGAGTTGTATGAGTTCTTTGTATATTTTGGATATTGACCCTTTATCAGATATAGGATTTGCAAATATTTTCTCCCATTCCATAGGTTGTCTTTTTATTTTATTAGTGGTTTCCTTTGCCATGCTGAAGCTTTTTAGTTTGATGTAGTTCCACTTGTTTATTTTTGCTTTTGCTGCCTTGGCTTTTGGTATCAATCCAACAAATTATTGCCAACTGATCTAAAGGAGCTTACCACCTATGTTTTCTTCTAGGAGTTTTATGGTTTCAGTCTTATGCTCATGTCTTTAATCCATTTTGAGTTGATTTTTGTGTATGGTGTAAGAGAGTGGTCCATCTTCATGCTTTTGCATGTGACTGTCCAGTTTTCTCAACACCATATATTGAAGAGACTGTCCTTTCCTCATTGCATATTCTTGGCTCTTTGTTGTAAATTAATTGACCTTATATGCATGGGGTTTATTTCTGGGCTCTTAATTCTCTTCTTTTGGTCCATATGTCTATCTTTATGCCAGAACCATACTATTTTGATGACTATAGCTTTGCAGTATAGTTTGAAATCAGGAAGTGTGATGCCTCCAGCTCTGTTTTTTCTCAGGATTGCTTTAGGCTATTTGTTTTTGTTTTGTTTTGTTTTTTGGTTCCATACTAATACTAAGATTTTCTTTTAATTTTTGATGAAAAATGTCATGAGAATTTTGACAGAGATTACACTGAATCTATAGATGGCTTTGAGTAGCCCAGATATTTTAACAATATTAATTCTTCCAGTCCTTAAACATGGGATATCTTCCATTTATTTGTGTATTCTTCAGTATTTTTCAGAGAAAGTCTTACAGTTTTCAGCATACAGATCTTTTACTTCCTCAGTTAAATTTATTCTTTTTTAATTTCTTCTTTTAAAAAATTTTTAGTTTAGATTCAATTTAATTAACATATACTGTATTAATTTCATTTTTGATACCACTGTGAATGGGGTTGTTTTCTTTATTTCTTTTTCAGATATTTCATTATTAGTGTATAGAAATACAACTGGTTTTTGTATGTTAATTTTGAATCTTGTAACTACTGAATTTGTTGATTAGTTCTAATGTTTTTTTTGTTGGAGTCCTTAGAATTTTCTATACATAAGATCATATCATCTGCAAACAAAGATAATTTTACTTTTTTTTCCACTTAGGATACTTTTATTTCTTTTTCTTGCCTGATTGCTCTGGCTAGGACTTCCAGTATTATGTTGAATAAGAGTGGTGAGAGTGAGTACCCTTGTGCTCTTCTTGATCTTAGAGGAAAAGCTTTCAAACTTTCACACTTGTTGAGTATGATGTTAGCTTGTCATATATGACCTTTATTATATTGAAGTATGTTCCTTCTATATCCAATTTATTGAGCATTTTTATCATGAAAAGATGCTGTATTTTGTCAAATGCTGGTTTTCTGCATCTATGGAGATGATCATGATTCTTATCTTTCATCTTTTAATGTTGCGTATGACATTATTGATCTGTGTATGTTGAAACATGCTTGCATCCCAGGGATAAATCCCACTTGATTGTGGTATATGACCCTTTCAGTGTGTTGTTAAATTTGGTTTGCTAATATTTTGCTGAGAGTTTTTGCATCCATATTCATTAGGGGTATTGGCCTGTAGTTTTCTTTTCTTGTAGTGCCCTTATCTGGCTTTGGATCAATCATGAGGACCTCATGAAATTAGTTTGGGAACATTTCTTTCTCTTTGATTTTTTGGAATAATATGAGAAGGATTGGTATTAATTCTTCTTGAAATGTTTGGTAGAATTCACCAGCAAAGCCATCTGCTCCTGAGTTTTCCTGTGTTGGGAGGTTATTGATTACTGATTCAATATCCTTACTTGTTATTGGTCTGTTCAGATTTTCTATCTCTTCCTGATCCAGTTTTGGTAGGTTGTACATTTCTAGGAATTTTTTTCTTTTCAGATTTTTATTTAAATTCTAGTTAGTTAACATACAGTGCAATATTGGTTTCAGGAGTAGAATTCAGTGATTCATCACTTACATACAACACCCTGTGCTCATCACAACAAATGCCCTCTTTAATACCCATCAGCCATCTGGCCCATCCCCTACCCACCTCCCTCCATCAACCCTTAGTTTGTTCTCTCTCTTTAAGAGTCTCTTATGTTTTTGTTTTTGTTTTGTTTTTTAAAGGTTTTATTTATTTATTCGACAGAGAGAAAGATAGCAAGAGCAGGAACACAAGCAAGGGGAGTGGGAGAGGGACAAGCAAGCTTCCCACTGAGCAGGGAGCCTGATGTGGGGCTCGATCCTAGGACCCTGGGATCATGACCTGAGCCGAAGGCAGACATTTAACAACTGAGCCACCCAGGCGCCCCATCTCTTATGTTTTTTTTAAGATTTTATTTTTTTGAGAGAGAAAACAAACAAGAGCATGTGTGCATGTGAGAGCACGAGCAGGGGCTGGGGACAGAGAGAGATGGAGAAGCAGGCTCCCCACTGAGCAGGGAGCCTGACACGGGGCTCAATCCCAGGACCCCAGGATCATGACCTGAGCTGAAGGCAAATGCTTAACTGACTGAGCCACCCATGCTCCCCAGGAATCTCTTATGGCTTGTTTCCCTCTCTCTCACTCTCTTTTTTCTTTTTGTTTCTAGGAATTTATCCATTTCTTCTAGGTTGTCCAAATTATTCTGGGTTGGTGTGTAATTGTTCAAGGTAGTCTCATGATCCTCTATATCTGTGCTATCAATGAAATGTCTCTTTTGTTTCTGATTTTATTTAAGTTTTCTCTTTTTTCTTATTTACTCTAGCTAAAGGTTTGTAAATTTTGTTTATTTTTTCAAAAACTCAGCTCTTAGTTTTGCTGATCTTGTTTATTGTCTAGTGTCTATTTCATTTATTTCTGCTCTGATATTTGTTGTTTCCTTCCTTCGCTAAATTAGAACTTGTTTGTTCTTCTTTTTTATAGTTCTTTGAGGTGCAAAGTTAGATTACTTATTTGAGATCTTTGTTTTCTTAATATATGCATTTATTGCTATAAAATTCCCCCTCATAATTGCTTTTGCAGTATCCCATAGGTTTTAGGGTGTTGTATTTCCATTTTTATTTATTTTGAAATATTTTTTTGATTTCCCTTTTGATTTCTTCTTGGACCCATTGGTTTTTCAGAAGTGTGTTGTTTAGTTTCTACATGCTTGTACATTTTCCAGCTTTCCTTTTGTTGTTGATTTATAGTTTTATACCATGTGCTTAAAGAAGATACTTGGTATGATTTCAACCTTCTTAAATTTGCCAAGACTTGTTTTGTGTCCTATTATGTGATTTATCTTAGAGAATGTTCCATGTGCAATTGAGAAGAATGTGTATTGTGCTGCTGTTGAATAGAATGTTCTATAAATGTCTGTTAGGTCCATTTGGTCTGATGCATGGTTCAAGTCCAACATTTTCTTGTTGATTTTCTGTCTGTATAATCTAGCATTGCTAAAAGTGGGGCATTGAAGTCCCCTACAATTATTGTATTGTTGTCTATTTCTCCCTTCAGATCTGTTAGTATTTGCTTAATATATTTAGGTACTCAGATGTTGGGTACATATATATTTATGATCATTATATCTTCTTGATGAATTAATCCCTCTGTCATTATATAATAACTTTCTTTAGTTTCATTACCATTTTTAACTTACAGTCTTTTGTCTGATGTAGGTAGAGCTACCTTGCTGTTTTCCTCATGCATGGAATTTCTTTTTCCATCCTTTCACTTTGTACCTATGTGTGTCCTTAAAGCTAAAGAGTCTCCTGTTGGTATCATATAGTTGATTCTTGTTGTTTTTTTCCCCATCCAGCCATTCTATTTCTTTTGATTAGAGAATTTAATCCCTTTATATTTAGAGTAATTATTTATAGGTTAGGAGTTACTACTTCTGTTTTATTCATGGTTTTTTGGATGCTTTGAAGTTTCCTTGTTCCTTTCTTCCCTTCTTGCTGCCATTCTTTGTGAATTTATGATTTTCCATAGTGGTATGCTTTGATTCTCCTCTCTTTATCTTTTGTGAATCTACTGTGTGTAGGTTTTTGCTTTGTGGTTATCATGAGGCTTGCGTAAAACATCTTATTGATATAACAGCCTATTTTATGCCAATAACAATTTGACTTTGATCACATTCAAAAACTCTACTCTTTTAGTCCTGCCTTTTATGTTTTTAAAAAAGATTTATTTATTTATTTGAGAGAGAGTGAGAGTGGGGGAGGGGCAGAGGGAGAGGGAAAGAGAATCCTCAAGCAGACTCCCTGCTGAGGGTGGAAACCTATGCAGGGCTTGGTCTCGAGACCCTGAGATCACAAGCTGAGCCAAAGTCAAGAGTGTGGCACTTAACCAACTGAACCACCCAGGCGCCCCTCCTTTTATGTTTTTGATGTCATAATTTATCTCTTTTTATGTTATATATCCATTAACAATTATCATGGCTTTATTTTATTTTATTTATTTATTTATTTATTTATTTTAAATTTTAGCATGGTCTATCCCTACATGGCCCTGAGTCAGGGACTGATCCAAAGGAGTCTGGATGTCGAGTCACACAACACTCACTTGCACAGCTCACTCCTACCTTCAGGCATCAAGCCCTCCCAGCCTGCCAAACAGGGCCTGTCCTCACCCACCAGGCCATCATCCTGAGGCCTACAACTTTCTGCATGCTGCCACTGGCCAGAAAGCCTGAATCATGGTCACCAGGAGACCCCACATAGTCCTGAGGTCCTGGGGCCCACTTTACCTTAGCTACAGTTATTTTTAGTACTCTGTCCTTCAACTTTTATACTCAAGTTAAGTGGCTAATACACCATCGTACTACAGCACTAGAGTATTCTGAATTTGACTGCATATTTACCTTTACCAGTGTTTGTATATTTTCATAGCTGCAAAACCCACTAATAGCCTTTTGGGAGTTTCCTTTTAGGTTACAAGCTTATTTTCTCTTTCTGGTTTTAAAATTCCTTTTCTTTGATTTTTCAAAATTTGATTATAATATGTCTTGTAGAGGATTTTTTTGAATTTGTTTGGTGACATATGAGCTTCATTAACTTCCCCAGATTTGGGAAGTTCTTGGCCATTATTTCTTTAAATAAGCTTTTGGCCCCCACTCCCTCTCTTTTTCTCTGGAACTGCAATCATTTGCAAATTGCTTCTTTTGATGGTATCCCATAGATCTTGTTTTTCATTCTTTTTTCTTTGTTCTTCTCTGACTGGATAATTTCAAGCTTCCTGTCTTCCCTTTTTTTTTTTTTAAAAGACTTATTTATTTATTTTAGAGAAAGAGAGAGAGAGAGAATGGGTGGAGGGGCATAAGGAGAGAGAGAGAGAGAGAATCTCAAGCATACTCCTCACTGATCACAGAGCCTGATGCAGGGCTTGATCCCACAACCCTGAGATTATGACCTGAGCTGAAATCAAGAGTCGGATGCTTAACCAACTGAGCCACCCAGGTGCCCCTCAAGGTTCCTGTATTCTAACTTAAAGATTTTTTTCTTCTGCTTGATTCACTGTGTTGTTGATGCTCTCTAATGCATTCCCCCTCCATTTCATTCATTATGTTCTTCAGCTCTAGAATTTTTTAAATGATTTCTATCACTTTGTTAAACTTCTTGTTTTGTTCATGTATTGTTTTTCTTATTTGTTTGAGTTGTCATTTTGTGTTTTCTTGTACCTTAGTGAGTTTCCTTAATACAGCTATTTTGAATTCTTTACTGGGTAAACTGCAGAGCTCCATGTCTTTGGGATGAATTACTGGAAGATTTTGTGATCCTTTCTTGGTGTAATGCTTCCTTGATTTTTGATGTTCCCTGAAGTTTTGCATCACTGTCTTTGCATTTGGAGTAGCAGGCATCTTCTCCAGTCTTTAATAACTGCTTTTGGGAGAGAAATATCTTCTGTTAGCCTTGCTAGGGATTCTGAAGCTTGTACAGATACACCTTCTCCACACTCCTTGCTCCCTCTTGTGGCAGAATTCTTAAACTGGTATGCCTTCTCTCCATCTTGCAAAGCACCAAAGAGAGTGCTAACAGCCTCACATTTTTTCTCCCAAAAGTAATACTAAAGCTCAAGTTTGTGGTCTCTTCCTGGTCCACAGATTTGGGTCAGCTCTTTAGTCACCTGACAAACCTTGCTCTTGTCACTATCAGGAGCATGCACAGGCAGCCTGCCACAGGGTGAAGGTGTGTGGGGGTGAGGTTCAAGGAGTGCTGGTGGTGCCATGGCCAGTTGGAAAGATTTGAAGTTGAGGTGCCCTTAGTGGCTTATGGGCAGGCTTCTTGATGGAGTCCATCATGCAGTTAGTAGGATTTGCATCCTTTTAATACTCTCCAAGAGTCCTATCTGTTGCCTTCCCAGTCTCTTCCCACCTCTCAGTAATTACAGCTCACTATTCAGTACTCTGGATAGGGTAAGAGTTAAAAGAGCCTCTTTGGCATTGTCTCACACAACTGGGCAATCTGGATGCTCACTCGCATGCTCTTATTTTCCCCTGTGGGAAAAATCATGGGCCGAGATCTTCCTTGGCCCTTGTTGTGCTGCCTCAGAAGAGGGATGATGCAGGTAAAGTCAAACTGTTCCTCTTACTCTCTTCGGTGCATCCAAACTTGTATTTTTTTTGCTCCAACAGTATGCTGGAACTTCTCAGCTGGAAACCTGGAGTTCCACAAAGGCTCTGTCATCTGTGGGTGATTGCCTAAGACAGTGTTTTCTAAGGGATCTTGGAATGTGGCCAAGAGGGCCTGGAGCTAGTCCAGAGCTCACCAAAGGGTCCACAACCAGGACTGAGTCTGTATGCCTCTTGCCCATTCTGTGGGTGGGTGACACTTCTCCTGAGTCTGTTGGTGTATGGTGCTGGAATCCATAGCTCCCACAAAAGCACTTTTATCTGTGAGTGGATACCAAATTGTTGTTGGGGAGGGGGACATGAACAAGAAACTTCTTATTCAGACATGGTGCTGATGTCACTCACTGTATCTTGGGCTTGGCTTCAGTTTCAGTCTTAGAGATATTTTGGATTTGAGAGTTTGTTAATACCAATTTCTGTCATCTGCAATATTTGTAAGCATGTCTTTATCCACTGTGTTAATAAAAAGTATAAAAATGCTGAAGAAGGTGCAGAATTAACAACAGAGCCCTGGGCAAAGTGCTGGGAATGGTGTTCCCGGTTCAATGTGCTTTAGCAAAATATTTATGGTACTTACCATTACTCGAAGGCCTTATTTTAGGTCCCACAACTGGGCTCTGCAGTGGCAGAGCCAAGAGCCCCGGGGAAATTGCTCATGGCCAGTACAGCAGGGGGTTATTGCAGAGAGAACTTGACTCAGCTCCTGAGACATTGGGAAGAGCACTGATTAGGGATACCAACTGTCTCAGTATGCCTAGGACTTGGTTTAGCCCTGGCATACAAGGAAACCCCTTAATCTTGGGAAAACTTGGATGGTTGATCACTAGCACCGGTAGACCTCCCATATGAGGTGTATGACATGGGATCTCAGGTGTGCCATTTGGCTATTAGATTAGAGCACAACCTTTGGAGTTAGTGCGCATGAGAGACACCTTAAGGCAGACCTGTAGATTACACACACACACACACACACACATACACACCCACCCACCCACACACCCACACACGAAGTTTTCTTTTTTTTTTAAACTTAACTTTAACATTTTCTCCTGTCATTAAATATTCTTCTATGAGACCATTTATAAGTATTGCATTCCACTATATAGATGTAGCATAATTTATTTAACAAAACCCTTATTTTTGACATTTTGGTTGCTGATGGATAAGATTTTGACAGCTGAAAATCCTAAACATGATAAAAAACAATTTTTTTCTCATTTCCAAAATACCGTGAATTTTAAGAGCCACCATCAATTTAAATAGCAGCTTTTAAAGGAAAAAAAATATAAGAAACATTACATCAAGTATTCATTAAAAAGTGATCTCAATTATCCCTGTAATTTTTAATACATGCTACTTTCCTTTTTAGAATCATTATCAAATTCTGAATGTGTTTTTCACATTCAGAGTCTGAAGATTTTCCTGAATTGTTCTTCTCCTCAAGCATTCCAAGTGATCTGCTACTTTTCATAGTGTTCTCATGATTCTGGGTCTCTTTGACACCTTTAACTTCATGACATGGCAAGTATAATAGGGAAGATTTTCAGTCTGTACATTTAGATGTGTAAGACATGTAACTTCACATTTTATGACTTAAGTTGATTTCTGCTTTGAGCCCTCCATCCTGGATTGGTGGGAAACCTTAGCATGATTATTTCTTGAGTTCTTCTTTTCTCTTCTAGAATTTCGTTCTGGGAGATTTATTTAACATGCAGCCACTGGATGGGAATATTTGGTGCCACTGTTTCCTTTCCATGTGGCCTGTCATGTCCAGTTCCAGTTGCTTCTCAATGCCTTCAAGCTCCACTTGGGACACATGCTTCAGCCTGCAAGGCTGCCCACCATGTACCTTTAGATATACCTCGAGTGCCATGTTTTGCTGCTCCCTTTCTCCTGGGTTCCTAGTACTACCCAGAGGAGGAGCCTAGATCCCTTCCCTCTTAGGCCTTGTTTATTTTCTAACCCGCCATATTCTCCTCCTGAGGTAATAAGAAAGGGACTAACTCTTTGCTTGAATTGAGGGGCAAGGGGCAGAAAGGGGAAAATACATGTACTATTTGGTTGGAACCTTAGTTTCATTTTTTCCCCCCTAACTGAGTTGTCACTAGAAGTTAAAGAACTTCTCTTAAAACTCAAACAGGCCCAGTGACAGATTTTCCAGAATCTGGCAGCAGCTCTTCATGATGTATGCTCCACCAAGGTAGAGATTTTTATCTGTTTTGCCTCAAGCATCCAGAGCAATTTCTAGCATAGGCTACCTCATTTTGAGTAAAAATTAGAGATCCAAAGCCAATGCGCAGTTGCAATAACAATTACATGAATTGATCCCTTCTACACGTTGCAAAATTCTCAGTTGCCCTTTCATAACTTCTTTTTCAGTTCTGAGGCTGACAATTTCTTCTCATCTTGAATATAAGGTGCTTCCTACTTTCAGAAACACTGGACGATTTTAAAAATGCATAGCTCAGCACTGAAGAAATCTGCAAGGCAGCAGACAACCAGGAAGAAGCACAGTAAGGGCAGTACTTTGATTTGTCTGATCTTAGGGGTGGGACACATGGGCAAATGGTAGGAGGAGGGGCATAGATGAAGGAGCCTTGGCTAGCAGGTGAATGAATGGTTTGGAGTGTCAGGGAAGGTCAATGTGGGTGGCGTGGGATGGATTAATATATGGAGAACACTTAGCAGGCCACGACATGGGGTTGGTTTGAAGGAATGGTGCCCAGGGCCAGGGACATGGCAGTAGGAATGAAAACAAAAGGATGAATGGAAGAGATAATAAGAAGCATAGTCTGCCTGACTTGGAAACTGAGTCAGTGAAAAGAATGAGGGAGCAGCAAGAATCCGTGGACACTCAGAGCCTTCAAATCTGGATGTCTAAGAAAATAGACTACTATTGACAGAAACTGGGAATGAGGAAGAGGAGTTACTGTGGGAAGAAGACAAAAAATCCTGGTTTTGGACCTTTGCATTTAAAATATTAGCTGCTAACATAGGTCTTATTAATTGATCTGGGTGGATATGATTGCTTTAAAATATCAGAATTTGCCCAACTAAACTATTGCTCGTACTTCTATCTCAATGATAAGGCTATAAGAACAATTTTGATAAATACCTTACTGAAATCCAGTAATACTATATCATCAGCATTCTGCTGGTGTGCCAGACTACTAATGCTAAAAATAGGAAGTGAGATGAGCTATCATGGCATTTTCTTGGCGAACCCCTACTAGCCCCTAATGATCTCCATTGCCTCGATCCATAGTCCAGTCTAGACTTTGCAGAGGCCACCTTAAGAATCCACAGTGTCTGAACATCTTCAGTCTCCTGGCAGCTCCATGATCCAAGAGGCTACTCCATATGTGGATCAACCATGAGGAGCACCGTTAGTTGATGTTTTCCAAATGTGTGCATTTCAGGAGCCATCTCGAGATCCATCTTTTGAGCTGAGGCCACGCTCTTCCTGGGCAGCCCCAGCCAATAGCTGGGGCCAATGGCAGAGGCAGTAAGGTCTGGGCATCTCTGCCCATTGAGGGATACCTTTAATGGGGAATCTTCATTCCAGAGCTCCCTGTTGCGTTGGCTGAGGCTTTGTCAAGTCTGCATCATGGTTGGAGGCTCTCCCTGCCCCAAACTGCTTCCTCTCTCCTTATCTTTGCCAAGCATCTTCTACCAATAAATCTCTTGTGCTCCTAACTGCACCTCTGAGTCTGTCTCCTGGAGGGAGGACCCCACTGATAGAAACATGATTTTTCTATGCTCTCCTGACATCGGTCCTGGGATGGAACATCTAAGTTTTGGGGACAGGGGGTCAGAAATAATTTGTTTAACATGAAGTCTCAAGGAAAAGATCTCCAAATTCCTTTAGATTGCTCGAGCTTTAGTTCTTTCTCAACAATATTAGCCCTACTCTCTAATATTTGAAAATAGTTCCCCTTGATATAAAAGATGGCAACCCCATAGGGTTCAGCTTTCTCTCTGTCAGCACTATCTGCCTAAAGGGGTAGATCTGTTCTCTTGTGGTTCTTCTTTAGATGAGCATGGTTAAAAAATTGCCTCTGAGCATATTTATATTCCCTGGTTCTCTACTTTTTAATTTTCCTAACCAGGACTTCAAAATCACTAATAATACTTTACACTGTAGAGATGTCTGTATTTTTATAAAGCACGTTCACATTTATTATTCCACTAGATTCTTACAACAAACTTGTGAAGTAGACTGCAAAGTTGTTAATAATAATTACAGATGGAGGAAACTGGGGTTTAGAGATATTTAATGGGCAACTAGTCACCCAGCTGGTACTACCAGACCTGAGGCTTGAACTCAGCTCTTCTGAAGCGTAACACAGTGCAGCATCCACTCTACCACACCACTTCTCAAGATGTGGTTTGAGCTTGTGCTGGTGGTTTCAGTGAGTCTAACTTGTATCCCCAGATGCGCATAAGCGGTGTTGGGTTTTCAGAAGGTTTTCCATATGTTTTGGCAACACACACATGGCAAGATGGTATACTTCTGAATCGGCCATGTGGGACTAGCCTGTGTCCTGTCCTCTCTACACAGCAGGGACTGCTGCATGACCTACGGATACCTTTGAAGACCTGTATGTTGACATGAAATGTCAGCAACTTCAGATGTCCAGGACTCACCCGAGGAGAGCTTGCCAGCAACCAGGCTTCTTGGTACTGTTTCTCTTGCCTCTTAATTTTGTGTTATTTATCTCCTCATGATGCTGGTTTTGGTTTCTTTCTGCTTTCTTATTCTGGCTTCCCTTTTGGAATTTTTTCCCATCCTACAAAAAACCCCTACTTCCTCTCCAGTAAGTTAGCTTCTAGAAGATGTTCCTCAAACCCTGCCAGCTCTTCTGAAGCCAGGAGACCAGTTTGTACCTGCCTCATTCCTAATGCTGAGTGACTCAGGCAGGAAGGCAAACCTGGATATGCCCATCAGGCTGGGGGAAACCTTCTCGCATTGCCCATAACCTTTGTGTTGCAAGAGAAATGGTTATCTTTTATGGCTTCCTTGACAACTCTGCTCCAAACAGCTCATGAAGCTGCCTTTTTGGAAACACAGGTTGCTGCAGAATCCTGGCCACCTTCTGCCCCTGTGTATGTCCATTGATGCTGGACACATGGTCCTTTCCCTGAGAGGAAGAAAGAGAAGAAAGAATACTTGAAGGACCCTAGGTTATATTTTTTCAAACACCATCTTTAAAAAAAACAAATACGGGGCACCTGGGTGGCTCAGTCAGGTAAGCGTCTGCCTTCGGCTCAGGTCATGATCCCAGGGTCCTGGGATCGAGCCCTGCATCGGGCTCCCGGCGCAGCGGGAAACCTGTTTCTCCCTCTCCCACTCCCCCTGCTTGTGTTCCTTCTCTTGCTGTCTCTCTCTCTGTGTCAAATAAATAAATAAAATCTTAAAAAATATATTTAAAAAATATAAAAGCAATGCATCTTCTTTTATTTATTTGTTTGTTTTAGAAGACAGCGGTGTGTGGGGGGGAGTGGGAAGGGCAGAGGGGGAGAGAGGATCCCAAGCAGGCTCCAAACCCAGAGTGGAGCCCGACACAAAACTTGACCTCAAGACCCTGAGATCATGATCTGAGCCAAAATCAAGAGTCTGACGCATAACCAACTAAGCCACCCAGGCGCCCCACGATGTGTCGTCTTCTTCTTCTTCTTCTTCTTCTTAAGATTTTATTTATTTTTTGACAGAGAGGTAGAGAGAGAGCACAAGTAGGCAGACAGGCAGGCAGAGGGAGAGGGAGAAGCAGGCTCTCTGCTGAGCAGGGAGCCGGACGTGGGGCTCGATCCCAGGACCTTGGGATCATGACCCCAGCCGAAGGCAGATGCTTAACCAACTGAACCCAAGCACCACACACAATGTATCTTCTTAATAGAAAACTTGGAAGATGCAAAAAAAAAATAAAGTAAATGTTAACAGTTCTGAGTATTAACATTAATATTTTTCAGTACATTTATACCATACTTGCTTTTTCACTTAAAAATACACTGATATAATTTTCTGTGTCATTACACAATTTTCTTAAAGGAGGATTTTCCATGGATATATAGTATGTACCATAATTTATTGAACCAGTCCCTATTATTAAGATATCTGCTAAAAATTATCCATGATTTAATTTTTCAAGTGGCAAAGTTTCAAAACGAAACATTTTGTTTTGGTTCCTGAGAGCTCTGGGAAGGTATATCAGATAGGATTATCTTTAACTGCAAGTGACAGACTATTCCTACTGAAATTGGTCTAAATATTACAAAATCTATTATCTCATGTAAGAAGTCCAGATTCAGTGGGCTCCGGCTTCTCAAATATGTCATTAAGGAGACAGGATCTTGCCATCTCTCCGCTTTGCATATTAGGTGAGTCAGTTTTCCCTTCAGGCTGGCTTCCTGGTCCTACATTGGTGGCTGCAATTCTGGGCATCACATTCTTTCATGTCAACTTCCGGTGGAAGAATCGGGGATGTCTCTTTTTTTGGAGCAAAGAACTATTTCCCAGAATTCTCCCTTCAGATCTCATTGGCTAGAACTGGATCAAATCCTACCTCATCACTGGGAAGAGGACCGAGATTACCATGATTGGCTTGGCTCTATTTTTAGAGCTGTGTCTAGGAATACATTTTCTTGCAGGGTAGACAGTAAACAAAAGCAAGGTGTGATTGAGAAGGAAGAACATGGTGCCAATAAATGCTGACTAGTGTCTTTGAACTAGTCTGGTTTGGGTTCCCCAGAAACAAACTCTGAAACAAGGATTTGAGTGCAAGTAGAGTATTTGGGAGGTGATCCCACGAAATTCTGATGGGGGAGGAAGGAGCAGGAAAAATAGGGAGATGAAAGAAGTCAATAAAGAGTACCTTATCAAGCCAGCTACTACTGTGGACAACTGAGGTTCAATCCACTGGGGAATTCTGAAAGACAGTGGACTGCACACACTTCAAAGTTATTCCAGCTGAAGGGCAAGGGGCTGGGGGTATTTCCAGACACAGGGCACATATGGCATACTCTTATCAGCAATTGATGGAGGGCTGCTCTGGGAAATATGAGCTCCGTGGTACTTCTAGCCTGCCCCACACAGGTTGAGTGAACTGTGATCATCAAAGGAAGGCCTCATGCAAAGCACTGCAGTGTTTGAAGTTGGAAGCCATCAGTTAAATAGCAAGTATGGGAATGAAGGAGGTGCCAAGGGTGGACGGGCTGGACGTCCATAGTGTCTGCAAGGTGAGAAGGCAGCAGGGTGTACCACGGTAGGCACCTAAGGAATTGCTGCAGGAAAGGTTTTAATGCTCCAGTGTCAGGCTAAAGACCAAGACTAGTCAATAAAGCGGAAGGAATCACAGAACTATGGAGCTGGAAGCAACCTTAGCAATGATCTAGACTAGTTTAATCTCTTATGCCATTTTAACTGAGGCCAGAAGAGGTGAGTCGATGAGTATCAAGAATTGCACTGTTGAGTAGGAAGATACATATGGATGTGGTTCAGTGTTTCTTGAAGTGTGTTTTTTGGAAAAACAAATCGGCAAGAATGCTCATAGATTTTACAAGTGTAGCATCTGTCACCATGTTGAACCGCGATGTCGTACACCTGAAATGAATGTAGCATTGTGTGTCAACTATACTCACATAAAAAAATTTTAAAAAACAGAATGAAGGCTTTTATGGTTGCATAAGGGTGGTTTTTATTTCCATTATGTTTAACTGCAAGGCTTTTTAGAGCTCTTGAGATGTCAAACCGTTCTATGAAATTCCAAGAGAAGAAAATAGTATGAAGTGTTTCCTACAATTTAAAAAGTTTCAAAAATTTTTAGTTTATTTAAACTAAAAAAAACCCAGTTTATCCATTTCTCCCACTCCCCACCTCTACCCCTTGCAACCACCTATCTGTTCTTTGTACCTATTAGCTTGGTTTCGTATTGTTTTGTTTGTTCATTTTTTAAGATTCCATATGTAAGAACGATCACACAGTATTTGTCTTTCTTTGTCTGACTTATTTCACTTACCATAATCCCCTTGAGGTCTATGCATGTTGTTGCCACTGGCAAGATCTCATTCTTTATTGTGACTGAATAATATTCATATAGATAGATAGATAGATATAGATATAGATATTGTGATTATATATATATATCACAATTTCTTAATCCATTCATCCATCAATGGACAGACACTTGGGTTGTTTCCATATCTTGGCTATTGTAAATAATGCTGCAATGAACATGAGGGTGCAGATACCATTTCACATTAGTGTTTTTGTTTTCTTCAGATAAATGCCCAGAAGTGGAATTGCTGAATCATATGGTAGTTCTATTTTTAATTTTTTGAGGAATCTCCATACTGTTTTTCTTATTGACTGCACCAATTTACGTCCCCACCAACAGTGCACAAGGGTTCCCTTTTCTCCACATTCTTGCCAACACTTGTTATTTCTTGTCTTTTTGATACAGTCATTCTGACAGGTGTGAGGTGGTGTCTTGTTGGGGTTTTGATTTGCATTTCCCTGATGATTAATGATGTTGAGCATCCTTTCATGTACCTGTTGGCCATCAAGATGTCTTCTTTGGAAAAATGTCTATTCAGATCCCCTGCCCATTTTTAATTGAATTGCATGAGTTCTTTACATATTTTGGATATTGGCCCTTTATCAGATGTATGATTTGCAATTCTCTTCTCCCAGTCAGTGGGTTGCCTTTTCATTCTGTTTTTTTTTTTTTTTTTTTTTTTTTTTCTGTGCAGAAGCTGTTTAGTGTGATATAGTCCCATTTGTTTATTTTTGCTTTTGGTGTCAGATTAAAAAATATCATCTCCAAGACCTATGTCACAGGGCTTACCATTTATGTTTTCTTCTAGGAGTTTTATGGTTTCAGGTCTTACATTTAAGTCTTTAATCCAATTTGAGTTTATTTTTGTGCCTGATGTAAGAGAGTGGTCCAATTCCATTCTTTTGCATGTGCCTGTCCAGCAGTCCCAGCACCATTTATTGAAGAGACTGTTTTTTCCCTATTGTATATTCTTGGCTCCTTTGTTGTAAATTAATTGACAATATATAGGTGGGTTTATTTGTGGTGCTCTCATTTCTGTTCCATTGTTTCCTACAATTTTTTGAACAAGGGACACTTTGAGCAGAAACTTTCACAGGCTAGTGTTCCTCACCCACACTCCCCTTGGAAATGCTAATATGGTCTCTGCCTACCCAGTCTTCCTGTGAACCTCTTAGGTTGCCTGATTCATCTTGTAATAAGAAAAGCTCTGAATGGGGGAATTGAAGCCTGGGCTCCATTTTCTTTCCCAGTGGGACATGGTAATTACTGATGTCATAGAGTATGATTTTGCTTAGTTTTCCAGGAGTGGTTGAGGGTTTGTGTCAGTCCAGCTATAGCTGCTTACTCCGCTTGTCTTGTGATCAAAACCAGATGACCTGCACCAGGCAAAGTGTGAAATCAGATGAGCCACAGAGGTTATGTTCCAACCAGTGAAACAAATGTCAACGGCCCCTGAGAGCCTGGGAATGGGGACAATCCTTCCGGTTTCTTTTAAATTGTGTTTCCTAACTGTCTTCTGTTGGAAAAGCCTTCAGTGGTCTGCATTAGATCAATCAGTGTCATCTATTTGCAAGGCCCTTTGCTTGGCAAAGAGAGGAGTGCCAACAGACCAACTCCTTGCAAAGTTGCTAAGGTTGGTGGCAATGTGATCCTTAGCAGCAGACTGTCAGGCTCAGATAGGCCCTTGGTACTTTTTTTTTTCCCCAGAAATCTTCTCATTCCCCAAATATTTTCAAACTGCTGTTTCCTTTCCTTTCTTGTGACACAGTCAAAAGAGGCAGCTCTCGCTGTGGAGGAGCAAAGCTGGGTTCTGTGCCTTGACTCTTTGTTGGAAGAGAAAGAGTTGGAGTGAGGTAGGCTGCCTCAGCCAGCTCTCATAGGCCTGAACTACCAGATACACAAACTATGTGGGGATCCCCTGGCTAAGGGTTACATGTACGTGCTCCCAACATGGCTTATTATCACCTGTAGGTTTGGCCCAACTACAGTTTGTCATTGCAAAGAATTTTGTACCCTGTGGCCCTTCCATTAGTCATGGACCATAAACTTGGCAAAAATATTCCACAACATGACAGAGAGAGATGTGGCATTTCATAAGGCAGCTGTAGCTTGATGTAAACCATCAGATCCCGTTGGTAATAAGGCCAAGTTCAGACATCCTTAGCTTGTTAAAGCATTGAGGGATGGAGAAGGAGAACTAAGTGGTTGTCTGGAAAGGGTGCTGCCTTCCGAGCCAAGAATGAATAGGCTTTTGAAGTATTTCCCAAAGCAGCTGTGGTCAGAGAGAGGGGAATATGTGTCTTTGAGAAGAAATGAGATACTTTTCACCCTTCTTCAAACCCCCAGCTGTGATAAAACATGCAGGTAAGTTTAATCGAGGCATAACAATTTTTCGGAGTTAAACTTGTCCAGAGATTGGCCGACCCCACCAATGAGGCCTTGGGTTTGGGAGGATGGAAAGCAGTGATGTCAATGGCATCTGGAGAGGGTCTGTGTTTTCTGTCCCTTTACCTCCTCTACCTGCCTTCTAGGTATTTATGAGACAGGATGAATCCTAGGCAACCTCCAGTCATCATTTGAAAATGTGGTTTTATTTTAATAAGTGCATTAAATACACATGGCCTGTGTTGGTGAGATCCTAATAAAAAGCATACCACCTAGAGTGGGGTGGGGGGATGGCAGCAAATAGGAAAAAGCAAGTAAAAATCCCTCCAGGCTGGCCCCTCTCGAAATCACTGGAACTTTTAACTAAGGTCTTCCAAACTTGGCTGGTGAGTTTTCACATCTGACTCCTTCTCTGGGCTGCGGTGAGGGGTGGGCCCTTCAGAGGCCCCCATGAAGACATTTAACAGTACTTTCCATAAGTGAGTAACACATTTTCCTGTCTCTGCTTTCCCTTCTACTCCACAACCCAGTGATGTCAGATTCTCCCTGCGAAGGTTTTATTGCCCCTCTTGGGGGTTCTCTTGGGCAAGATTTAAATAGTTCCAGATCAGCTGTATCTCCAATGTGCGTCCACAAACTCTGGGAGTGTGGGCTACCCCCAACACAGCAAATTTTTCCCAGCTACCACATGTCTCTCCTGTGAGAGCTTTTTTGTCATGAATTGGACACCAGGCCATTGTGTCTCCCCCAAGTTCCACGGACACATTTCAAACACTCTACATGGTCCCGTTGAAACCTTTCATAGGCTTGAGGTGAAGAACAGTCACCCCCAGCTTCTTCCGGGGAAGTACTGAGAACACAGTTATCTCTAGAAAAACTAAAATCTGTCTAAAATCCTTCTTCTCTTAATCTCCAACAACTCAACTTTCCCGTGCCCTCGGTGAAGGTGAATCACTGAATTGGTTTTCAGAACCTATTTCGAAATCCCACAACTTGCTTTTTTTTTTTTATTGAGGTATAGTTGATACACAATGTTACATTAGTTTCAAGTGTACAACATAGTGATTTGACAAGTTCTCACAACAGGCTTTGAGGGTGGTATCTCTCACCTTATGGTCTTGGATGAAATTTCCAGTCAACATCTTGCTCTCAGAGATTACTTTGAATTTAGGGACACATTTTCTACTTTAAAGTGGTCACAGTTTGCTGTCCCTGAGAAGCAGATGCTGAGACAGAGTCAGGAGGGCAGATGTTGCCCTGGGGAGTAGCTCCTGTGCAAGGGAGAGGAGGAAGCCGAACTGGGCACGGGACACCATCAAACTGTGACAAGACCTCTCTCAGCCCAGTGGAGAGCTCTGGGGGCAAAGATTGCCAGCTCCGGGAGGCTTGCATTGGGTGGAGATGGCAAGGCTTGTTACCACCGCCTGGCGCAGTCAGTTGCTGGGGGAAGCCCAAGAAGAATGTGCCTTCAGCTACCACCTCCTTAGTCTTCAACTGGGAGCAATGACCGTCATACCCTGAGAAATGTATGACTGCAGCTTGAAAGCCAAGATGAACCCTGATGAAGGAAACTGGTGGAAGCTGTAAGTTAACCGCACTTTTCAGAAGTGGACAGCAAGTTCTTCCTTGAAGGGGGTCTAGGAGCACATCTCCGTGTCTGACACAAAATCTAGTCGATATACTCTGAGAACAAATATAGATCTTTTTAAAAAAATTTTAAATTAACATATAATGTATTATTTGTTTCAGGGGTACAGGTCTGTGATTCATCAGTCTTACACAATTCACAGTGCTCACCATAGCACATACCCTCCCCACTGTCCATCACCCAACCCATCCCTCCCACCCCCCTCCCCTCCAGCAAACCTCAGTTTGTTTCCTGAGATTAAGAGTCTCTTATGGTTTGTCTCCCTCTCTGGTTTCGTCTTGTTTCATTTTTCCCTCCCTTCCCCTATGATCCTCTGTCTTGTTTCTCAAAATCCTCATATCAGTGAGATCATATGATACTTATCTTTCTCTGATTGACTTATTTTGCTTAGCATAATACCCTTTAGTTCCATCCACGTCGTTGCAAATGGCAAGATTTCATTTCTTTGATGGCTGCATAATATTCCATTGTATATATGTACCACCTCTTCTTTATCCATTCATCTGTCAATGGACATCTTGGCTCTTTCCATAGTTTGGCTATTGTGGACATTGCTGCTGTAAACATTGGGGTGCAGGTACCCCTTCGGATCACTACATTTGTATCTTTGGGGTAAATACCCTGTAGTGCAATTGCTGGGTCGCAGGGTAGCTCCATTTTCAACTTTTTGAGGAACCTCCATACTGTTTTCCAGAGTGGCCGCACCAGCTTGCATTCCCACCAACAGTGTAGGAGGGTTCCCCTTTCTCCGCATCCTCGCCAACATCTGTCATTTCCTGACTTGTTAATTTTAACCATTCTGACTGGTGTGAGGTGGTATCTCATTGAGGTACAAATATAGATCTTTTGGAAATCTTTCTCTGTCTTCCTGTCTCTCTCTCCCTATGTGAGGATGCTTCCCTATGAGCCCTATGTGGCTTGTTCTGTCACCTTCATTCAGATCTCTCCCATTCAGATCTCTCTCTGACCCCCTCAGAGAGACTTCCTCTCGTCACTGTGTCTTAAATATCACCCCTTCTTCACTCTTTATTCCCTTACTTAAGTTTGTTTTCTCTACATTGTTCTTTCACTACCTACAATGATATTTATTTCATCATCGTCCCTCTTCTTCAACACAGTTAAGCGAGGCAGGGATCTTGTCTGTTTTGTTCTTTAAATATCCTGGAACTACTACACTGTCATGCACCCCAATGTTTATAACAGCAATTTCCACAGTAGCCAAACTATGGTAAGAGCCTATATGTCCATCGACAGATGAATGGATATTGAACACACACTGATAGGTGTTCAATAAATAATTTTGAAAGAATAAATGAATCTGGATTATGTGACCCCCTTCCTTTCTGGTCTCCTTGCTCTGGCACATAGTGGGGAGGGGGGCTGGGGTTCAAATGGCTGAGTTTACACAGCCATGCTGCTCCGGGGCTCCTGCCCTTGCTCATGGCTTCCAGCTCCTCCAAGCGAGTTTCCCCATCCCCTATTATGCTGGCCTCTAGCAGGAGCTCCTGGACATGGTCTCCTTTATCATTTCCCTACCTCCTGGTGTCAGCAAAAACAGGAATGTGGGGAAGATCACACTTTCTTTTGCCTTTCTCAGTACTATCAAGCAATGTTGATCAGACTTTTCTGAAGGCCCAGGGGTAAAGAGGAACAATAAGAATTGGAATATTTCAGATTCTCTGTGGCCCAAAGGGAAATATGTTAAGCCCTTTGCCTGAATTGGGTTCCCCAAAATTTATATGTTCAAGTCCTAACCCTCAGTACCTGAAACTGTGACTATATGTATATACAGGACCTTTGAAGAGGTAATTAAGGTTAAATGAGGTCAGTAGGGTGGGCCTTAATCCAATATGCCTGGTGTTGTTATAAAGAGGAGATTAGGACACAAACACAGAGGAATGAAGACATGTGAAAACACAAGGAGAAAATGCTTATCTACAAGCCAAGTGGAGAGGCCTCTGAAAACAGAAGAAACAATCCTGCCAACACCTTGATCTTGGACTTCCAGCCTCCAGAACTGTGTGAAAATAAATTTCTGCTCTTTAAGCTAGCCAGTCTGTAGTACTTTGTTATGGTAGCCCCAGCAAACTAATACACCCTTTAAATAGAAGACATCCTGATTCTTGGCCTTGTACCCCCAGGGACATAATCCAATTCCTGGCCAGGTCCACCCTTCTGAAAGAAAAGCTTCTTCAGAAAGAGAAATCAAGGAATTGACCCCATTTACAATTGCACCAAAACCCATAAGATATCTAGGAATAGGCCTAACCACAGAGTACCAAGAGATCTGTACTCTGAAAACATAAAAACACTAATGAAGGAAATTGAAGATGATGCAAAGAAATGGAAGAACATTCCATGCTCAGGCATTAAAAGAACAAATATTGTTAAAATGTCTATATTACCCAAAGCAATTCTGCACATTTAATACAATCCTTATTAAAATACCATGAACATTTTTTCACAGAGCTAGAACAAACAATCCTAAAATTTGTATGGAACCACAAAAGACCCCAAATAGCCAAAGCAATCTTGAAAAAGAAAAGCAAAGCTAGAGGCATCACAATTCTGGACTTCAAGTTATATTACAAAGCTGTAGTGAACAAGACAGGATGGTACTGGCACAAAAACAGACACATAGATCAATGGAACAGAACAGAGAACCTAGAAATGAACCCACAACTATATGGTCAGGTAATCTTCAACAAAGCAGGAAAAAACATCCAATGGAAAAAAGACAGTCTCTTCAACAAATGGTGTTGGGAAAACTGGACAGTAACATGCAAAAGAATGAAATTGGACCACTTTCTTACACCATACACAAAAATAAATTCAAAATGGATGAAAGACCCAAACGTGAGACAGGAATCCATCAAAATCCTAGAGGAGAACGCAGGCAGTAACCTCCTTGACATCGGCCACCACAGGAACTTCTTACTAGACATGTCTCTGGAGGCAAGGGAAACGAAAGCAGAAATGAACTATTGGGATGTCATCAAGATAAAAGCCTTCTGCACAGGAAAGGAAACAATCAACAAAACTAAAAGGCAACCTACAGAATGGGAGAAGATATTTGCAAATGACGTATCTGATAAAGGGTTAGTATCTAAAATATATAAAGGACTTATAAAACTCAACACCCAAAAAATGAATAATCTAATTAAAAATGGGCAGAAGACATGAATAGACATTTTTTCTGAAGAAGACATCCAGATGGCCAACAGACACATGAAAAGATGCTCAACATCATTGATCATCAGGGAAATAGAAATCAAAACTACAATGAAGTATCACCTCACACCTGTCAGAATGACTAAAATTAACAACACAGGAAACAACAGGTGTTGGCGAGTATGCAGAGAAAGGGGAACCCTCTTACACTACTGGTGGGAATGCAAACTGGTGCAGCCACTCTGGAAAACAGTATGGAGGTTCCTCAAAAAGTTAAAAATAGAACTACCCTATGACCCAGCAATTGTACTACTAGGTATTTACCCAAAGGATACAAAAATACAGATTTGAATGGGTACATGCACCCCAATATTTATAGGAGCATTATCAACAATAGTTAAATTATGGAAAGAGCCCAAATGTCCATCAGCTGATGAATGGATAAAGAAGACTTGGTATATACATACAATGGAATATTACTCAGCCATGAAAAAGAATGAATCTTGCCATTTGCAAAGACATAGATAGAGTTACAGTGTATTATGCTAAGCAAAATAAGTCAGTCCAGTAAAGACAAATACCATATGATTTCACTTATATGTGGAATTTAAGAAACAAAACAGATGAACATAGGGGGGAAAATGAGAGGCAAACCAGAAAACAGACTCTTAACTATAGGGAACAAACTGAGGGATACTGGGGGGGAGGAGGGTGGGGGAAGATCTAGACGGGTGATGGGTATTAAGGAGGGCACTTGGGATGAGCACTGGGTGTTGTATATAAGTGATGAATCACTAAATTCTACGCCTGAAACTAATATTACACTGTATGTTAACTAACTTGAATTTAAATAAAAATTTGGAAAAAAATGAAAAAAACATCTTTAATGCTGTGCTGTGTGAATTTCCATCCGCTGTACAGAGGTCATGCCTGTGGTTTGATCTTGACTTTGGACTCATTCCCTGCCCTTACCATGAGTTCTCTAGGACATGCATCTGCCAAAGGACACTTTAAGTCAAAGATGAGTGTTCTAGATGCAAGATTCAGAACATTATAGAGGGCTCTTGTCACTCCAAACCCTTTCTCTATTGAGATCGCACAGTCTGTAGAAGCTTATGGGAATTCTTCCAAGTCATCCAGCGGGGTACTATGGAGTCAATCACCCATATCCATGGCAGATGGAACATCAAATGCAAAGTCTCTAAGGTAGGAAAAATCTTAGTGTATTCAAGGAATGGCAAGAAAGCCAGTGTGGCTGGAACACTGTGACCCTGGGTGGGGGGTTACATAGGAGCTGAACTCAGAGAGTTAACAGTGGTCAGTGGAGTTTGGATTTTGTACCAGATGTGGGAAGTCATAGGCCCTCTCTGGCCACAGAGAGCCTACATGTTTCTGAGCTCACTCTGCTTGCCAGGGGAAGGCAGACTGTAGGAGAGCTAGAGGAGAAATTAGGGGACAAGAAGTAGTCACAGCAGTCCAGATAAGAGGCGATTATGGTTTGGATCAGGACTCAATGGGGAATGTGAAGGAAAGAAAGATATCAAGGATGTGCGCAACAAAGAGGACTCAAGTTGGACCCCAGGGTTTTATCCTGAGCAGCTGGGTGAATGGGGATGTCATTTACTAAGATGGGAAAGCCCTGGAGAGGATTGGAGGTTGAAGGGAAATTATGACTTTGGTTCTAGATATGTTAACGTGTTGCACTGTCAATCTGATAGCTAATTGGTGAGGTTGTATTGGCAGTGAGATATCCAAGTCAAAGTCAGGGGAGAGGTCCAGACTGGTGATTGGGGATTGTGTTTAAAAGCCAAAGTTCTCGGGGCCCCTGTGTGGCTCAGTCAGTTAAGCATCTGACTCTTGGTTTTGGCTCAGGTCCCAATCTTGGGGTCGTGAGTTGGAGCCCCGCGTTGGGCTCCATGCTTAGTGCGGAGTCCGCTTAAGGCTCTCTCTCCCTCTTGCCCCTGCTCCCCTCAAATAAATAAATAAATAAATAAATAAATAAATAAATAAATAAATAAATACATCTTTTTTACAAAGCCAAAATTATCCATAAATCAACTAGGGGACAGGTGTAGAATAACCCTTAGGACACTCCAGACTGTAGAGGTCAGGAAGAGGAGGAGGATCCAACAATGAAAAGGAGCAGCTAGTGAGAAAATAGGAAAACCAAGAAATGGGCCATTGGGAAGTCAAATGAGAGAGATTTCTAGAAAGAGGGAATGATGGATGGTGTCAAATGCTGCTAACAGATGGTTTTCATTTCTTGCTACTTCAAGCACTGCTGCAAAGAACATTCTCATTTCTGTCTTTTTATGTACCTGAGTTTCTCTAGGGTAGACACCTGGAAGGCAAATTGTCAGGTCACGAGGTATAAGCATCTTGTTTTAACTGGCAGCACAAGATTGTGTTCTCCTTCCCCTACATCCCTCACAACCCTTGATGTTATCAGACATTATTTCTTTTTTCCAACCTGATGGGTATGATGAAATGCTGTCTCCCTCTTTATAACTTTTATCGTCCTCAATCCTATTGTCTTGAAGAATCTTCTCATATGTTTGTTAGCCATATCAGCTTCTTCCTCTTTGAATGATCTATTTATATCCTCTGCCCATTTTTCTATTTGACTGTTGGATGATTTAGGAGTTCTTTACATATACAGTTATCCCTCGAACAATATGGGCTTGAACTATGTGGGTCCATTTATATGCAGGGGTTTTTTCCCCATAAATACAGTACAGTACAGTAAATGTATTTTCTCTTCTTGATGATTTTCTTAAACACATTGCCTTTTCTCTAGCTTACTTACTGTGAGAGTACAGTATATAATACATAGAACATACAAAATGTGTTAATTGACTGCTTATGTTATCAGGAAGGCGGTAGGCTATGAGTCATTAAGTTTGGGGGAGTCAAAAGTTAAACGCAGATCTTCAACTGTATGGGGGCTGGTGCCCCAACCCCCATGTTGTTCAAGGGTCAACTGTATTCTGGATACTAATCCTTTGTTAGATATGTGTGCTACAAATAACTTCTACCAAACCGTGGCTTATATTTCACCGTGTTTATGGTGACTTTGTAAACTTCATAAGTTTTTTCTTTCTTGTTTCTCTTTTTTATGTCATTATCTAGAACTTCTTGCTTGCCCCAGATTTATAAATATATTCTCCTGTATTATCTTCTAAAAGTTAAAAGGTTTATTTAGGTATTTAATCCATCAAGAATTAATATTTGTGTTGGGATCTATTTTTCTCTTTATATAAGAATCACAGATTATCTCAGTATCATTTATTGAATTCTGGCTTTATACACCTGTGTAACCCAAACCCTTATCAAGATACAGAATATTATTATTATAACTCTAGAAACCTTCTTCATGTCCCTTTCCAGTGGATCTCCATCTGCAAATACCACTGTTCTGATTTTTTTCACCATAAATTAGTTTTTCTTGTTCTAGAAATTCATTTACATAGAATCAAGCAAGAAATAGTCTTTGCATAAAGTTTATTTCATCCAGCCTAATGTTTCTGAGATTCATACATGTTGTTGTGCATACTGGTTTATTTCATTTTATCACTGAGTAGTATTCCATTGTATGGAATATCACATTGCTTGTTCATTGGTTTCTATGCTTTTTCCTTTTTTAGAATCTTTTTGTTTTGAATTAATTCTTGATTCACAAAAAATTGCAAAGATAGCTTAGGGAGATCTTGTGCCCCCTTCACCCAGTTTCCTCCAGTAGTTACATTTTACATAACTATAGTACAATACGAAACCAGGAAATTGGCATTGGTACAATGTATGTGTGTATGGATCTGTAATTTTATCACGTGTAATCACCACTGTAATCAATATATGTAATAATAATGTAATTTTATCACGTGTAATCACCACTGTAATCAATATACAGAACTATTCCATCACCACAAAGCTTTCCCTCCTGCTACAGTTATAGTTATATCTCTGTCCCTAACTCCTGGCAACCACTAATCTGTTTCTCCATAATTTTGTCATTTTGAGAATGTTATATAAATGGCACCATACAGTATGAGACCTCTTGAGATTGGCTTTTTTTACTTAGCATAATGCTCTGGAGTCCATCCAAGTTGTTGTATGTATCAATAATTTGTTCCTTTTCATTACTGAGTAGTACTCCATGATATGAATGCACCACTGTTTAACCAGTCACCTTTGAAGGATATTTGGGTTGTTTCCAGTTTTTGTTTATTAGTAGTAAAACTGCTATAGACATTTGTGTGCAGGTTTTTGTGTGACTATAAATTTCCATTTCTCTGGGATAAATGTCCAAGAGTGCAATTGCTGGACTACATGGTAATTGTGTTTTTTTCTTCCTTTTTTTTTTTTTAAAGAAACTTCCAAACTGTTTTCCAGAGTGGCTGTGCCATTTTATATTCTTATCAGCAATGTGTGAGACATACAGTTTCTCTACATCTTTGCCAGCATTTGGCATTTCACTATTTTTATTTTAGGTGTCTAATAGGTTTGCAGTGATATCTCATAATGGTCTGAATTTGCATTTCCTGAAAGGCTAGTGATTGAACATCATTCCATGTGCCTATTTGACATCTATATATCCTCTTTGATGAAATGTCGCTTCATGTCTTCATCCCCTTTTAAATACACTTTTTTAAACTGTTGAGTTTTGAGAGTTCTTTATCTGTTCTAGATATGAGTTTTTTGTCACCCAGATAAAACCGAGTGAAGGGTGCACGAGATCCCTCTACTTGTATGTGGCTAGATTTTCTTTTGTTCTATTGATCTATGTGTCTATCCCTCTGCCACTACCACATAGTCTTGACTACTGTAGCTTTATAATGTCTTGCAGTTGGCTAGAGTGATTGCTCCCATTTTATTCTTCCTTTTCAAAGTCGCTTTAGTCATTCTAGATCTTTTGTATTTCCATATAAATTTTATTTTTTTAAGATTTTATTTATTTATTTGAGAGCGAGAGAGCAAGGGGGAGAAGCAGAGGGAGAAGCAGACTCCCCACTGAGCAGGGAGCCAGATATGGGGCTCGATCCCAGGACCCTGAGATCATGACCCGAGCCAGAGGCAGACCCTTAACCAACTGAGCCACCCAGGCGCCCCTCCATATAAATTTTAGACCATTCTTGTCAATATCTACAAAAAATCTTGTTGGGTTTTTGATGGAAATTGTTTTAAACTTGCATACCAATTTGGGGAGAATTGACCTCTTAACTATACTGAGTCTTCCAATTCACAAACACAGTGCGTGTCTCCATTTATTTAGATCTTTGATTTAAATAAATTTTGTAGTTTTCAGCATCTAAGTTCTGTACCTATTTATTTATTTTTTTTGTCAATTGTAAATGGTGTTGTGTTTTAAATTTTGTGTCTATGTGTTCATTGCTAGCATATGGAAATACAATTGAGTTTGGTATGTTGATCATGTATCCTGTGACCTTGCTGAACTGACTTATTCTAAGAGATTTTTTGTAGATTCCTTATTATTTTCTATGTAGATTATCATGTCATCTGCAAATAGGGAGCTTTATTTCTTCCTTTCCAATCTATATGCCTTTTATTAACTTTCCTTGCCTTATTGGGCTGGTTTGGATTTCCAGCACTATGTTGAATAAGAGTAATAAGAACAGACATTCTCACTGCGTGTATTAGTTTCTTGGGAAATTTGTGAAAAATTATCACAAACTTGGTTGCTTAGAACACCAGAAATCTATTCTCCCTCAGTTCGGAAGGCCAGAAGTGTGAGATCAG
Source organism: Mirounga leonina (assembly GCF_011800145.1). Lineage (NCBI taxonomy): Eukaryota > Metazoa > Chordata > Mammalia > Carnivora > Phocidae > Mirounga > Mirounga leonina. The sequence continues at coordinate 9,707,746 of NW_023270164.1, forward strand.
TTTCAGTGAACTGAAATCAAGATGTTGGCAAGGCTGTGCTCTCTCTGGATGCCCTAGGGGAGAATCTTCTCTTTTCTGGTGGCTGTAGGTATTCCTTGGCTTGTGGCCATATAACCCCAATCTCTAAAGCCAGCATCTTCAGATCTCTCTCTGCTCCATCATCACATCACCTTCTTTTCTGTGTGTCTTATTAAATCTCTCTTTGCCTCCCTTTTATAAGGATACATGTGATTGCATTTAGGCCCATCCAGATAATCTAGGATAATCTCCCCATCTCAGGATTCTTAATCACATTTGCAAAGTCTTTGTTTTATATAAGGTAACATTTATAAGTTCTGGGGATTAATATTTATAAGATCTTTGGGAGCCACCATTCAACCCACTACAGTCTGCCCTCTACCCTTTAAAGGTTCGTATCCATCCCATGTGCAAAATACATTCACCCTATACCAACATTCCTTAAAGCCTCAAGCTATTATATAGCATTAACTTGAAATAAAAAATCTTATATAAATATCATCAGCTCAAAAGACCCAAATCTCATTATCTAAATAATCTAAATCAGGTATGGATGAGAGTCTGGCTATGATTCATCCTGGAGCAAAATTCCTCTCCATCTGTGGACCTGTATAACTAAAGAACAAATTGTCTGATCCCCAAATACAGTGGAGGGTCAGGCATAGTACAACAGTTATAGATAGTCCCATTCTAAGACGAGAGATGGAAAGAAGAAAGAGGTCACTGGTCCCAAGGAATTTCAAAATCAACCAGCACAAATTTCATTAAGCTTGAAGGGCTGGGAATAATCCTCAGTGGTTTGAGGCATTGTCCCCTGGGTCTGTGGCTCTTGTCTCTCTATACTTGTAGGTCTGATGTCTGGGCCCAAAGCTCTGCCCTCTGGACTTAGGGGTCTGTCTTTGAAGTTGTTCTTCATTGTTTCTTGAAGGATAGTACATTTTGCAGCTAAGTAGTAGAGTTTTGAGAGTCCAATGGCCTTCCTTCATTTTGTCCTGTCTTTACCTCATTCTGTCCAACCTGGTAGTGTTTCTGCTGCGGTCACATTCTCAAAAAGTTTGTGAGTCTCCTGGGCACATCACAGGGATTTGCACCATTAGACAAGAAGGTTATCCACAGATATTTCCTGGGTCATTCCATCTCTATCCTGGCTTCTGCTGAGGTAGTTGAGGGGATCCTTGAGTTACACACCCAACCTCTTAAGTAACTAGGGCTAGCAAAATGCTGTCCAGCCACACCTTTGGCCTTCTCTCCAGAGCATGCCTTCCTGACAGCAAATCTCCTAATTTTAACATCCTTTGCAATCCAAATAGGCTGAGAATTTCCCAAATCATCAAGTGCTGATTCCTTTTGGCTTAGGAGTTTTTTCCTCTTACATTTTACTGTAAACAAAAGAAGAAACCAGGCTTCAATATTTTGTTTGGAAATCTCAGCTAAATGTTCAAGTTCTGCTATCACTTAAAAGTTCTTGTAATATCACTTACAAGTTCTACTTGCCACACAACTGTTGGACACCATTCAGCTAAGTTTCCTGCTACCATGTAACAAAGATCATCTTTTCTCCAGTGTCCTGTCACATTTTCCTCATTTCTTTCTTAGTCCTCACCAGTGGCAAATTTAACATCCAGATTTTCTACCAACATTCTGCTCAAGTGGTGGTGAAAGCTTTGACCCTCCATTGGGCTTCCTCTGACACTACCTGCCATAGGAATTGGGGTGCTTCCTTATAGTCTAGTGGGGGTGGAGGTCTGGACTCTCCGGGGGTGGAGGTCTGGACTCTCCACTAGGTTTTTTTTACTGGTGGGGGTGGGGCTGGAGCTGCAGTTTTTTTCTGTAGTATTTGCCTGGAGTAGACCTGTAATCCTCTAAAAGTTTTCTGTCCTGCTCGGTTGTTCCTTTCCTAGTTCTTTGGGTAGAGAATGCAGGCTTTTTTTTTTTTTTTTTTTGGTCTGCTTCTATTGACATTTCTGTGTTGTAAGCCTGTCCAGTATCAAGGCTGGGATATATAAGGCAAAAAGAAAACTAAGGGAATTCACCATTGCGTTGTTCCTTGTGTCCCAAGGTAACTAGATGGTTTGTCTTGTCTGTAACTTCCAGTCTCTAAAAAAATTATATATATATATATATATATATATATGAATATATATGTATATGAATAATGTCCAGGGTTTATGGTTATACTTAGCAGGGGAATAGGGAAAAATGTGTCTACTCCATTTTCCTGGAAATGCAAATGCTTCTATCATTTTAAAAGAAATAAAACTCTTCCAAACATATGAAATTTATTTGGCTTTGCATTGGAGTCAGGCCAACCTGGATTTGAAATTTTGCTTGACTGTTAACCAAAGGTATAATTTAGTTTGATAACCATCCTGTACCCATTTCATTGACTTTAAAATAAGACTAGTAATATCTATTTGATAAGGTTTTTTTGATGGTGAAGTCAGAAATGTATCTGAAATACTCATCACAGTGTCTATCTAGCATGCTGTAAGTATTCAATAAGTGGCAACAAATCTTGTTATTATTTCAAAATAATGAGATCATTTGTCAGATTCTTCAATAAATAGCTCCTTCCTCATTGACTGGCCCTTCATTATGGATCTTATACTAGGAAGTTTCCGGATTATTTATTTTTGGTGGTGAATGTGTCTACACTTGCATCAGTATCATGGTGTTCTAATTGTTATACTTTTATGATGCTTTAAAGCTGAAATGGTTAATACATCATTACTTTTCTTTGTGTTTTTTATTAGCTTAAAAAAATTTTCCCTCTAGTTTTTTCATCTTTTCCCTGCTATTATGTTAGATGTTCTTTAAAAATCTTTTTGAAAAATTCAAAACCAAATCCCATTGGGACTTTAACTGGAATTTTGTTTGACCTTTAAATTAATTGGGAAAGAATTGACATCTATATACTATAGAGGTATCGTCATCTAGGAAAATGGTATGTTCTTCTCAACGATGTTATCGTTATCTCAATGATGTTTGGGAATTTTTCACGGAATTTCTTAGATTTATGTTAAGTTCATTCCTGGTTATTTTAAGTTTTAACAATTATTATGTTGGGATGCTCCAGTTCTATTACCAAATTGATAACTAGATATTTTGTGATGACCTTCCCTGCATAATTTGTGGGTTAGTTTGGCCAGTATTTTTTAATTGATTTTCTTAGGGTTTCCAGGTAGCCCTTCATATGGTGATAAACTGGTGTCTTCCTTTCCAGTAATTATAGCTCTTATTTCTGTTTTACATATTATTGCCTTGGTCAGAGCTCCGAGAGTCATGTTTGTGGTGTCTAAATGAGGTGTCCATCCTGATCAGAAGAGGGTCCCCAAATGTGGGGCGATGAAGGGGTGAAAGCCAGTGGCGTGGGCGGTAGAAAGAATTCACCTGAGGCACAACAAAGGAGATAGAAATTTACCGAATACACCACAAGGGAGGGACGGGCAGGACAGCAGAGGAGAGACTGTCAGCCATGAGGCAGTGGGTAGGGGCTGTTTTCAAAGGGGGAAGATGATGAGGTAGGTGATGAATGGCATTTTCCCTTTTTTGGTAACTGTGCCCAGTTGTATGTAGCCCATTGGTTAGTTAGGGCCTATGGATGTCTTTAGGTGGGTCACCTGATGCGCCTGTCTGTATTCAGCCAGGGGGTTGCTGTGGGCCCTTTCTACATTCCATCGCTCAAGCCTGTTTGCCTAAAAGATGCCTCTACAGTGTTAAAATTAACATCTCATAGTGAACATCATTATTTTGTTTCTGCTCTTGATAGAAATGTCTCCCATTATTTCAGCTGAGTATAAAGTTAATTGGGTTGAGATAAAAAAACATTTATCCTATAAAATAATGGTTGTTTGCTTTCTGGAGGTCATAGAACCCTTTGAGAATCTGATGACAGTTTTACGAATTTTATTTCTAAAAAATACTTGCAGATACCCATGCACAATTTTGCCTACAATTTCATGGGATCACAACCCCCCTGAACTATTATTCATGGACCCCCTAGGACCCTAAGTTAGGAACTTCTGATACCAAGGAAATACCCATTGATTCTTAATTTTAAAGGGTTTTCATATTTAAAATCATGAGTTGGATTTGAACTTCATTAAAATGCTTTAAAAGCATTCTTAGTGATGAGCTTTCTTATTTAACCTATTGATGGGATATATGCTATTTATAGACTTCCTACTATAAATTAAATCCTGTAGACTTGGAACAAACTCTAATTAGGTACGGATATGATAGGTTATTATTTTAATATTCTGTTGCATTTGACTTTATATGTGTTAAAAAAACAAAATCCAACTAAGTTTAAAGATCTAATTGGCTTTATTAAGCGATTCAGGAATCAGGCAGCATCTCATCTTGCAAGTAGAGAGATGCTCTGAGGAGTTGTACAAAATGGAAGGTTTTTATAGGCCAGAAGGGTGGGGCGAGGAAGTTACTAGCAAAAGAAAAGAAAGGATTGTTTTAAGCCAGGACGGTTTCTTTTGAGGTGGGGGGACAGAAAAGTTTTTATCATACAGATGACCTCCCTAGTGCTGATCAGGAAATTTCAGATTGGCTGTTACAAAGTCACATTCCTAGGAGAGACTGAAACTGTTGTAAATCTTGGTTTGCTGTCATGAGGGGCAAATGACTTCATTTTGGGCTTGGTTTTTCTTTAACATATTATTTATGCATTTGGGCTCTTTTTAAAAGTGCTAATGGTCTATATCTAATTTTAGCTGTTCTTGTCAGGTTTAGTGTCAGATTTAGTTCAGTTACACAAGACAAATTGAGTAGGTTCCTGTTTTTGTTTTGTTTTCTGTTTGTTTTTTAATTCCTGGAACAATTTATGGAGCATTAGAAGTTAGCTAATTGAGAGTTTGAAAGGACCCATCAGTGAAACTATTTGGTCCTTCAGCCTTCCTTTGAAGGTGCTTCCCTGCAAACTTTTCTTTCTTTATCACTTATAGGTCTGTTTGCATGTTCTCCTCCTTCTTTATATGCCTCCAGAAAATTCTCCATGTCACCAAGCTTGTCAAACCCACACATCTGTGTTCTTTTTTGTCCATTATATTTCTATTTATTTGTATTTCCTCTCTTCTTAAAGTTGTATTTTGCAAAGTTTTGTCTAATTTTTTGAGAACAATTTTATTTTCCTTATTTTCAGTTAATTTACTCATGATTTTCTATTATGTCTATCCTCTTGATTTCCCTAGGATTGTTTTTGCTATCTTCTGACAAACTTCTTGAATTAAATTTTTAATATTGTAAATCCATTTTTTAAATAACAGAATCTATTAAGGCTATGAATTCACATCTGAGGACAATTTTGACCATATTCTATAAAATCGAGATACAGTGTCATTTTCACTCTTGAATATCCACATACTGTGGTTTTATTTTCTCTTGACCCAATAACTACATAGGAATGATTGTATGCTACTGGTTGATAAAGATTGAATAAAAAAAAATCATATATATTTCTTCCCACTATGGGATTTCTCGGAGACCATACTATGGCATTGTGAATTTCTAGGAAGGTAATGAATATGCAGCATTTCTTACATTTATTGTCCATGGAACCCTTTTACTGTGGAACACTTAACATTTTGCATGACGTTCGGGTCAGAGATAGGAAAGCATTGCTCTAGCATAGTGTTTTCCAAATCGCGGAAAGTACCCCATTAATTATGTTGGGAATCAGTTTAGGTTGTGATTAGCTTAAAAAAGAAGTTTAGAAATTGGCTCAGCACTGCTCTTACTATGCATATATCCTTGTCCCCTTATGATCTGGGCTGCCAAGCTTCATTAAACACATTTTTTCCCATGTTTCGTTTTTTATATTATTTATTGGCATTTTTGGGTATAGTATTTAAATGTTCATAAAATATATGTGATACTGACTTTATGCTTTTACTTTATGATTTGTAGTAATAGTATTGTTTAGTGAAACATTTGATTCATTTACATGTATGGGTCATGATGTAAAATGTACTTCTTACTCAGAGTCATGGTTGAAAAAGTTGAAAAACAATTCTAGAATATCAGTCCAAGGCATGGGAAATACTTGGAGGATAAAAGGAGATGATTCAAATAAAGTGAATTTGTGGGGCCCATTGTACATTGAAAATGTGAGGCAGCTTATTTAAAAAGCAGAAAAAATTTATTTTTTTAAAGATTCCACATATGAGTGAAATCATATGGTATTTGTCTTTGTCTGACTTATTTCACTTAACATAATACCATCTAGGTCCATCCATGTTGTTGCAAATGGCAAGATTTTATTCTTTTTAATGGTTGCATAATATTCCATTACATTTAACATACATATATCCATGTCCATATATATGTATCTGTATGTATACACATATGCCACATATTTCTTATCCATTTGTCTATCGATGGACACTTGGGCTGCTTCCATAGCTTGACTATTGTAAATAATGCTGCAATAAACATAGGGGCACACATATCTTTTCAAATTAGTGTTAATCAGACCTATAAATTCAGAAAACAAGCTGGTGGTTGCCAGAGGGGAGGGGAGTGGGGGAATGGGCAAAATGGGTGAAGGGGAGTGGGAGATATAGGCTTCCAGATATGGAATGAGTAAGTCATGGGGATGAAAGGTCCAGCAAAGGGAATATAGTCAACGGTATTGTAATGACGTTGTACGGTGACAGGTGTAGCTACCCTTGTGGTGAGCACAGCGTAACATATAGAGATGTTGAATCATATGTCATACACCTGAAACTAATGTAACATTGTGTGTCAACTATGCTAAAAAAAAAAAAAGGGAGCAAAGGTAGCCTATTATATACTTTTTTTTTTAAAGCAGGAAAAAGTACCACTAAAGATACCAAAATAATAGAGTTTTTTCTTTTCTTCCATAGTCTCTCTCCACCTGTCATGCTATTTTTATTTGCTATTAGAAGTCCTGCTCCCCCGGGCCTGAATCCTGGGGTGCCTCCTCCCTTTAGCTGCAGAACAGACATTACAGCGTGGCCAGGTGGGGAAGTCCATCCAGCCGGTTCTCCTTCCAAAGGACCCACTGCTGCAATCCTGAGCAGATGAAAAGGAGTGATTCCCGAAGGACTGTGACCTTGTGCCTGACCCTGCTCTGCATCTGGATTGGGGGTGGTTGAGAGGCTTGTCCTCCTCTGAGTCACACTAAATGCTCAGAGGAGCTGTTAGTCCAGGCAAGGACCACAGCCACCATGCTCCGCGCAGAGAGCCAAGGGCGCATGTGCCCAACCTGGTACCTAAGTCCTTGCTGAGGCCATGGATCCTGGAGGTAGGGTGGGGGTGGGAACCATTCCAGAGAGTAGGGAGGCTCCAAGGCTCTGGAACATGTTCCATTGTCCTATCTGACTTCACCTAGTAAACACAAATGCAAAGGTTAAATTGTTAAGAACATCAAGATGGTGATCACAATGCATTAATTTCCAAGTGTGGGGTTTGAGGGGATGATTCACTGGGATGGTGATTTCTAGGGGGGTGCGGTCGGGAGATGGACAAAATAGGTAAAGAAGAGTGGGAGGTACAGGCTTTGTTATGGAACGAATGAGTCACGGGGATGAAGGGATGAAAGGTCCAGCATAGGGAATAGAGTCAATGATAATGTAATAGCGCTGAATGGTGACAGATGGGAGCTACACTTGCGTCCAGCGTAGCTTCACATACAGAATCACTATGTTGTACACCTGAAACTCATGTAACATTGTGTGTCAAATACACTTCAGTAAAAAAAAAAAAAGCTTCACTGGGAGGATTCACAGGACTCAGAATACAGTTGTATTCATCTCTAAGATGTATCTCAGTCAAACGCCACGGAGCACAATCAACAAAGTGAAAAAGTGCACAGGGCCAAGTCCAGGTGCAGTTTTCCAAGAATCCTCTCCCAATGGACTCACAAATGAATTATGACGACACGTGTGACATGCTCCCAACCTTGGAATCTCATTAGAGATTCAGTGCCCAGGATTTTTATTGCCGACTCATCATGTAGGCACCCCTTGCCTGGCACCTAGCCAAATTCCAGCCTCCCAGAAGGAAAGCAGTTCAGCATAAACAACACTGTTTGCATAGGTGAGGCTCAGTGAGCTGCCCTTATCTGTTCTGGGAATGGTGGGAACCCTCCCCAAATCCAAGTGTCCAGACGCCAGCCAAGGACCCATCTTGTAAGCAGGCCTTTCCAAGGATAAGCAGTCAGGCCTGCTGGGTTAATTCTCTTCTGCACAGGAACCTTCTGGAACGTGGGGCCCAGTGCTGTAACAAAGCCGTGCTCTGTGAAATGGCACAAGAAAGTGGGGAGTGCAGGCTGCACTCCGAGGGTGGTGGACACAGAGAGTAGCCCTGAAGTCTTCAGGGTCAATAGAGCAGGGACCTTCGGCCACTTGGCTGCTCTGTCCTCTGGTGTTGGGTGGAAAACAGGCTGAAAGTGCCCATTTTCATGTTCTTCCCCTTAACCACTGACAAAGAGTCTCTCTTTGACCAAACGGTAGTCGGGCAGGCTCTTCTGAATCCTCTCCCAACTAGGCCTTGACTTTGGGGCTTTGGTGTTCATCTCTGCATTGTCCAGTTTTAACAAGAACCCTGCTAAGTCAATCTAGACAAAATCCTCCGTCTTCCATATCTGATCACCCTCCACATCTGATAGGGTTCCTTTGCCCCCACCACACCCCAGGTGATATCTGATCACCCTGGCCCACCGTCAGCAAGAATCATGTCAGAAATCATCATTTCTTAGTGAATTTCCATTCACTGACCACCACCCCGCCCCCAGCCCCTGGTCCTTGGCTATAAATTCCCACTTTTCCTTGTTGCATTCAGAGTTGAGCCCAATGTCTCTCCCTACTGCAAAACCCCTGCCGTGGTCCCTCCACCAATCATGATGGTCCTGATAAAGTCTGCCTTACCATTCTTTCTCAAGTGTGAATAACTTTTTCTTTAGAACCATCACTCACACCCTTCAATTAACCGAACTGCTACTGACTCACAGTGTCATCATGGGAAGAGACGAGAGGAAAATATGTCTTAAAAATCAAAAGTGATGGCAATTTTGTGTTATCATGCGCTTAAGCAGATGCTAAAGTGACTTGATACACGTGCCCTTTATTACTTCTCTTACTAATAAAAACTTGAGAGTCTATAGGTGTTAGTTGACTATTGCTGCAGAACAAGCCACTCCAAAACATAGTGGTTGAACACACCAAACATTTATTTAGCTCACAAGCCTGTGGGTTAGTGACTTGGGCTGGGCTCAGGCAGTTCTTCTGTTGGTTTCATTCGGGTTCAGTCATACATCTGCAGTTGGCTCCCCATTAGCTAGTGGCTCTGCTTCTAGGGGCTGGATGGTGGAGGCTATGGCAACAGGGGTGACTGGGTCATGTGTCTTTCTGGCCTGGGCTTATTCACACAGAGGCAGGTAGATTTTCAAGAGACGTAGGAGATAGCAGGCTCTGATGCACAAATGCTTTTGAAGTCTCTGCTTGTGCGGCATGTGCTAATGTCCCATTGACCAAAACATGGCATCCAACCCAGATTCAGTAGGTGGAAAACAGACTCCATCTCTGGATGCAAGGGTCTGCGATGCCCCTTTTAGGGGCATAGAAGCTGGGAGCAGAAAAATTTGTAGCCTTCTTTCTATTGACTCACTGGAACCCCATTTTAGGAAACAGAGAAATTAATGGCAACTAGTATAATCTTTAAGTGGAATTCCAATCCATTGTGGGATGGAGCGTTCATTAATTCTTTTGTGAAAATTGAGTCGTTTTATGGAAGTCTGAATCTGATATAAAAAGAACAAATGGGCTCATTTATAGGGGGTCTGTACAGATAGCTTGACAACAGTGACAACCATGAAAAGCGTACACACACCCATTGATTTAATTTCCAGTAGAGGAAAAAATACAAAAATACAGGTTTGTTAGAAAATTGGTAGATGCACCAGCAGATCACATTGGGACTCTGAACTCTTTCTGACAAGCCTAATTTGTAGAACCCATTAATAAGGTCTGTTTGTTTCCTGTTCTGTCTTTTAGTTGGGTATTATTATACCATATGGTGGGTTGTTCATTCTCCTCACTATTCAGACTTGAAATGGAGAGCAAAAACGTTTTTCTTGTTATTCTTTTTGTTCAGCTTAACAGAAGAATTAAAGCCATACAGGATATGTGCTGTCCCCTGAGTATTTGTGTTTCAAGAAGCAGAACTTCGCATTTCTAAAATTGCCCTCAAGGATCTTAATTTGGCCTTGAAAACACCCACACAATGGGATTTTGATACTTTTACTGTCAATGAACTTTAAACACATGTCTTCCAGTTCCAGTAAGGCCTCTGATTGCTTTTCCTTCTTCCTGCAAATTATGTGTATTCAACAGCATGTGATCTAGTTCTTAGAAACATTGAGTCGTCGGGCACTGACTACTAGGCCTTGCTTGGCACGGAAGGCCACAGAGAACACTGTGGGGAGGGAAGACCCCTCGCTTCTGCCCTCTCCAGGCAGAAAGCACCTGAGGAGGGAGCTCTTCACCCAGGGGCCTGGAGTTCCTGTGGCCAGTAGCTGGTGGCTCTGGGGTCTTTCCCAAGGGTTGGTGGCTATGTTGAACTAGAAGTCAGAACTGTTGGCAGTTTAGGAGAGACTCACCAATGCTTTTACTTCACTCCTTTAAGCACGAGCTCTGGGGAAGAAGTTGTTTGAATCTGCTAGGGCTGTCCTAACACATGCCATAGACTGGGGGGCTTAACCAACAGACATTTATTTCCTCACGGTTCTGGAGCTGGAAGTCCAAGAACAGAGTGCCAACATGGTCAGGTTCAGGTGAGGACCCTCTTCCTGGCTCTCAGAGGCCACCTTTTCAACATATAGTCACATGGGCTTTCCCTGATGTGTGAGTGCGTGGAGAAAGAGCATTTTCCTCTTAGATAGGCACTGATTCCATCATGGGGGCCCCATCCCCATGACCTCATCTAAACCTAATCGTCTGCTAAAGGCCCACCTCCAAGTACCACCATATTGGGGGTTAGGGCTTCAACATCAGAATTTGTTGGGGGGGGGCACAATTTAGTTAGTAATAGAAGTGTTTATCTGGGGATGGGGTAAGGAGGGATCAGAGCTCCTGGGGGCTGGGAATCCTCACTCCATGCAACAATTTACTCCCAGTCCCCACTTCTTAATCATCGTTCGGGTGCCCAGGAGCAGCCTAGGGGCCCTCAGGACTGCCCAGAATTTCTACCCCTGTGCTCCTTCCCACTGCCACCCTGGAGACTTGGGGAGGCTCGTCTTACTTCTTCCAGAGACATCTTATTACTCATGTGACTGTAGCAGTCTGCATTTTCCAAAAATGGCTGAGATAGTAACTTCCATCCCAACATTCTTCCACACCCGTATCACTCCCCATTAAGAGGTGAAGTCTCTGTCCCTTCCCCTTGAACCTAGTGGACCTTTTTGACTGCCTCGACCAATAAAGTGTGGAGAAAGGAATGTTACATGACTTCTGAGGTGTGATCATAAAACTACTCTGCCCTTCTTCCATCTTCGTCCCTTGGCATGCTCACTCTTGGAACCAGCGTCATGCTCTTAGGAAGCTCAAACTAGCCTATACAGAGAGCACAGGGAGAGCCATGGAGAGGAGCTCAGCCCAGCTGAGGTTCCAGCCAATTGCTATGTCACCCCAGCCTTTGAGTCTTTCCAGTGGGGACTCCAGAAATTGGGAAACAGGGAAAAACCGTCTCTGCTGTCTGTTAGAGCTTGAATTCCTGACCCATATTCTCTCTGAGCAGAATAAAATGTTTCTTGGTTTCCACCACCATGTTTGGGAGGTTTGTTATATAGGAATAGTGAGTGGAGCAGGGATCCTTTCCTGGGGTCCAGATTCTGAAGAAAAGGCACAATCCTCTTCTAGAAAAGCAGCATTACAAGCAGGGTGAGCAACCATCCTGGTTGCCCGGGACTCGGGACTTTTCAGCGTTAAATCCCAGAATGTCCCAGGTGAACCAGGATGAGTTGGCCATCCCTGAAGGAGGGCGAAGAGCCTCCAGGAAGGAATGATCGGTAAGGGAGATGGGATTTCCCAGGGCCTGGGTGATTTTTTTTTCCTGCAGCTTTATTGAGATCCAATTAACATCAAACCCTGTGAAAGTTTAAGGTGTGCATGTGATGATTTGATACGTGTTTACCACGGTAGGGTTACATCCTTCACCTCACATAAATTATCCTTTCGTTATTGTTGTTATGGTGAGAACGTTGAAGATCTGCTCTTATAGAAAATTTCAAGTATGCAGCACAGTACTGTCAATTATAATCACCATTTGTACCTCTCAGCCCCAGAACTTACCCCCCTTGAAACTGGAAGTTTGTACTCTTCGACCAACATCTCCTCATTTCCTCCACCCTGGAGGATTTAAAAAGGCACACACACACACACACACAATGCAGTTGGAGTCTTATTTGCTTAATGAAAAGCATTAAAAGAAAACCCCATTGGGGTGAAGAATCTGGGTTGGAGATTGGGAAAGGGGAAGAATTTGAGGGTGCATTTGTGTGCCTGTGTTGAGGGGTTAACTGTCACAAGATAGGGGAGGCCTTGCATGCTGCCCACTTGTCAAGAAGTTGTCTCACCTGAGTAGGGCTAGGACTAGGGTGAGGCGGGACTTGGGTGCAAAATTTAAGGGGGTGCCAAACACTCAGCAATCAAGATACATAGTATTTTTTTTTAAAGATTTTATTTATTTATTTGACAGAGATGGACAGTGAGAGAGGGAACACAAGCAGGAGGAGTGGGAGAGGGAGAAGCAGGCCTCCTGCTGAGCAGGGAGCCTGATGCGGGGCTTGATCCCAGGACCCTGGGACCATGACCTGAGCCAAAGGCAGACGCTTAACGACTGAGCCACCCAGGCACCCCAAGATACATAATATTTTAATGCAGTAATATAAAAAATCAAATTGGCCAACTACAGCCCACAGGCCAGCCACCTGTCATTGTAAATAAAGACCCAGAGCCTGGATGCGGCTGAGGCAGTGAGGCAGAGTTGGATCCTGTCTTTACACAAAACATCGCTGTTTATTCATCATGGATTTTTTTTCACACTGATTTTGATTTTTGGAAATATTACATCAAGGTATTATTTATCTTCATCGCTGAGATTTCGGCATGCCCTGAAGTTTTGTGCCTGGGGCAAGTGCTTCATTTGCCTCATCCTGGCCCCGTTTGCCCCCACCTTGTTTTCAAGTTGTGTAGCAAGTAGCTTGGACACAGGTAATGGACCTCTGGAAGCCCTCAGATCCCTTTACTGGTGCAGTGTGTCTCTCCCCACCTTTGGTGGGCTTTACTGTTCATGGCCTGTGTCTGCCACCTTCTATAGAGGCCTCCCCTTGGTTACTAGGGCCAGAAGTGCTGGAAGATTTACATCCCTGGAGTGATCCTTAGCTGATGTCTGACAGATGTAGAAGTCCAGCTCACTCGCCTCCAGACCTACCAAACTCTGAAGAGCTTTTTCACCTTGGAGCTTCCTGTGGGATCAGCTGGGGCTGGGTGTCTCTTAAATCCATGGCCTTGTTCGGCTCCGTCCCCCTTCCCTCAACAGTTTTTCCCTGGAGCATCTCCTGCATGAACCACTTCTGCCTGAGTCCTTATCCCAGAGACTGCTTCTGGAAGAAGCCCCGCCACTCAGTAAAACTTACAAGCCCAAACTTAAGGGCCCTGTACAACTGTTTTTTTCAGGGTCTGCCTATAAAATTAGGTTTCCTTAGCAACTGGACTCATTACTATGACAACTATGAGTCATGGTTACCAAGGCAAACTAGACTTTCGGAAAAAAGAGAACAAGGCCCTCATCACTTATCTTGGTGGTGTTTTTTTTTTTTTCTTTTTCTTCCTCCAGTCTACTTTTTTCTCTCCATGGCAGTTGTGTGTGGGCTGTAGGGTTCTTCACTTCTCTTAAAATGGTTTCTTTCAGTGAAACTTGGATGAAGTGAATCAGGCATGTGAGTGGAGAGCCTGGTGCTTGGCTGCCCCTTGGATTGCTCAGGAGGGAGCTCCGTGTGCCCAGCTCCATGCCAAGGGACAGAATGCCCACAGATATGGGACCCAGTGCCCCATGGCCAGTCTGCTCTGCCAGCTTCTCTCCTGAAGTGCTCAGGAAAAGGATGTGGCAGAGGGTGGGTACAGCGGCACCTCAAAATAGTATTGCCATAATATATTGGTAATGATAATTGCCAGTGATAATTATTATTTCAAATTTCAAACATAATTTCAAAATAATGGCTAAGTGAAGAGATGTTGCTTTTTCTCTAAGACACATATATGATTTTTAAAAAACATTTATTTATTTATTTGAGAGAGAGAGAGAAAGAGCTTGCATGCTCGAGTGGGGGGAAAGGGGCAGAGGGAGAGAATCTCAAGCAGACTCCCTGCTGAGCGCCCAGCTCGACCTGAGGCTGGATCCCGTGACCCATGAGATCATGACTTGAGCTGAAATCACGAGTTGGAAGTTTTTTTTTTAAAGATTTTATTTCTTTATTTGACAGAGAGAGAGACAGCGAGAGAGGGAACACAAGCAGGGGGAGTGGGAGAGGGAGAAGCAGGCCTCCCGCAGAGCAGGGAGCCCAATGCGGGGCTCGATCCCAGGACCCTGGGATCATGACCTGAGCCGAAGGCAGACGCTTAACGACTGAGCCACCCAGGTGCCCCATGAGTCGGAAGTTTAACCAAGCCACCCAGGCGCCTCTATAATTTTTTTTTTTTAAGTCAAAAGGACCTATACAAAGCAGCTAGCTCTTTGCCTAAGGCTTTGTTTTCCTTGGGGGCAATTGTTTTTGTTTTTTTTTCTGACCATCTCTGCCTCTTCAGGGCTGACATTGTGTGGTCTCCTGCTGGCTCCAGCCTCCCTGCTGGTGGGAGGCCTATGGGTGGGCCGGCCCCCTCTTGCCATTCTGTCCCACTGTCTATGGCTTCTCAGGAAAACAGTGCAGGGGTCAGGGCTGAGAGAACAGAGGTACCTTGCTGGCTTTCTTTTAAAAAAGCAACTCACAACGCAAAACCCTCTATTATTCTAAAAAGTCTTTCTTTTTCCTGTTCAGCTCTCTGTTTCCATGGAAATGGAGCTAGTCACCAACCTGCAAGTCAGTGGCTGCAATGGCTGTATATTGTTCGTTGTTCTCTTCTCCATGGTATTGATTCCATTTGTCCTCTTTGTCAGTGGGCAAGATACTGTCACTGTAAAGCTTTGAATCAGACACTGAGTTGCCATCGAGGCCAAGAAGAGGGGCAAGCACAGGCTTTCAGAAGACTCCTTTCTTCCTCATTGCCATCAAGCCCTGGAATAAAAGCAACCAAAGGAGTTGATAGAGGTCAGGGGCAGAGTTGATCCAGTCCCCCTAACCTCCAAGGTCAGCCTGGAGACTCAGGAATGGAGGTGCTTCCTGGCTTGATATGGAGCCTTAGCCGTTCGGCTAGTTGTTCCCTCAGGGAAGAAATAACTCAGTGGGGGCCCGAACCAAAGCAGAGTAGATTTGTGCTGGTACATTGAGCCCTGCTGGCACCCCACTAGCCCCCCTCCATTCCTTTTACCAAGCTGTGTGCCCATCCCCCAGCGTCTGCAGGCTTTGCAGCTAATGACTGGCACCTGGGACCTGCAGGGGATTGTCCCTGAGCACAAGAGTCCCCTCATCTGTACAGCGTTGGTAAATGTTTAACAACTATCTGTGTAAAAACAACAACAGCCGAAGGAAAAAAAAACCCTAAAAAACCAAAGTCCTGGTTTGTATCATCTACCATTTTCCATGGTGTAAATACTCCCACAATGGCTAATTTCAAGCCGAATTTGGAGTTGGGAATAATTCATTGCTTCTTGGGAGCCAGGACCAACTGGCTGCAACACGTCACTAGTGGGAAGGGCCTGGGGTTTCCATTCACACCCTGTCCACTGCCAGGCAGCTGTGATGGACTGCTGAGGGAAAAGCTAAGTCAGCTCCTTCCGGAAACCTGGCTGAGTCTGGGACTTCACATGACAGTGTCCCTTCTCTTGGTTTCCTCCCCTTTGTCATCCTGCTTCTTCTCCTCCCTTACTGGCTTCTTCAGGGAGCACTTCCTTAATGAGTCATTTGTACACAAATCCTCATCTCAGGGTCTGCTTCTAAGCATAACTGACCTAAGACGGCCAAGAGCACATTGAACTCTGCCAGGGGCAGAGAGCGACCCTTCTTTTAAAAAAAGTTTGGCTTAAAAGGTAGACGGTAACAGCAAGTGACAGTGAAAGAGTAGTATGCTTACTTTGGGGACTTGTAGTTATTGGATTTTAGGGTTCTGTGGATGAGAGCTGGAGGATACAAAGTAAAAAGGGAAATCATTATAGTCGTTCCTTGACAATTCTCTGAGTGACTCCTGCCATCTTGAGGAAGGCATAGTGGAGACAATCCAAGGACTGATGGCTAGTAGGTTAGGGAGCTATAGGTGAAGAACAATTATTTGAGGGAAAGGACCTCAGTGAGAATAATGAAAACAATAGTCATTATCATTTATTGAGAGCTTGCTGTGTGCCAAGCACATGCTTAGGGCTTGACTGACATTATTCAGTAATATGTTTACATAACAACTCTTTATTGAGCACTTACTGTATATTAGGCCCTGTTCTAAGCACCAGAAATCCCAGTAGTAATAACAAAACAAAGTCCCTGTTCTCCTGGGGCATACACTCTAGTTTGGGGGAGATTGACAATAAGCAAACATGGTTATGTTAAATGATACAAAGAAAAATAAAATGTAAAGAAATGCAGTGACTGGGGTGAGGGTGTGCATTCGTTTCCTAGGGCTGTAATAATAGACTACCACAAACTGGGTGGCTCACAACAATGAGAATTTATTTTCTTGCAGTTCTGGAGGCTGGATGTCTGAAATCAAAGTATTGGCAGGACCTTGTGCTCTCTGAAGGCTCTGGAGGAAAATCTGTTCCAGGCCTTTCTTTTAACTTCTGGTGTTGCTGGCAAGCCTTTGTGTTCTTTGGCTTGTAGACACATCACTCTAATCTCTGCCTCTGTTGTCTCATGGTGTTCTCCCTTGTGTGTCTCCATGCCTCTTCCCTTATAAGAACACCAGCCATATTGGATTAAGGCCCACAGTGATGGGATATGACCTCATCTTAATTTGATTATACCTGTAAAATCTTATTTCCAAATAAGGTCACACTCAGAGGTACTGAGGGTTGGGACATCAACAGATCTTTTAGGAAGACAACTCAACTCATGATGGGCTGCTATTTTTATATAACTGAATGTCCTCTCTGATAATGTGACATTTGAGCAGAGACCTGGATAGAGTGAAAGAGTGAGCCAGAGTGAGCCATGTAGCTATCAAGAGAAAGAGTAAGTGCAAAGGGCCTGAGGCAGGAGCAGACTTGGTAGAGTCCAGGATCACCAAGGAGGCTAGTGTTTCTAGAGTTCAGTGAGCAAGCAGGGGAATGGGGTGGTAGGAAACAGGACCAGAAAGGTAGCAGAGGGCTAGATTATACAAAGTCTGATGCTGACCATGGAGGGGGGGCTCTGAGCAGAAGAGGGGTGTGATTTGACTTAACATTTTTAAAAGATCCCTCAGGCTGCTATGTGGGGAATAGATTGAAGGGAAGGGACAGGGGAAACAGGGAGGCCAGTGGGGGCTGTGGCAGACATCTAGGTGACACATGATACTGACTTAGAACAGAGTGGCAGCTGGGAAGGTGGTTTTCAAGTGGCTGAATCTTGGGCAAATTTGGAAGGTAGCACCCAGCACTGCATCTGCTCATCTAACCCTCTCAGCAACACGATGAGGTAAGTACTTATCATCCCCATTTTACATACAAGTAAACTAAGGCTCAGGGAGGTTCATGAGCTTGCCCAGAATCACTCAGCTGCTGGTAGGAGGTAGTATGAGGCCTGGCACCTAAGTGTGTCCAGCATTGGCAGCAGCGATCTCAACAACCATGCAAATGGTTGAACATACCTTTTGATTTCACCTTGCATGGCTGTGGCCTATGAGTGGGGAAGAGCCTAGGGTGGATTGAATGGTGGCTCCCCAAAAGGTATGCCCACGTCCTAACCCTAGAATCTGTGGTGTGACTTTATTTGGAAGGAGGGTCTTTGCAGATGTAATTTAAGTCAAGGATCTTAAGATGGGGAGGGTATCCTGGATTCTACAGGTGGGCCCTACATCCAATGACAAGTGTCCTGATAAGAGACAGAGGAGAAGACGCAGACACAGAGGAGAAGGCCGTATGAAGACAGAGGCAGACATCATAGCGATGCAGCTATAAGCCAAGGAACACCTGCAGCCACCAGAAGCTGGAAAAGACAAGAAAGGAGTCCCCTCCCCCCCCACACCCAGAGGCTCCGGAGGGAGCATGGCCCCGCCGACACGTTGCTTGCAGACTTCTGGCCTCCAGAACTGTGAGACAATACCTTTCTGTTGTTTTAAGTCACCCTTGTGGTCACTTGTTACAGCAGCCCTGGGACACGAACACAGGGTCAGAGAGAAATGAGTCTTTCTTCAGCTCAGCCAGTATGAGCTGAGGAACCTGGAGATGATCTCAACTCTCTGAACTTCATTTTCCTCATTTCTATATTGCAGGCATACACCTTCCTTACCAAGACCTTGGGTGGATTAAATGAAGGAATGGTTTTGAAGTGCTTATAAGGTTAAAGAACAGAGCACGCTGTCCTGTCAGGATGTGGCTGACAAAGCAGGTGTCCTCAGAAGGCAGCAAAAATCCAACTGAATTAACATCAAATGAAGTTATTCTTGGAGGCCATTTCCATCTTAGACTGTTCTCTGGTCCCTTTAAGCTTACTCTTATTGAAGTATATATTGAAATGTGGTAGTACAATTATTTACTTCTTCCTAGCTGAAGCAAATTAGTGTGCATTTATATGACAAACAAGAAAAAGATCAGAGTTTTAGTCGCAAGACAGCTGAGCCCGTCGTGTGTGCCTGGAGTGGTTGTGATACGAGGTGATGGGGAGAGTGTGAGTCTCCCTGCGCTATGCTGAACTGAAAAATCTTAGGCAGTGCTAACATCTTGTTCTGTAAAAGCTTTCTGAAGACAGCTTTTGGCTGAAGGGTTACAGGGAGAGAAGGTTGTCAGCTAAGATGCTGGCAGGAGCTAAGATGCTTTCAGGAGTCAGATGATTTGATCGGCCCCTGCCACCTATCAGGGAGTGAGGTCTCCAGGAGACTGGGCAAGGGGATGGGCTGGTGGTTTGAAAACTTGCCCACAGATTCAATGACTCTCCTCCCATCAAGAGGTAGGGTCTGACTGCCTTCCCCTTGAATATAGGCTGGCTTTAAGGACTTGCTTCTCTAAGGAATAGGACTCAACTTGGCACTTTCACCAATAATAATTTTCCCACTGTTAGTGGGAAGGGTCACTTCCCCATCTAAGTCGGAAAATTCGATACAGCTCCTGTGTGGTTCTCTCTCTTTCAGGACACACACCTCTGGATCTCTGAGCCATCATACAAGAAGACTGGTTACCTTGAAGTCACCACGTTGGAAAGACCATGCGGAGGTAGAGAACGAGGTTTGAGGAGGCCCAGCCGTTTGAGTGTTTGCAGCCCAGAGGAAGACCTGTGAGCCAAGAGGCCTTTGAGATGCTGTCATCTCCAGCCACTCTTTGGCTCCGATTACATCACAGACTCTGAGTGAGACACTACCAAGCTGAGCTCCCCAACTGGGAGAGGTGATAACAGATAACTGTTGCTGTTCTACACTAAGTCTGGGGGAGTTTGTTATGCAGCAATAGATAACTGGGACAGAAGAGTGTATTTAGGTGATGACTGGAGCAGTGGCAGGGGAAAGAAGATGAATGAATTATAGGGGTTGCAGAGTGTGGTGGGATGTAGTGGTGGGGGGCTTGCAGCTGGAGAGTTCTGGTTGGCCATGGAAATTTGCCATATTTGTTATTCATATATTCAAGTTTATTGAGACCCTGTTTTGCTAAGCACTGAGGATATAGACAGAAACAAGACCCAGTACCTTCCCTTAAGAAGCCTACAATCTAGTTAGGTAAACCAGGGTAACAAACACAAGAATCCAAGGTGTATATTATGGTGTCTCTCCCGATCAGATGAGGGCCCCCAAATGTGGGGCGATGATGGGGTGAAAGCCAGTGGCATGGGCAGTGAAAGGATTCACCCAAGGCAGAGCAAAGATAGAAGTTTGTTGAATACCGTGCAAGGGAGTGGCGGGCAAGACAGCAGAGGAGAGACTGCATCGAGGCAGGGGGTGGGGGCTGTTTTTAAAGAAGGAAGATGAGGAGGTACAGGGATGTATGGCATTTTCCCTCTTTTGGTAGCTGTGCCTGGTTGTAAGTAGCCCATTGGTCAGTTAGGGCTTACGGATGTCTTGAGCGGGGTCACCTGATGGGCCTGTCTTCCGCCTATTCCATTGCTCAAGCCTGATGTCTAAAAGTGGCCTCTATATCCCCACCTGAACAATTTTGACCCTTAAATCTTTAAGGTTGCTGAGGATGGAAGGTCTTATCTTCTGTAACTTCTTCCTGCTCAATAGGTGCATAGAGATGTCCCTACCTCTGGGTCAACACTGGTCAGTTGGGAATTTATATGTGGGAATCATGAAGGACAGAGGCAGTTGTGTCGGGAGTCTCCTTGAGCAGAGACAATCATCCATTGGCTTGAAGTTATGGCAGTGAAGGAGTCTTGGCGCCAGGTGGAGAGACATGGGAGAAAACAGCAAAACATAATTAGAATAACAACAAAAAGAAGCCCAAATAAGAGTCCTTTGATAGTTGACAAAAATCTCCCACCAGTCTGGGGGTTTAACCAATCATTAAAGGAAAGAGAGGGATCCTTTAAAGTGCCAATTTGAGTATTCCTGTCTTCTAGTAACCCTGTCATGTTTCTGTGGTAATCTGGAGTGTATAAATAACATCCTTTTTTAATAAAGCATAGATTCCTCCTTGAGTTGCAGTCAGGATATCCAAGGCCATTTGGTTTTGGAGGACCACTTTTTGAATTTATGGGTGAGTACGAGTTGCATTTGGTTTAAGGCAACCTCTCTATGCTTGGCTAAGGCCTCTATTTGCAATCTGACATCAATAGAGGCAGCTCCCAGGGCAAATATGCCTAAGGGATAAAACCATCAAGAAGCCCTCTTTGATGTCTAGCCTTAACAATATCCTAATTATGAAGAATCACTGGCAAGTGGGAGAAGACTAGTCTGGGAATATGGGCATCCCCAAGTGCATCATCCAATCCAGTCATAAGTGGGGCCATCCATTATTTCCACAAGTCCACAGTTAACCCCATGAAGTGGGTGCACTCTGGCTTTTAAGGAGTGATTTTGTCATCCCAGCTGCACAGAATTGTTCAAGGTGATAGTTGAATTATACAGTTGCTGGGGCGTCCATCCCATTTTCCAG
The DNA here is from genome assembly GCF_011800145.1 of Mirounga leonina. Lineage (NCBI taxonomy): Eukaryota > Metazoa > Chordata > Mammalia > Carnivora > Phocidae > Mirounga > Mirounga leonina. Next base: position 9,729,154 of record NW_023270164.1, read on the forward strand.
CTGTTTAAATAACCATATGCCCATGGGGTTCTGTTATTATCCCCACAGAATAGCAAACATGAAGACTGTCTATAGGGGCACCTGGGTGGCTCAGTTGGTTAAGCGTCTGCCTTCAGCTCGGGTCATGATCCTAGGGTCCTGGGATAGAGCCCCACGTTAGGCTCCCTGCTCAGTGGGAATCCTGCTTCTCCCTCTCCATCTGTCCCTGCTCATGTGTACACTTTCTCTCTCTCACTCACTCTGTCTCTCAAGTAAATAAAGTCTTTAAAAAAAAGACTGTCTATACATGAGCTACTGTGGCAATTTTTCTGAAGTTTACCTCAAGTTGTCTAGCTCAGGCAAACAACAAATATTCAAAGACAATCCTGATGAACTAGAATTTAACACCCACAAAGGTATGTCATTGAAACATAATTTTTCTCTAAGATTTTATTTATTCATTCATTCATTCATTCACTTGTTTATTTATTTTTAGAGAGAAAGAGAGTGAGAGCACAAACAGGGGGAGGGGCAGAGGGGGAAGGAGAGAGAGAATTTCAAGCAGACTCTCACTGAGTGAGGAGCCTGATGTGGGGCCCGATCTCAAGACCCTGAAATCATGACCCGAGCTGAAATCAAGAGTCAGACGCTTAACTGACTGAGCCAGCCAGGCGCCCCCATAATTTTTCCTCATTAAAATCACCCTTATTTCCAGGGTGCCTGGGTGGCTCACTCGGCTGAGCGTTTGACTCTTGATTTCGGCTCAGGTCGTGGTCTCAGGGTTGTGAGATCGAGCTTTGCATTGGGCTCCACACTGGAGGTGGAGCTTTTTTGAGATTCTCTCTACCCCTCTGCCCCTCCCCTGCTCTCTCTAAAAAAATAAATAAATAAATAAATAAAATAAAATCACCCTTATTTCCAGAGATAGCCAAGTCAAGACTCATTTGCAAAACAAGTCCAATTTTAACAAACTTGGCCTAATTATTTACATAAGCTCAGCAAGAATAGCGATTGATCATATAAATCTTTTAAAATCTGCGTTGCTGGAACTTTTTATAAGGAACCTCCACTGAACTTTTAGTAGCCTCTCCAGGCCAGGAGCCAAGTCAAATACTTGCCATCAGACATGCCTGCAATACCTGTAGATTTGGGCGAGTTCCTCTTCTTGAGGTCCCCAAAGTATCCTGAGGTTCCTGCACCTGCCAGGAAGTGACATTCTTTACTCACCTGGTAAGGCTGCTGGGAACTCTGTAAGCAAGGTATCAGGCCAACAGTTCCAAGGGGCTCTATTGGCTTGGTAAAATCAACTTTAGTTCCTTAAAGCTATGTGGTCATATCTGAATCCGTGCATGCCTCTCAAATATGACATTCCAGTCAAAGCCTTGGTAAAATAACCAGTGTTTCCAACGGTGTCCTGTTACAGGGAGAACAGATTCTTATTGAACTTATGTAAATAACTATGATTGCCATGGAAGAAAGAATATTCACTGAGACTTTTTGAATTTCAGAGGGTTCAGGTAGAGAGAAAAGTTAAATGCTTCCATTTCCTCACAAATGAATACTTTATCACACTTCTGTAAGTCATCGATACCTTAAGAGACAATTTCCTTAATCGGGAAGAGCAAACATTAGAAAACCAGCAGTGTTTCAAAGTAGAGACATAATAACTATAATCATCTCCCTCAATTCATTTAGTCCCATGTTACTAATTCTTCCTCAGTTCGAGTGCAGCCTCTTAGTTGTTTCTGGAAATTCTTACCCATTTTAGTTTTATGATTTTAAAGATATAAAAAAAACCCCTGTATTTGTTAAAAGTCCTTGGGGCGCCTGGGTTAAGTGTCTGCCTTCAGCCCAGGTCATGATCTCAGAGCCCTGGGATCGAGCCCTGCACTGGGCTCCCTGCTCAGCAGGGAGTCTGCTTTTCCTTCTCCCTCTGCCCCTCTCCGCCCCCGCTCATGCTCTCTGTCTCTCTCAAATAAATAAATAAAATCTTTTTTTAAAAACAAGTCCTTTTTTGAATCTCCTTAAAGATGAAACACATTTCGCAAGAGCATCAGAGCAATAACTATAAATGACAAAAGACTCAAAATTAGACATGCTTAAAGATCTGATAGGAGAGGTCATTATAATGTAATTGACAAGGAAATTCAGTTATTTCTGTGACACATAACACTTTAATAATTAGAATATCAAGTGATTACCTTATACTAGAACATAACATACCAAATAAACAACCTTAATTAGTCAGAAGAGACTTTGTTTACAATTCAAATCTTGGAAGTTTGTTAAAACCTTAGAAAGTTTTAAAGCACATGTCTAAATAAGATTACAGATCATCAAAGACCTGATAAAGACAAAACTTAGAAATTGTTTTTTCTGGGCAAAGAGAAAAAAAACCTTCGTTTACATTTTCATATCAAGAGCAGACCGACAATCCAAGAAAACTGCTTTTTTTTTTTTAAAGATTTTATTTATTTATTTGACAGAGAGATAGACAGAAGAGCACAAGCAGAGGGAGTGGCAGAGGGAGAGGGAGAAGCAGGCTCTGCACTGAGCAAGGAACCCGATGCGGGACTCGATCCCAGGACCCTGAGATCATGACCTGAGCCGAAGGCAGTCGCCTAACCAACTGAGCCACTCAGGCGCCCCTTGGGTTACCAAAGACTTTGAAAGCGATCTAAACAATTACCCATGAAAACGTTGAAACAGACATAATTAACCATCATTTTAAATCATCTCTTTGCTAACAAATTGCCACAGATAATACAAGCTGATGTGACCTTCAGTAATCCTTGGTAGAATAAAAGTTTCATATTTAATGCTGATACCTCTGTAAATACGTATCTGTCTTAATTAAAGCAACAAACTTAAATTAGTTTAAATACTGCATTCTCTTCCACCTGGGTCCACATAAAAGTCAATCAATTTGTTCCCAATTGTCAGTTTTTACCTGGGGCACTGGTGGGGAAATCTGAAGTGGGTGGTGATGCAGAAAAATGTTGGGGTTCAGAGCCCACGGCCAAGAAGGAATTCTTGAGATGTCTTTGGTGCAAAAAGGTGGTTTTATTAAAGCACGGGGACAGGACCCGTGGGCAGAAGGAGCTGCAGTGGGGTCGTGATGGGGTGACAGATTATATACTTTCAAGTTGGGAGGGAGTTAGGGACAGCACAAGCCTCCAAGGTATTTTGGAAACCAGGTTTCCAGGACCTTGAGGGGGCTAGCTATTGTCAGGAAAAGGTCATTTATTACGGTCTAATAAAGCCTTAGTCATGAGACCCTTCAGATGTATATCAATGGGTCATACGCTTGGGGGATGATTGCCAACATAGATCTTGGAGGGTAGAGATAAAGGAAGTTTCCAAAGGAATTTTTATGTTAAAGTAGACTTACAGGATCCTGGGGGGTGGGGAGTTGGGATGTTAAACTAAAGTTGCCTTTTGTCCTTAGCAAAGTATTAACGTGGAGGCAGCTGAGTTCCTAGAGGAAGGTCCCTCTGCCTGTTTCAAGGACTGGTCAGTGGGCTGTAAGTAGTAAGGAAATGTAATTTTTCTTTTGCCTGTGTTTCCCACATCAGGTGGTGTAAGTCCAAGGGGGTGCTCGCTCCTTGACAGTGAGGGTAGGAGGAGGAGCCAACGGTGCTAGGGGCACCGAGGAGGGTAAAGGAGCCAGTTATGCAGGCTGCACCCAAAGTGGTGCCAAAACAGGAGGAGGGAGAGGGGAGGCAGAAGAGGTGTGGTGCCTAAAAGCCCAGAGGGCAGACAGAGAAAGAGGACTCCGGGTTCTAAAGCTCCTCAGCTCAGACAGATGAGCAGACGCCATGTTTCTCCACCAAGTGGAAATTGGCAATCCATGTTGGGCTGGATAAGACAGGGAACTTTCCCGAAACAGAAGGAACTTTGGCAGCTGCTCGGGGATATTCCTTAAAGTCCCTCCGGAGGTAGACTAACCAGAGATAGCTGGCTTCAATTATCATAGCCATTAACCCAGGAAATGAATGAGGGAGAAGCCCCCACATATAACAAGAGTAATCTGGGTCTATTAGGAAGAAGAGAGAGAGAAGGGTCAGTGTCCCCTTCATTAGGGATGACCTGTGTTTCCTCCAGCAACCTGGGTTTATTAGGAGGAGGCCTATTTAGATAATCATCATCCAATAGGTCGGAGAGGGGGTTTGTTAGCCTGGTTAGTTGCCAAACACATTCTGCAAGAGGCCCTTAGGTCGGGGTCCTGATTTAGGACCCTGAAACCGAGCAAGACATAGTTTACAGTTTTTATGGGGGTCAGGGTTTTGGGACAATGCCATGAAGGCTTGCATATCTGGGACTTCTGACCATTTGGAGGAGTTCCGGCAAAGGAGGTCAAGTTGGAAAATAGTATGATAAGAAAGTTCTGTGGAAGGGCCATAACTCTTGATCTGGGCATTTGTATCGAGGCCAGGAAACATAAAAAGACGAGACATTTTTCCTCTGCCCTTGGGGGTCAAATCTGTCTCAGCTTTTAAGAACAGAGCTCAAGGGTGAGTCCAGGGAATCGAGGGGGTTTGTCCCACAGTGGGAAAGACTGGCTGCTGATTCCTACCAAAGGGAATGGAGCTCCCACTTATGGTGGCGGTCGTGATTTCAGTCAGGGCTTCCTACTCACCTGAAAAAGGACCAGACCTTAGACAAGGTGACTGACTCTTTTGGGGCTCCTCATGTGGGGTTCCTCCAAATGTGGGGGGCCATAAAGTCTGGGAGGGGAAAAAGAACATCTGAGGGTCAGGGAAGACTTCTTTGAGGGTCAGAGTTTTGAAGAATGACTAGAAATAAAGGGAGACTGACTGTGAAGCTAATGAATCTTAAGCTATGGAGCCCCTCACATGCACTGCTTTCCCCAGGCCCTTGGATGGGCCTCAGTAATATATGGTTCTATATTTTTGTAAAATTTGAAAAAGATATCTTAACTGTAATTGGTTAGGACCTTGTATTAGTCAAGGTTTCCCAGAGAAACAGAATATCCATCTATCTACCTACCTACCTACCTATCTACTTATTTTTAAGGAATTGGCTCACGTGATTATGGAAATGAAAAGTCCCAAGACCCAGAAGAGTTGGTGGTAGAGTTTCAGTCCCGATCCTAAGGCCCGAGAGCCAGGGGAGCTGATGATATAAGTTCCACTCTGAGGGCAAGAGAAGACTGAAGTCCCAGCTCAGGGGTCTCACTCAACATTTTTGTTCTACAGGTTTTCAGTTGATTGGGTGAGGCCCACCCACATTAGGGAGGGCAATCCGCTTCGCACAGTCTGTGGATTCCAGTGTTAATCTCATCCAGAAGCATCCTCACAGACACACCCAGAATAATGTCTGACCAAATGTCTGGGTACCCTGTGGGCCAGTGAAGTTGAGACATCACATCAAACATCACAGACCTCTGTCTTGTCTCGTTGCGAATGTTACTCCCTGACATTTCCCCACATGTAGGTGTTCTTAGTAGTGTTGGAGCAACGTCAGAATTCTGAGGATCCAACTGAGAGGAAGTTGAGTTGGGCTTACATTTAGTTTGGGTTTAGTGGGATAAAAATCGATGAGTTCTATAACGTCACTTCTGTGTATAGTTAAGTTACTGCTGGCCACCCTGGTGTAGAAATGGCCGCTACCATCCACCGTGTAGACTCTTCGGCATTGGGATACAGAAATTTTGGAACTAAGGTTGTACCGTGATATGAACATATTCTGGTATCCGGCACCAGAATTACGTGGGTAGTGTAAGAAAATCTTTGAGCTTTGATAGAAAACTATGCATGGTCTAGAAGATACCACTCTGGATTATCAGTTTCTGATTCTGTGGGATAAATTATAGATAACCAGCAGCAATGCAAAATGATTCTTGTCTAAAGACGTGCAAGTTCTGTCCTGTCTGGTAGAGGTTCAACTGACTTCCCTAACCCCTGCAGAAAACCTGGATTATAAAGTGTCTTAGAGGACCTGTGTTCTGATTAGCTTATGAAGGTAAGTAAGCACTTCTATAAATTGAATATTCCCCAAATTACTAGAAAATGAGAAAATGGAAGTTGTAATTTTTAAATGTGCTAGGATAAAAAAATTCTTACAGAAACTAACTAAAAAATGTTTAAGAATCCAATTTCTTAATTTAGGTAAATCTTTGGTAAATAAGACTAGCTTACTATTTTTGGTTTAATAAAAACAGCTGTGTCTTCTCTGATTTATCAGACTTAAGTACAATATAAGTACACACTTTATTCTACATGCTTATGTTCTTCCTAACTTACAGAGAGTTACAACCAAGTAAAGTAGCATTTCTTCTACTTAATATTTAAGCTTATAAAAACATAAATTTGTGTTTAACCAAATTGAACCATTATTCTCACAAATTTTATTCCAACAGAAATTATGCTTTGCAGTATTTCCACTTGAAGATAGTTTCCAGGATTTTTAGGGTACTCCAAAAATGGATTGATATTAAATTGAAATAATGGATATTCATTGGATGCCTAGATCATTTCTAAATAAGTTAGAATGCTGAAACACTGATTGTGAGGCATAACTTAAAGTTTACATGCTTTTGCTTCATATTTTTTTTATATGCCTGTAGAGAGGCTTTGTCTTTGAGTCTGTTAAGGAATGTGTTCATTTTTACCACACTGAGAGTTTGTTTAAAGAATGTGTGTGGCCGTAGAAAGCTGTGTTATGAGTAGTCATGAGCTCTACAAATCCATTAAAATCCTGGTGTGTGACAGACATTTCTCAGTTACTCCCCCCACCCCCGCAGTTTTCTCTGTGAAATAGAGTTACTTTGGTTAACAGTTATGGAGGGGAGGAAAAATGTCTCTGCTACTCTCTTACACTCCGTAACTGGAGCCTGCAAATTAAATTGACAAAAGCTAGATTAACAGAGGAAAAAACAGAGTTTATTTGTGCATGCAACACACATGCACGTGGGAGAACTCAGTGATGAGTAACTCAAAGGAGTGGTTAGAATTTGGGGCTTATATACCATCTTGATAGGTGAAGGGAGGGAGACAAAGGCATTTATGAGAAAACAAATGATTTTTGGAAAGATAAATGGGTTTTTGGGAGAACAAGCCGGAGATAAGAGAGTTTGTAGTGATCTTTGTCTATAGAGGTATGAGTAGTCTCCTTCATGGGCTATAAAACTCCCCTGGAGAAGGAATTTGGGGTAGCTTTTGTCAGCATTCTCCCTTCTGGGAATAGATCCAATCTGAAGAGCAATTTATGACAGCCTTATTTTCTAGAAGTTCCTGTTTTAGTCAGATAAGGAAAGCTCTGAGAAAAGTTTTTATTTTTTTATTTTTATTTTTTTCCTGCATATGTTGAATCTCAAATGTCTTCAGTTCAAAATAATCTTTATACCACCTCTGGGTTTCCAAGTGGGTCCCCATATTTCTAATGAATATAGGTGGTTAAAACTAAGGAGAAATCGTTTCAGAAAATACACTTGTGTATGTGCTTCTGTTTCAAGCAAAATGGTAGTTTTGTCTTAAAAGCAGCAGTTCTCGATGCCTCGGGGAAAGATGGCGGAGGAAGCCATTTGTGGAGCACCCTAAAAATCCTGAAAACTATCTTCTGGTCCCCGGAATTGAGCTGGATATCGACCAGACCACTCTGAGCACCCACGAAACCAGCTGAGATGTAAGAAGATCTGGATCTTTACAAACAGAATATCGCGGGCAGTTGGTTGTGAGGTAGGAAGCGGAGAGCCGTGATTCTGCGGGCAGATATCGGAGGATAAACGGTGGCGGGAGGGAGCCTGGCCGTGGGGATCCGACACGGCCGGTGAGTGACAGCCTCCCGCGCTGCGATCGGGGCACAGACTCGCAGACCGGTAGCTTCGGGAAAGGACTTTAGGGCAGCCCCCGGGGTGGAAAACCGGACCGGCGGGGTCGCGAGCACACGAACTGCAGCCTCCGAGACAGAAACCCGGTGCAGCGGGGTCGCGCCGGTGAACTGCAACCCCCAGGACAGAACCCCTAGCGGCAGAGTCGTGGGCGCAGGAACTGGGAGCGGCTGGCGGTTTTAGAAGCACAAAGGGCAGAGACGTGCCCCAACCTGCAGGCAGGACTGGGGGCGCTGCGGAGGGGCGCACAACCCAGGATGCCGCAGTTTATAGCAGCAGGGACAGAAACGGAGACGGTGTGGCCTGGAGAGCTCACTGAAGAACAGACTGCGGTCTCTCCGCTCTGAGGCAGAGGGTTGGAAAGGGTCTCTTCTGCTCTGACTCGTGGAAGAGACGCGGAAAGCCGCCAGGGAAAGGCGCCAGAGAACAAAAGCCCCAAAGACTGATTCCCACTGAGCCCATCCCCCGCCACAGGGGCGCAGGGCAACTCCGCCCAAACAGGGTTGCCTGAGTAACAGCGCGGCAGGCCCCTCCCGCAGAAGACAGGCTGGGAAAACAAGAGGCCAGCCACCCTAAGGTCCCAAGAAAACAGGTGCATCTTGCTTGGGTTCTGGTCAATAATTTGGACTCTATACATTCCCTCAAACACCCGTCCACAGAATGACTAGGAGGAGGAGCCCCCAAAACAGAAAAGACTCAGAGATTATGATTTATGCTGCAGATTTACAAATGGATGCAGATATAACCAAGATGTCGGAGATGGAATTCAGGCTAGCAATTGTGAAGACAATGGCTAGAATGGAGAAATCAATTAATGGCAACATAGAGTCTCTAAGGGCAGAAATAAAAGGGGAATTGGCAGAACTTAAAAATGCTATCAGTGAGATCCAATCCAATCTAGATAATCTAACAGCTAGGGTAACTGAGACAGAAGAACGAATAAGCGATCTGGAAGACAGTATAATAGAGAAAAAGGGAAAAGGGAAAAGAGGAGGCCAGGGAAAAACAACTCAGAATCCATGAAAATAGAATCAGAGAAATAAGTGACACCATGAGGCATTCCAATGTTAGAATAATTGGAATCCCAGAGGGAGTGGAGAGAGAGGGCTAGAAGATGTATTTGAGCAAATCGTAGCTGAGAACTTCCCTAATCTGGGGAATGAAACAAACATTCGAGTCCTAGAGGCAGAGAGGACCCCTCCTAAGATCAAGGAAAACAGGCCAACACCCCGGCATGTAATAGTAAAACTTGCAAATCTTAGCACCAAGGAAACCATCTTAAGGGCAGTTAGGGGGAAGAGATTCCTTACGTACAGAGGGAGGAACATCAGAATAACGTCAGACCTATGCACAGAGACCTGGCAAGCCAGAAAGGGCTGGCAAGACATATTCAGGGTACTAAATGAGAAGAACATGCAGCCAAGAATACTTTATCTGGCAAGGCTTTCATTTAGAATGGATGGAGAGATGCAGAGCTTCCACGACCGGCAGAAGCTAAAAGAATATGTGACCACTAAGCCGGCCTTGCAAGAAATATTAAGGGGTGTTCTATAAAAGGAGAAAGACCCCAAGAGTGATCTACAACAGAAAGTTACAGGGACAATCTATAAAAACAACGTCTTCACAGGCAACATGATGACAATTAATTCATATCTTTCAATAATCACTCTCAACATGAATGGTCTAAATGCTCCCATAAAAAGGCACAGGGTTGCAGATTGGATAAAAAGACAGGACCCATCCATATGCTGTCTACAAGAGACTCACTTTGAACCTAAAGATACATCCAGGCTGAAAGTGAAGGGATGGAGATCCATCTTCCATGACAGCGGACCTCAAAAGAAAGCTGGGGTAGCAACTCTTATATCAGACAAATTAGATTTTAAACTAAAGTCTGTAGTTAGAGACACAGAATATCATTCTTAAAGGGTCTATCCAACAAGAAAATCTAACAGTTGTAAATATCTATGCCCCCAACATGGGAGCAGCCATCTATATAAGCCAACTGTTAACCAAAATAAAGAGTCATATTGATAACAATACATTAATTGTAGGAGACCTCAATACTCCACTCTTAGCAATGGACAGATCATCTAAGCAGAAAATCAACAAGGAAACAAGAGCTTTGAATGATACATTGGACCAGATGGACCTCATAGATATTTACAGAACATTCCACCCTAAAACAACAGAATACTCATTCTTCTCGAGCGCACATGGAACTTTCTCCAGAATAGACCATATACTGGGTCACAAATCAGGTCTCAACCGATACCAAAAGTTTGAGATTATTCCCTGCATATTCTCAGACCACAGTGCTCTAAAACTGGAACTCAATCACAAGAAAAAATTTGGCAGAAATTCAAACACTTGGAAGCTAAAGACCACTCTGCTCAAGAATGTTTGGGTCAACCAAGAAATCAAAGAAGAACTTAAACAATTCATGGAAATCAATGAAAACGAAAACACATCGGTCCAAAACCTATGGGATACTGCAAAGGTGGTCCTAAGGGGAAAATACATAGCCATCCAAGCCAAAAAAAATAGAAAAATCCCGAATTCACCAACTAACTCTACACCTTAAAGAACTAGAGAAAAAGCAACAAACGACATCTAAGCCACGCATTAGAAGAGAAATAATTAAAATTAGAGCAGAAATCAATGAATTAGAAACCAGAAACACAGTAGATCAGATCAACAAAACTAGAAGTTGGTTCTTTGAAAAAGTTAATAAGATCGATAAACCACTAGCCAGACTTATCCAAAAGAAAAGAGAAAGGACTCAAATTAATAAAATTATGAATGAAAGGGGAGAGATCATGACTAACACCAAGGAAATAGAAACAATTATTAGAAATTATTATCAACAAGTATATGCCAATAAACTGAGCAATCTGGATGAAATGGAGGCCTTCCTGGGAACCTATAAGCTGCCAAGACTGAAACAGGAAGAAATTGACAACCTGAATAGGCCAATAACCAGTAACGAGATTGAAGCAGTGATCAAAAACCTCCCAAAAAACAAGAGTCCAGGGCCTGATGGATTCCCTGGGGAATTCTATCAAACATTCAAAGAAGAAATAGTACCTATTCTACTGAAGCTGTTTCAAAAAATAGAAACAGAAGGAAAACTTCCAAACTCATTCTGTGAGGCCAGCATTACCTTAATCCCCAAACCAGGCAAAGACCCCATCAAAAAGGAGAATTTCAGACCAATATCCCTGATGAATATGGATTCCAAAATCCTCAACAAAATCCTAGCTAATAGGATCCAACAATACATTAAAAGGATCATCCACCACGACCAAGTGGGATTTATCCCTGGGATGCAAGGTGGTTCAACATTTGCAAATGAATCAGTGTGATAGAACACATTAAAAAGAGGAAGGAGAAGAACCATATGGTCCTCTCAATTGATGCAGAAAAAGCATTTGACAAAATACAACATCCTTTCCTGATTAAAACTCTCCAGAGTATAGGGATAGAGGGAACATTCCTCAAGTTCATAAAATCCATCTGTAAAAAACCCACAGTGAATATCATCCTCAATGGGGAAAAGCTGAGAGCCTTTCCCTTAAGATCAGGAACACGTCAAGGATGCCCACTCTCGCCACTGTTGTTCAACATAGTACTAGAAGTCCTAGCAACAGGAATCAGACAACAAAAAGAAATAAAAGGTATTCAAAAAAAAAAAAAAGGTATTCAAATTGGCAAAGAAGAAGTCAAACTCTCTCTTTTCGCAGACGACATGATACTTTATGTGAAAAACCCAAAAGACTCCACCCCCAAATTACTAGAACTCATCCGGCAATTCAGTAATGTGGCAGGATACAAAATCAATGCACAGAAATTAGTTGCTTTCTTATACACTAACAACGCAACCATAGAAAGAGAAATTAGAGAAACGATTCCATTTACAACAGCACCAAAAACCATAAGATACCTCGGAATAAACCTAACCAAAGAGGTAAAGGATCTACACTCTTGGAACTACAAAACACTCATGAAAGAAATTGAGGAGGACACAAAAAGATGGAAAAATATTCCATGCTCATGGATGGGAAGAATAAACATTATTAAAATGTCTATGCTACCCAGAGCAATCTATACCTTCAATGCCATCCCGATCAAAATTCCTATGACATTTTTCAAAGTGCTGGAACAAACAATCCTAAAATTTGTATGGAATCAGAAAAGACCCCGAATCGCGAAGGAAGCACTGAAAAAGAAAAACAAAGCTGGGGGCATCACGTTGCCCGATTTCAAGCTATATTACAAAGCAGTGATCACCAAGACAGCATGGTACTGGCACAAAAACAGACATATAGACCAATGGAACAGAATAGAGAGCCCAGATATGGACCCTCAACTCTATGGTCAAATAATCTTTGACAAAGCAGGAAAAAACATGCAATGGAAAAAAGACAGTCTCTTCAATAAATGGTGCTGGGAAAATTGGACAGCCACATGCAGAAGAATGAAACTCGACCATTCTCTAACACCATTCACAAAGATAAACTCAAAGTGGATGAAAGACCTCAATGTGAGACAGGAATCCATCAAAATCCTAGAGGAGAACATAGGCAGTAACCTCTTTGACATCGGCCACAGCAACTTCTTTCAAGATACATCTCCAAAAGCTAGTGAAACAAAAGCAAAAATGAACTTTTGGGACTTCATCAAGATAAAAAGCTTCTGCACAGCAAAGGAAACAGTCAACAAAACAAAGAGGCAACCCACAGAATGGGAGAAGATATTTGCAAATGACACTACAGATAAAGGGCTGGTATCCAAGATCTATAAAGAACTTCTCAAACTCAACACCCAAAAAACAAATAATCAAGTCAAAAAGTGGGCAGAAGATATGAAAAGACACTTCTCTGAAGAAGACATACAAATGGCTAACAGACACATGAAAAAATGTTCATCATCATTAGCCATCAGGGAAATCCAAATCAAAACCACACTGAGATACCACCTTACACCAGTTAGAATGACAAAAATGGACAGGGAAAGAAACAACAAATGTTGGAGAGGTTGTGGAGAAAGGGGAACCCTCTTACACTGTTGGTGGGAATGCAAGTTGGTACAGCCATTTTGGAAAACAGTGTGGAGGTTCCTCAAAAATTTAAAAATAGAGCTACCCTATGACCCAACAATTGCACTCCTGGGTATTTACCCGAAAGACACAGATGTAGTGAAAAGAAGGGCCATATGCACCCCAATGTTCATAGCAGCAATGTCCGCAATAGCCAAACTGTGGAAAGAGCCGAGATGCCCTTCAACAGATGAATGGATAAAGAAGATGTGGTCCATATATACAATGGCATATTACTCAGCCATCAGAAAAGATGAATACCCAACTTTTACATCAACAGGGATGGGACTGGAGGAGATTATGCTAAGTGAAATAAGTCAAGCAGAGAAAGTCAATTATCATATGGTTTCACTTATTTGTGGAACATAAGGAATAGCATGGAGGACATTAGGAGAAGGAAGGGAAAAATGGGGGGGGGGAATTGGAGGGAGAGATGAACCATGAGAGACTATGGACTCTGAGAAACAAACAGGGTTTTAGAGGGGAGGGGGGAGGGGGGGATTGGTTAGCCGGGTGATGGGTATTAAGGAGGGCACATACTGCATGGAGCACTGGGTGTTATACGAAAACAATGGATCGTGAATCACCACATCAAAAACCAATGATGTATTGTATGGTGACTAACATAACATAATAAAATTAAAAAAATAAATAAAAGTCCAATCTGAGGGGCGCCTGGGTGGCTCAGTCATGAAAGCATCTGCCTTCGGCTCAGGTCACGATCCCAGGGTCCTGGGATGGAGTCCCACATCAGGCTCCCTGCTCAGTGAGAAGCCTGCTTCTCCCTCTCCCACTCCCCCTGCTTGTGTTCCCTCTCTCACTGTGTCTCTCTCTGTCAAATAAATAAATAAAATTTAAAAAAAAATAAAAGTCCAATCTGAGATTCCTTATGAAAATTTCCAGCAAGCTTAAGAAGGCCTATCATATGGTACATTAACCCTCTTGCTGCACCTATGTAAACAATCAAGCCAAACCTGACGAGACCAATGGTATTTTGTGATCATGAATACTCTTTCTTTAAGATTGGTTTTGATGACAAGTGGGGAGACCGTGGTGGAAAAGTGTGCCTCAGTAGAAAACTATGCATCATCTAAAGGACACGGTCTGGGGTTATGAGATTCGGATTCTTCCAGAGCTATTTTATGAATCTTGAGGTTGTAAATAACAGATTCTGATATAAAATAATTCTTGGTCATTGATGTGTAAAATCTGTCCTATCCTGTAAAGGCTCAACCTATCTCCCTCCCCTGCTATAGAAAACCCCAGCTCTGCCTTCATTGGTATATTTATGTTAATATTCTTTTACTCCATATTACATTTGGACTGTTTTTGACTTTACCTTTGAATTGGCTGTAATGTCTGCCTGAATCCTTATTGATTGTGTTAAATAAATTGTTCACATGTGTTCATTGTTATAACAGTGTAACAGCCATGATTTTGGCTTTTTGGAGAACTATCTTTTAATGGCAGTGAGGAAAGCAAGGTTTGAAAGGCACAAAGGCAGAAGCTAGTCAGATGTGTAAAATTCTGAGTGGGGAATTCGGTTCTCAGGGATGCTTAGTCAAAACAGCTTTCTTCTATTAGGAAGTACTTCATGATGCAGCAAATACAACAATACAACTAATGTGCTTGGGAAAGGGGTCAGTCTATTAATTAATAAAATCCATGTGTTTTTTTTTGGAAGGGTTGTGATGTTTGTGTTACATGCTTTAAAATTTATATGGTATATGTTTTTACGTTTGTAATTTGATGGGATATAGTTCCTAATTCTAAATAAATATTTACTTTCAAATTTAATTTTTTATTTGTAATATTGTGTTCTATTTCTTTTTTAAAAACAGATTTTATTTATTTGAGAGAGAGAGAGCACATGCAGAGCGGAGGGGCAGAGGGAGAGGGAGAAGCAGACTCCCTGCTGAGCAGGGAGCCCGACACGGGGCTCGATCCCAGGACCCCAGGACCATGACCTGAGCCAAAGACAGACACTTAACTGACTGAGCCACCCAGGCACCCCTATTGTGTTCTATTTCTTAAAGAGGGCCTCCAAATGTATAAGCTTTAGGCCCTACAATAACTGGATTCCAACCTCCACTTAAGTCATGTATTTTTTTTAAAAATGCTGTCTTTTAAAATTTGAATTGGTGGGGCACCCAGGTGGCTCAGTCTGTTGAGTGTCTGACTCTTGATTTCCGCTCAGGTGATGATCTCAGGGTCATGAGATCAAGCCCATTTCAGGCTCTGCACTGTGTATAGAGCCTGCTTAAGATTCTCTCTCTCTTTCTTCCTCTGCCTCTCCCAGCTCACCCACTCTCTCTATAAAAAAAAAAAAAGAATTTGAATTGATTATGTTTGCTGTCCCTTTCCACTCTGACTCCTCTGTTCCACTTCTCCTTGTGTCCAGTAGCTTTAGAGTAGGAAGCAGCAGGTGTCCAAGAAACACCAGAGCCAGACAGTAGTTAGAGTGGTGAAAACAGATTTTATTCAGGACTATTGCAATAGGGGAAAAGCAACTCCAGTGTAGAACCGGCCTCAGTTCTGAATACAGCTTGGGCAAGTGGGAATGTATAGCCAAGGAGCAGGGAGGGGGTGCATCTGTGGATAGAACATTACTGAGAAGAAATGTCAGGGGTTAGGGGGATTCTGGCTGAACTGACCTATGAGGATTCTTGCTGAGGGCAGGCTGGGGTGATCACACATCACTGGGCAGGGCTGGTGGGGGATAAGGAACCTGATCATATATTGAGGGCGATCAGATGTGGGGGATTCTGGCTACACTGACTTAGCAGGAGGCTTGCTAGAATTGGACAACGCAGAGATGAACACAGAAGTCCAAAATTTGACACCTAACTGAAACGTTCAGGGGAGCCAGAGTAGAGTTTGGTCAAGGAGGGAATCTTTGTCACAGATAATGTTAGGAATTCCGCAAAAGGAAGTTGAACTGGGGACACATTTAATTTGGGTTTAGTGGGCTATAATTATGTGTTTATCAGTCATTTTTGTCAAAAAACCAGTCCAGACTTGGTAAGGTGAGACTGTACTTGAAAGAATTGTCACTGGTTTTGGGAAAAGCACTACTGCAAATAGGGAGAACACTCTGACGTAGATCCACAGGCTGCTATAAAATGAGTCTACCAATAGCACCTATCTGTTCTGGTTAAACCTCCCCAAACTTAGTGGTATAAAACAACAACCATTTTATTATAGTCACAAATTTTGTGGGTCAGGAATTCAAACAAGGCATAATGGAGACAGTTCATCTCTGTTCCCTGATGTTTGGGGTCTCTGCTGGGAAGATATGAAAGGTGGGGTTGATTTGAAGTGTGGGTGGGGAGTGTGGAATCATCTACCGGCTTCTTTCCTTACATGTCTGACTTCTGGGCTATATTCAAGGGAGGATGGGAGTGCTGACCAGAGCACCTCCATGTGGTGCCTCCAAGTGGCTTGGATTTCTCACAGCTTGGCAACTGGGTTCCAAGAAGGAGCACCTGGAAGAAGTGTCCCATGAGGGTCAAACAGAAGCCACATGGCCTTTCGTGACTTAGCGAGTCATGTAGTGTCACTGTGCTATACTCGATTGGTCGAAATAGTCACAAGCTCACCAAGATTCAAGGAGAGGGGACATAGATTCCATCTCTTGATGAGCGGGGATTTTGAAAATTTGGGGGGATCCAGCTTTAAAATCACCTTCTCTCATGGGTTAATTGTGAAGATTGAGTTATTGTATACAAAGCACTTAGAACAGGGCCCCGCTCAGTGTGAATGTTATTAGGTGAAAGCTTTTATTATTATTTGCAGGACATAGCTCTTTGGGGCAAGGTTTTTCCCAGAAGAGAAGGCAGAGTTGAGGACAATGTTGAGGGAATGAGCCTAGGTGGGTGTCTGCCGAGAGGGAGGCTGGGGGGTAGGGGCGTAGGGAGGGTGGCTCAGCTCACACAGGACCTATCTCCAGGGCTGTGGCTTCAGGACCAGCTGTCAGCTGTGTGGCCTAGGGCCTGTGCAGCCCAAATGCATTTGGTTCCATCAGAAACATAACTCGACACAGCAGGGCCCCTCATTCTGTTGTGGAGGTGTTAACCTTCGGGTGGTGTTTCCGCCAGAGCCTGCCCCTGGAGGGTGACCCAAATGTGCCTCAGACCCCATGAACACAGGCCTCCTTCTGGGGTGGCTGCTCTACCCTGGACAATAATCTAAGCCCTGAAATGTTCTGGCAAACACTAAATCCCATTGCAGGGGGAACAGTGTCCATATGTGTCCCCGCATATTTGGGAGAGAACAAAACCCTATTTTGCAAGCTTCTTTGGGCACAGCAGCCTTCTGTTTGGCAGCAGGGACAAAGGCAGATATTTAACTCTTTGCAAAACAACACCTGAAGCCCTTGCTACTCTAAGTGCTGTCCGTGGACCAGAAGCGTCGGCATCACCTGGGAGTTGTGAGAAAGGCGGTATCTCCGGCTCCACCCCAGAACCTGCATTTTACAAAATCTCTAGATGATTCTTCCACATATTAGAGTTGGGGAAACACAGATCTAAACTACCAGGTGACCTTCACTTCCCCTACTCAGGCTAATTCCCGACACTTCATACCCTCTTACACCTTTATCCCTCATTTATTTAAAAGAAAGCACAATGGTGTTTCTAGACAGTGAATGGCCACTTCCCAAGATGGGGCAAGAGAAGTTTTAGATCATAGAAAGTTTCTTTGCAGAGTAAGAACCAATTACATTCAGAGTGGACAAGAAGTAGAGGGAGTTGGGCTATAATTTCCGACAAAGAGTAAAGTAAGTCATGATATTGATGACTTAATAAAACCACAATATATAGTGTCAGGGGAGGTGAGGAGAAGGAGATGCAGACCAGAGCCAGGAGTTGTTATGTGTAATTGAAAACACAAGTGGGCTTGATGAATGCTGGCTTCTTTCTCCTTCTGGATGATGTCAAAAGCCTGGAGTCTGGAAATATGCTTTGCTCTCTCCTTCCCCAGTCTTCAGAGAAATTCTGGGGGAGTTTTATGGAACACGGTTGTGAGGGAATCTGAGTTTCCTTCAGTAGAATTCTGGGAAGAAAGGAGAGCAGGAAAGATGGTTGCTCAGATTCCACAGTGGCTATCACCTCATTCCATGGAGGGCAGTGTTTGATAGTTCTTAGGTGCCCCAAAGATATTAGTTCCATTCTCAGACCCTGAGCCACTGTCTTGGTGGCTCCATTCACCTAAAATATCACTACACCTCTCCTGGTTGCCCCCACCTACCCCCACCCCACCACCTGCGTGCGTGCAGACCACCCTCCTCCCATCCCTTCCTGGCTTGCCCCTAGGAAGCAATGTCAGGGGGATTTGTCTATTTGTCATAGACAGGTTCTAGGACTCAAGAGACCGAGATGGAGTCAAAGGTAACAGCGTGTGCACAGCTGTGTGACCCCCTTAGAAATGCAGAACTTTTAGAGTGATAACAAGGGACCCACGTGGCAGCCCTGCAAAGAAGGGCAAACCCAGTCCCATTGTCAGGGTTTCAGTTAGTTTCTATAACTCTGTGTTCCTATTCCAGCCTCCCTGGCTGATTCCTTATCTCTCCTCACTCATACCCTTTACTTGGGAACAGTTAGAGGGTCCGGCAATCTCCCTGACTTGTCTGACACACGTCTCTCTTCCTTCAGTTTACCCCTGGGTTCCAGCCCTTGGCACCTCATAGCTGAGCCAATGGCGCAGTCCTCTGGGTAAGTTCTGGGTTCCTCAAGGGGCTTGCCTTAGCAGCTCAGGGTCTTGCTGACGTATTAGCTTGAGAAGGGGGAGACTCAGGAGGTGGTTTGGGCAGGAATTAATGCCCAGCATGTGGAGAGCATCCTGAACACCAGGGTTTACAAAATTCAGTGGTCATTCATTATGACTTCCATTTTAATATCAGTTTCTTCAGAAAGAGCTATTTTTGCAATCATCCACCCCATCTGTTTTTGGCTGGGTGATTCAAGGTGTCGAAATGGCCATTTGCACTCCTGCGCACGCACACTTGTGTGTGTGTGTGTGTGTGTGTGTGAATGCTTTCTTTATCAGTCTGTGGTGATGTATGATTCTGTGTTTGGGAGGGAGGGAAGGTCTGGTGAGCACCTTTAATCCATCATAGATTTAGCTCCAACCAGCAGTTTGCTCTGAAGTAGGCTTTTCCAGTTAGATCTCTGAACAAGGCTTCTCTCCTCACAAGTGCACTGGCTGGGGGTGCTCCAGCCTCGTTCTGCACAGCTTGCTCCCGGAAAAAAGGACATAGGCAGATTTGATGAAACTAGATGGTTTTCTTTGTCTTTTAATTTTTTCCCCCTCTTACTAGATAAGCTGTACGTTTTTACCCGCTAATCAAGTTACCTATATACCACCACTTCTGCTGGGAAATAATTAATTGAAGGATACCCCAGCTATGAATTTTGGAAGAAAAATATTCAAGCACATTTAGGCTGGTTTGAATAAAAATTTGAGTAGCAATGGAAATCTCTAAAAGACAGCTGTCAAAACTGCAAATATTTGAAAAACTGAAGTAGCTTACAAAAAAACCTTTTCTGGCCCCTCCCAAATTAAGAGGACCTATAAATATGAATTCATGGTCTTTCCTACTTGCTCAACCTACATTGTTATTCTTCAAGGATAAGTGAGTAAGAGATGCTTTGCAAGGCTGAATGGTGCATACTGTAGGTCGAGGGTTCTGAGAGGTGGAGGTTCTGATATGTGTCCCCAGAATCACTCTTGACACATGTTGATGAAAGGAATCAGTATTTTCAGAGCCTCTGGCTGATGGGAAGGCCATAGTGGACTTTCTAGTTAGAGACCTTAGTAGAAGAAAGTACTAATCTGTTGGAGTCATGCATGCAGTCCCCCCTACAAACATTTACCTAGCACTTACTATGTGCCAAGCACTGTAAACGACATTAGGTTGAATAAAATTGGCAATGCCTCTGCTCTCAATAGTGGTTGTTAACATTTGCATAGTGCACAGGGCGCCTGGGTGGCTCAGTAGGTTAAGCATCTGCCTTTGGCTCAGGTCGTGATCCCAGGGTCCTGGGATTGAGCCCCGTGTCGGGCTCGCTACTCAGCAGGAAACCTACTTCTCCCACTTTCTCTCCCTCTGCTCCTCCCCCTGCTCAGGTTTTCTCTCTATATATATCAAATAAATAAATAAAATCTTTAAAAAAACATTTGCATAGTGCTTATTATGTGCCAAAAAATTTTTTAAAAATTTCTTAACTAGGATCTTAATCATTTTATTTTTCATTTAAAATCAATTAACATATAGTATATTATGAGTTTCAGAGGTAGAGTTTAGTGATTCATGAGTTGCACATAACACCCAGTGCTCATTACATCATGTGCCCTCCTTAATGCCCATCATCCAGTTACCCCATCCCTCCAGCAACCTTCAGTTTGTTTCCTAGAGTTGAGTCTCTTATGGTTTGTCTCCCTTTCTGATTCTGTCTTATTTTCCCCTCCCTTCCTGTATGTTCACCTGTTTGGTTTCTTAAATTCCACATATGAGGGAAATCATATGGTATTTGTCTTTCTGTGTCTGTCTTTCTGTGTCTGACTTATTTCGATAAGCATAATACTTTCTAGCTCCATGCATGTTGTTGCAAATGGCAAGATTTCATTCTTTCTGATGGCTGAGTAATATTCCATTGTATATAATATATACCATGTCTTCTTTATCCTTTCATCTACTGATGGACATCTCGGCTCTTTCCATATGTTTATGAGCCAAATACTCTTATAAATGCTTTACACATATTAATTTACTTGATTCTCACCAAAAACTTACATGGAAAGTGCTATTACCCCCACTTTACAAATGAGGAAACTGAGGCACGGAGAGATTAAATAATCTCCCCACCCCGCCCCCGCAGGGTCACAGAGCTACTGTTGGGCTGGTCCTCAGAAGCCAGACTGGGAGCTTATTGAGAAGTGAGGAAAGACACACCATGAACAGGTAATTAAGTAAAAATCCATGGAAGTGCTCTGAATAAGAGTGCTCTTCAGAAGAACAATCAGGATGTTCTGACCAATGGCAAGCCTGTAAGACAAAGCTCGTTGGGTTATTTGGGAATGCCAAACACTGGATTAGTTTGCTAGGGCTACCATAATAAGGAACCACAGTGCAAATGTACTGTGTCACCGATCTGGAGGTTGGAAGTCTGAGTGTTGGCAGGGTTGGTGCCTTCTGAGGGCTGGGAGGGGGATTCTGTTCCAGGTTTCTCTCTTAGCTGGTTTTCCTGCAGTCTTTAGGATCCCTCGGATTGTAGAAGCATCACCCCAATCTCTGCCTTCATCTTCACATGGCGTTCTCCCTGTTTGCATCTGTCTCCAAATGTCTCCCTTTTTATAAGGATACCAGCCATTTTGGATTAGGGGCCCACCCTACTCCAGCCTGACTTCATCTTACCTAATGACCTCTGCAACAACCCTATGTCCAAATAAGGTCACATTCTGAGGTACTGGGGAGTTAGGGCTTCGACATAGGAATTCTGGGGGGACACGATTCAACCCATAACAGTAACCCAAAGGAAGGAATGTTAGTGCTACCTTAAAGGCAATTATTTCAAGTCCTGCTGTTGGTAGGATGTTCCTAAGGGAAATGAGCTGGAAGGAAGTTATTTTTGAGCAGAAAAGACACAGCTGAATGAATGAATGAATGAATAAGTTCGCTTTGTCTTTGAAGTTGACATGACGGATTGGCCAGGGGCCTGCACTTGGGATGTTGTTTCAGCTGGCCTCTACATGTGCTTGTTCAGCTCCATTTCCTTCTTCAGTTCCCTTTGTGAACAATAGTCACCACTCATGAGAGCAGTGACCAGAGCAAAAGGGGGAGGCTGAGG
Source organism: Mirounga leonina (assembly GCF_011800145.1). Lineage (NCBI taxonomy): Eukaryota > Metazoa > Chordata > Mammalia > Carnivora > Phocidae > Mirounga > Mirounga leonina. Next base: position 9,750,929 of record NW_023270164.1, read on the forward strand.
GGTGACTGGCCTACCCAAGGATCAAATGCTCAGGTTGGCCTTCATGAGCTCCGGGCTCCACCGGCTTTGGCAGATAGAAGGGTAGAAAACAGTCCCTTTAGCAAACCTAGATGCGGGTAAGGGTGTGGTTGGGACACTCTTATTGTCCGCAGAAACAATGTGGCCGTGAGCCCGCCATTAGTCCTATTGTTGACCAAGCTATGGCACCAAAGTAAAAACAGAAAATCTGAGCCTGAGCAGAGGGCCACAGGGAACAGGAGCAAAAGGCAGTATGAGGGGCGCCTGGGTGGCTCAGCTGGTTAAACGTCTGCCTTTGGCTCAGGTCATGATCCCGGGGTCCTGGAATCGAGCCCCGCATCGGGCTCCCTGCTCAGGGGAGAGTCTGCTTGTCCCTCTCTCTCTCACTTTCTCTCTCTCTCAAATAAATAAATAAAATCTTTTTTTTTTTTTCTTTTTAAAAAAGGCAGTATAAGGTGCCACTCATTTTCCTGGGTCTGGAGATGGCCCCAGGCATTACAAATATTGGCCTGGAACAACCTTAATATCTTTCCTGCAACCCCTGACACCTCCTAATTCCCTTCCCTTTTTTTCCAACCCAGCATGTGTTCCCAGTCATCTCACCCTTCCCCATGAGAGTGCTCCTTATAAAGAAATTGTCCTCCTTGCCAATTAAATCTTCCAATCTCTCAGCGAAGGGCAACACCTCAGAGTGGAGGTTAGGGGATTCATAAAGTTGGGTGAATTCACTCGAATGCAGTAATTCTCAACCTTGGCTGCACATTGGAGTCACCTGAGGAGCTTAAAAACAATATTGAGGTTTGGGTTCCATTCAAAGAGATTATGATTTCATTGGCGCGGAGCGTGGCCTGTGCTTCAGGATTTGTAAAGCTCCCCAGGTGATTCTAATGCTCAGCCAGGGTTGAGACCACCGCTCTATGTGAGTCTTAAAAGAAGGTTATTGTGGGCGCCTGGGTGGCTCAGTCGTTAGGCGCCTGCCTTCGGCTCAGGTCATGATCCCAGGGTCCTGGGATCGAGCCCCGCATCGGGCTCCCTGCTCAGTGGGGAGTCTGCTTCTCCCTCTCCCACTCCCCCTGCTTGTGCTCTCTCTCTCTCTCCCTCCCTCCCTCTCAAAAAAAAAAAAAAAAGGTTATTGTTAACCCCAATGAATTTGAACAAGAGGAAATGGTCAACTGTGTGAAAATGAGTTTGATTTTGGTAGCCTTGATATAGAGGTGGCTGGGGTGGAAGTAGGCAGGATACTTTGTGTGTCAATGGGAATCCCATGGGGAAGAGCCCATGGGGCCTCTGGGGTCACTTCTCCCTGCAGCAGAGCTCTGAATATAACCCTGCATTGCATGGCTTTGGCTCTACCTCTGTTTCTGAACCTGGTAATTTCCTAGAAGAGCTTTTAGGTGATTTTGGGGCTCTGGAGGTTTTGATGCTGAACACAAGTAGTATGGGGGCCAGGTTTCTGTGGCTGACTTATTCCAAAGTCGGGAGCTTCTTGAGTGGCTTAAGTAAACAGTGGAGAATAATCAGCTCATATAAGTCGGGGTTAAGCCAGGGTGGAAACCCTCACTTCAAATCAGAGTCTATCAAACCACACATGTCCAGCTGATGTAAAGAATAAAAAAAATTGCATCTTCTACAAATGGAATTCACATCGGATTGGAGCTGAAATCTGCTAGGGACAGCTAGGATACTAGCAACAGGAGGTACTAAAGGAGGAATAGGGGGATTAGGTTTGCCTCTGCTTTAATTAGCATCTTCTCCTGTGCTGTGTAGAAGGGTTACCTGGGACATTAATTAAATTTGCAGCTGATGCTGAACTGGGATGCATTCCCGGACTAATGAGACCTAGGATTAACACACAAGAGCTGAGGGAGGGAGAAAACAAGACTCCTCTGAAGAAAGACATCCTTTCCCAGCTGGAAAGCAATGTAACCAGTGAACACAGGTCCCCACCAAGAGGACGAGTGAGAAAGGAACCAGGAGATGGAACCAGACAAAGTCTGAAATAAAAGCCTGTTTCTCCAGCTCTTTTATTGGGAGTATCTGTGTTTGTTTTCATTTTAATAAAATAAAAGAAATGCCTTTGTTTTCCACCTAATGGCTGCTTTTGATGGGCTACAGTGTAATAAAGTAGTGGTTCTCCAAGTGTGGTCCCTGGACCAGCTGTCTCAGCATCACTTGGGGACTCGTTAGAAATGTACATTCTCGGGCCCCACTCCAGACCTGGGGAATCAGAGACTGCATTTTAATTGTGTTTTAACAAGCCCAACAAGTGATCTCATGCTTATTCAAGTTGGAGAACCTCCGTAATAAGGAATTGTGCCAGGCACTAAAAGAGTTAGGTCTTCTGGGGGGAGGGGTGGTGGTCGCCCTCGACAGAGCATTTGTATTAGAACAGTTTCAAAGAATTTCAGGCCTCTTGAAATGGTGCTTCAGTCATTCCAGCCTTGTCCACGGGGTCTTGGCCCGGAAGGCTAAGAGCAGGAAATAGATGCTGATGTGGTCTGTATTCATTTAAAATTGTGTCTGGGTCAGCCCTGATGGTGCGAGCTAGGACAGGCCTAGCCTCCCCGTCTTCTGGTCAAGGTGCTGAGAAGCAATGTCTTGCCTGTGGTTCCCTGTGAATGTAAAATGATGTAGTCTAGAACCAGGATAAGAACTTCTTCTCAGGGGGATGCCTGGGTGACTCAGTCGGTTGAGTGTCTGCCTTTGGCTCAGGTCATGATCCCGGGGTCCTGGGATTGAGCCCCACATCGGGCTCCCTGCTCAGTGGGGAATCTGCTTCCCCCTCTGCCTGCCGCTTCCCCTGCTTGTGCTCTCTCTCTCTCTGTCTCTTTCTGTCCCTCTCTGACAAATAAATAAATAAAATCTTAAAAAAAAAAAAAAAAAGACCTTATCAGGGCCAGGTGAGACTAGAGTCCTTGGCTCTTGATTCCTGGTCCAAGGATTCCTTCCACTGCCAGAGGGAACCCATTTTCCAGTTGAATAATGGAAGTGTGTCAGGGGTCTCAGAGTGTCTTTGTTCCATGTGGTCTGTGACACATCCACGGGCTGATGAATGGTGCAGTTCTGCCCTGCTCAGGCTCTGAGATCTCCCCTGCTTTTATGCTAAGACAGGTTTCCGTACTCAGCAGGGAGAGATCACACACAATTCTTAATAGATACAATGGAATATTATGCAGCCATCAAAAGGAATGAAATCTTGCCATTTGCAACGATGTGGATGGAACTGGAGGGTATTATGCTGAGCGAAATAAGTCAATCAGAGAAAGACATGTATCATATGATCTCACTGATATGAGGAATTCTTAATCTCAGGAAACAAACTGAGGGTTGCTGGAGTGGGGGGGTGGGGTGGGAGGGATGGGGACTGGGTGATAGACACTGGGGAGAGTATGTGCTCTGGTAAGTGCTGTGAATTGTGCAAGACTGTTGAATCACAGACCTGTACCTCTGAAACAAATAATACATTATATGTTAATACAAAAAGAAGATAGCAGGAAGGGAAAAATGAAGGGGGGGAATCGGAGGGGGAGATGAACCATGAGAGACTATGGACTCTGAGAAACAAACTGAGGGTTCTAGAGGGGAGGGGGGTGGGAGGATGGGTTAGCCTGGTGGTGGGTATTAAAGAGGGCACGTACTGAATGGAGCACTGGGTGTTATACGCAAACAATGAATTATGGAACACTACAGCAAAAACTAATGATGTAATGTCTGGTGATTAACATAACATAATAAAAAATAATAAAGTAGAAGTTAATGTAAACATAAACACACATTTACAATATGCATATACATATATACTCAATTATGTGAAAGTATCAAAGGTTTCAAAGTTTGTTGGTGGATATTCTGGTTATATTTGGTTAGATTTTTCTCTATAGTTTTTTGCTATTACAAACTGTATTCATTAAATAATAGTCTGTAAAAAAAAAAAAAAAAAGAAGTGCTTAGTTCCACAACTTGTATTGATCGTCTGCTACATGCCTGGCCTTGTGCCTAGGCACTGTGGGGGCTGCATGGGGGGATGACTGAGGCTCAGATTCTACCATTTGGATGGTAGGGTGACCATTCAATAGGGTGGCCCATTTGCTTTATCATCCAAACCAGGATATATTTTGAAAGCCGAAGGGATTATCATTAACGTTTATCCTGGGAAGACAGATGTATGAGCAAACTGAGATGTATGGTTATCTTGCCTATAGACAAATGGGGGATACTGAAAAATGCAGCATCCCTTGTTTGTTTTTTAAGTTTATTTATTTAAGCAGTCTCTACACCCAACGTGGGGCTTGAACTCACGACCCTGAGATCAAGAGCCACATGCTCTACCGACTGAGCCAGACAGGCGCCCCCACAGCATCCCTTGTTGAAGGAAGACAATGTGTACATAATATCCGTATATAACAGATGTACAACATGCTATGAAAACATGATGAAGGGGAGGGTTAGGGCAGGCTTCTCAGAAGAGGAGGCGTTTGAACTGGGCTTTTAAATTTGGGAAAGATTTCAATTGGTATAGGGTTTTGGTAAGGACGTGTACATGGTGTGTATGCTGTGCAGTGTGGCAATGGAGTTTTCTCTAATACATGTAGCTCAATGCCTGGGAGTAAGCTGGACAGAGTGTTAATTATGGCTTTTATTTCTATCATGGTTTGGTTGAGGCTCACTCGCTGGTTGGCCTGTGTTGATGGCTTTAGAATGGAAGGAACTGGGTCTGCCTTACAGAGCTGAGCTCCGGGAGGCACACGTTTATGAACTTCATCGCTGTCTGTCCATGTTAGCCCCGAAGAGCTTCCCCGGGCACCACAGAGGCTGACAAATGAGCATAACAGAAGACTCATTTATCATCAACTTCTCAAGGGAAAGGAAATGAGGGCTATCATTTTTTTTTTTTTTTAGATTTTATTTATTTATTTGACAGAGAGAGGGAGAATGAGAGAGCACAAGCAGGGGAAGGGGGCAGAGGGAGAGGGAGAAGCAGGCTCCCTGCTGAGCAGGGAGCCCGATGTGGGGCTCAGTCCCAGGACCCTGGGATCATGACCTGAGCCAAAGGCAGACGCTTAACTGACTGAGCCACCCAGGTGCCCCAAGGGCTATCATTTTTTTAAATGAATTCCCCTGCCCCCTAAGTCTTGTTGCCACCTTGGTTTGAAAAGGTTTTTCATGGGAGTAAGTTTTCCTGAAAGGATCCCTATTTCGATGGATGTATCTTTTGAGAAAGATATAGGAAGAAAAAAAAAGAAATTTAAAAATTCCTTCTCTTGGGCGCCAGGGTGGCTCAGTCGGTTAAACGTCCGACTCTTGATTTTGGCTCATGATCAGGTCATGATCTCAGGGTCGAAGATAGAGCTGCACATCAGGCTCCCTGCTGGGTGTGGAGCCTGCTTAAGATTCTCTCTCTCCCTCTCCCCCCAACCTCTCTCTCTCAAAATATAAAGTGTAAGTCAGATCATGTCATACCTCTGGTCAAAACCCTCCTATGATTGTCCACCTCATGTTGAGTAAAAGCCAAAGACCTTATTTCCTCCTAATTCCTTTGAACTCACTCCATTCCAGCCTCACCGGCCTTCTTACTGTTTGTTGACGATGCCACACATGACCCTGCCTCAGGGCCTTTGCACTGGCTGTGCTCGTTGTCTGGAATGTCCCTCCACCAGATATATGTATGGCTCACTCCACTCTTTCATTTCCTTCAAGCATTTGCTCATATGTCAGTGCTGTGCATTGGATTCTATAGGAAGCAGACTCTGAGATGATGCTTGGCATGCAGGATGCTTATTAGGTGGTGCTCTTGGTATCAACAGGGGTGAAGGGGAGGGGAAGGAAGCGGGAATGGCCAGAGGGAGAAGCTGATCTGTGACACAGGTCTGAAGACAGCCTCAACTGGTCCCAGAGTGAGCTCTGGAGCTAAAATGGCTTGTCAGAATTGTCCTCCATTGGGCTAAAATGGCCCGTCCCTTGTGTTTCCCTATTTGATCTGGACTGACCTTGGGAGAGGTAGCTTTCTGCAGAGGAGGCAATCCTGGAAGGGGTTGTCAGCATTTCCAGAAGCCGAGGCAACAACTCCTTCCTCAAAGGGGGATCTGCATATCCCATAGGCACCTTCCCGATAAGTCTTAACCTCTACTTCTTGCCAACTGCGCCCTACCCTCTACTCTTCTAAATCCCCTTTACCTTCCTCTGTTTCTCCCCAGCACTAACCACAGTCTACAAACTCTATCGTTTATTTACTCTGGTTTTTGTTTATGGCCTGTTGGTAGCATGTTTATAGTCTCCTTTGCTCAAACGTAGGCCCTATGAGGGCAGAGATTTCTGTCTCTTGTTCAATGATAGACCAAGTGCCTAGAACAGTCTGGCACCAGTGGGCACTCAATAAATACTTGTGAATGAGTGATGTTTGGTGAATCCAAATCGATGTAAGATTAAACATGGTCAAGCGTCAGTGCTGAAAATAGGGGATGAATTTCGTCTTTAGATTTCCTGGTAGGCAAAATAAGAGAGATACCCTGAGGTGTTTATTATTTCGCATTTTCAACCACTATTCACAGGCCTTTGGTGTCGGGTGACCTGTTTCTGACCTCTACTTGATTAACTCAGCTCTGGGGCCCCATGGGAGAAAAGTGAGTAATGACATGCAGAAGTCTGCTGACCCACCCGAAGTACGCTTCTTCTAATATTTATGAAGTCTGACATTTCATTTCTATGAAGTTATTATTTACTCTCTATATATGTTTTTCATAATATGCTCCTGCTAACTGGCATGGCACGTTAAGATCAAGAGATACCTTAACAGTTGGCCCACTAGCCCCTGATGGTCCACACAATTTGATAATGGGGACAGCAGTTCGACAATAGGAGGATTGTGGTAGGAAGGAAAAGGGAGCATATAGCAGAGCAAAGATATAAATTCCTTTTGTTACCACTGACTGAACTCTCAGATCGGGTCAGGTCAGGTTTTATTGCCCTTGGCTAAAAGCCAGCACCAGATTTACAGAGCAAGGAAGAGGCTCCGAGTGAGATCAGAGTGAATTACGGAGTTGGCTGGAGAGAGGCATGAAAGTAGTTAAAATGTCAGAGGTAATTTTTACAAAAGAAATCATCAGGCCATGGCATCATTGTCAGTTCTGTTAGAAAGTTTTTAAACATTTAAAAACATGTGTTGGAAACAAACAAACAAGGAAAGTGTTGATTTCTCATGGGTTTATAGACATAGTCCCTTACGCTCATACACACGCTCTCTTAATTTTTTTCAAAACTGGAATTGAATTGGGGGTATTTCTGCATGTCCTGCTCTGTTTACTTAATATGATAGCTTTAGGATTTCCCCGTATTATTAACTGTTTGTGAAAATGATTTCTAACTTAAATAGCATAATATGGCATAGCCTGTGTGCGTGTATGTGTGTGTTTTTCTTTTTACCCGTCTTCTATTTGTACATTTATACTGTTCTCAAGTATTTGGTATTGACTAACATTGCTAAGACCATTCTTGAAAGTCAGCCATTTTGTACATCTTTGACTATCTTTTTTTTTTTTCAATATTGAATAGGGAATTTTAATAACAAAAAAGTTTAGATTATACCAAAACAGTATATCATTAAGACAAGTACATTTATAATAGAAATAATAGATTCTTTAATAATTTGATATCCAATTAATAATAAGAAGTGAATCAGAGGAACACATTGCAACAAAATTTCAATTTCTTGCTTATGTAACACTGAACACTGACATTGATAAAGACAGTCTAAAAGTCCTATAGAAGACGGTCTAAAAAATCCTGAGAGACTATCATTGTCAGTATTCAATGTCACATAAGTAGTCCACAACACAACAAGGACATTGATGACCATCTGGTTAGTGGCAGATGTCAAATCAAAGAATATTTAGAAAGAGTCACTCACAAGAAAACTTAAAATGCCTTGAAATCGTAAAGCTCATGTGCAATAGAAACTTAAGAAATGTTGTCCCATTTTAACAACAATCCTAAAACTTTACCAGTAATGAGTTGTAAAGCTAAAGTCAATCAACTGAGCAATCTTTTCTCAACCGCCAATAATAAATGCATGTTGGTCACAGATACTAGAGGAAAGACTGCATTACCAACCTATTCTCTCTGTTTACATATATATATTTTAATTTTTTTGTTGTTATGTTAATCACCATACATTACATCATTAGTTTTTGCTGTAGTGTTCCATGATTCATTGTTTGCGTTTAACACCCAGTGCTCCATGCAGAACGTGCCCTCTTTAATACCCATCACCAGGCTAACCCATCCTCCTATCTTTTTAGGATGATTTTCTAGAAATGGAATTACTGGGCCAAAGGCAGGTGCTTTCAAGACTCTTACTGCATATTGCCATACAATGTCCCAAAAGGCTGCTTCCATTTGGACCTCTACCAAGAAGCAGATGAAATCGTTCCCACACCCTAGGCAACACTGGATGTTCTTGTCAGGAAAATTTTCCTCCAAGCCCTCTTGGTTCTTTTGGCTGGTCTAATAATTAAACTGACACAAGACAGATTAACAGGAGGAAAAAAAAAAAGATTTCCTATGTAAGAAGGTTTCATAGATATGGGACCTAAGAAGTGACCAAAGCAGGCTGTTTATATACCTTTTAGATAAAGAGGTGATAAATTTGTGAAGAACTGACAAGACAAAGAAACTTAGGTCTGGGTCCTAATTAGTGAAAAAAATGAAGCGGAATTTGTTTACATAGCCTTTTCGGCCCTGAATTCTCTATCTCTGGCGATAAGGATGTCTCTCTACCTCCTGGGGCAGGGAGGGCACCCTTCACGTGGGACATTTATTTCCTGCTTTCAGGGTACAGAAAAGAGGGTCAGAGTGTTCTGTTTCCACTGGCTGTTTTTCAAGTGGCTTTCGTTCAGAATAATTAATATACCACTTTGGCATATATTGAGACAACCTGCCCTGAGCCCCATCATTCTCAATATTTGCGATCTTTGCCAGTCTAGGTTAAAAATGACATTTTTATTTTAATTCAAATTTCCACTTATGGAGTAGATATTTTTTTCACATCTTGATGGATTATTTGAATTTATTCTTTTCTGAAATACCTCTTTTTTTTTTTGCCTTTGCTCATTTCTTGGGGGGGTTATATTTTTCTTATTGATTGTTGTAATTTTTTCTAACTTAAATGTTATAATAAATATAGTAACATATTTAGCAAATAGAGGAAAACACAAAGAGAAAAGTTCATCCACAATCCCATGACCCAGAGAAACAAAGTTAATATTTCAATTTGTTTTCCTCCACATGGACATGTGGTCTGGTATGTTGTGTGTACAAAGGATTTTATATGATTTTACAACTTTAGAATAAAACATACCATTTGTTTTTATTTTTGTTTTCACGCTTCCATCAACATTTACCTTTAATTGCACAAGTATACATGACTGATACACTTTTTTTTAAATTACATAGTTTTTAGGGCGCCTGGGTGGCTCAGATGGTTAAGCGTCTGCCTTCGGCTCAGGTCATGATCTCAGGGTCCTGGGATCGAGCCCCGCATCGGGCTCCCTGCTCCTTGGGAGCCTGCTTCTCCCTCTGCCTTTCTCTCTCACTCTGTCTCTCGTGAATAAAAAAAAAAAAAAAAAAAAAAAAAAAAAAAAATCTTAAAAAAAATAAATAAATTACATACTTTTTAAATGAAAAACATTATAGATAAAGTCAAGTCCCCTTCCCCAAACCCTGGCCCCCCTCTACCTCCTTCCCTCGCCAGAGGCCACTACTATTATAAGTGTCCTTTGCATCCTTAAAGTAAATTTAATTCATTTATATCACAATTGGGATTTCGTGTGTGTGTGTGTGTGTGTACTCTTAAAACTTTTTTTTTTTAAGATTTTATTTATTTGCGAGAGAGAGAATGAGAGACAGAGGGCATGAGAGGGGGGAGGGTTAGAGGGAGAAGCAGGCTCCCCGCCGAGCAGGGAGCCCGATGCGGGACTCGATCCCGGGACTCCAGGATCATGACCTGAGCCAAAAGCAGTCGCTTAACCAACTGAGCCACCCAGGCGCCCTCTTAAAACTTTTTATTGTGATATAAACTCAAAGAAAAGTTACGGAATGTAAATAACCAATATGATGAATTAAAAGTTAACACAGCTGTTACCCAATCCAGCACCCCTAACTTCCAATGGGTTCCTCACTGATCACATCCTCTCTCTGATGACTGTCCTGAATTTTATAATAATCACTCTTGCTTTTTTAAAAATTAGTGATTTTACCAGTTAGGTGTTTATCCTTACCTATTATGGTGATTTTCCCCCTGCCTTTTAACTTCATGGAGATAGACTTATGCCGTGCATAATATATTCTTCTGTGCCTCGATTTTCTCGCTAAACATTATGTTTGTGAGATTAACCTGTGTTTTTGCTTGCAGCTAAACTTTGCTCATTTTCGTCATGGTGTAATATCCCATTGCATGACTACATCACCACTGTTTATCCTTTCTACTGCTAATGGACATTTGGATTATTTCCAGCTTGGGACAATTACAAACAACATTGGCATGAGCTTACAAAAAGCATGTCTTTGTACACATGTGCGTGCATGGGTTTCTCTAGGTTATCAATCTAGTGGCGTCACTTGGTCATTGTATATGCCTATCTCCAGCTGTATTAAGTAATGCCAAAGTGATTTTCAAGATGTCTGTGTACGCTCCCACACCCAGTGTGGGAGAATTTCGCTTAGCTCTTCCTACATCCTCTCCAACACTTGGCATTGTCATATTTTTTGAGTTTTACCAACCTGCTGGCTGTGTAGTGGTGGTTTATGTGACTTTGCATTTGACTGATTATTAATGAGGCTGAGCACAATTCCATATGGCTATTATAAATGGTAAATAGTATTTATGGTAGTAAATAGTATAAATGGTAAAATAGTAAGTTTTTGCCCATTTAAAAATGATTGAGTGAGTGAGTGAGTGCTTTTCCAGTATAGTTAATATATAGTGTTATATTCATTTCAGGGGTACAATATAGTGAGTCAGCAATTCTATACATTACTCAGGGCTCACCGTGAGAAGTGTATTCTTGGTCCCCCGCACCTACTTCACACACCCCCAACCCACCTCCTCTCTGGTAACCATCTGTTTTTTTCTATAGTTAAGAGTGTTTTGTTGTTGTTGTTGTTCGTGTCTCTTTGTTTTTTTTCTTTGGTCCTTTGTTTTGTTTCTTAAATTCCACATGTGAGTGAAATCATATGGTACTCGTCTTTCTCTGACTGACTCATTTCACTTAGCATCATACCCTGGAGACCCATCCACGTCATTGCAAATGGCAAGATTTCATTCTTTTTGATGGCTGTGTAAGATTCCATTGTACATATATACCACCTCTTCTCTATCCATTCATCTGTCGTTGGACACTTAGGCTGCTTCCATAATTTGGCTACTGTAAATAATACTGCTATGACCATCGGGTGCATGTATCCCTTTGAATTAGTGTTTTCATATTCTTTGGGTAAATACCCAGTACTGGCATTACCAGATCCTATGGTAGTTCTATTTTTAATTTTCTGAGGAACCTCCATACTGTTTTCCAGAGTGGTTGTACCCTTTTGCATTCCCACTGACAGTGTACGAGGGTTCCCCTTTCTCTGCATCCTCGCCAACACTTGTTTCTTGTGTTTTGATTTTAGCCATTCTGACACGTGTGAGGTGGTATTTCATCGTGGTTTTGATTTGTATTTCCATGATGATAAGTGATGCTGAGCATCTTTCATGTGTCTGTTGGCCATCTGGATGTCTTCTTTGCAGAAATGTTCGTTCACGTCTTCTGCCCTTTTTTAAATTGGATTATTATTTGTTTTTTGGGTGTTGAGTTTTTTAAGTTCTTTTCTATATTTTGGATACTACCCTTTATCAGATATGTCATTTACAAATATCTTCTCCCATTCAGTAGCTTGTTTTTTAGCTTTGCTGATTTCCTTCGCTGTGCAGAAGCTTTTTATTTTGATGAAGTCCCAGTAGTTCATTTTTGCTTTCATTTCCCTTGCTTATCTTGAAAGAAGTTGCTATGGCTGATGTCAGAGAAGTTACTATGCTTATGTTCTCTTCCAGGATTTTTATGGTTTCAGGTCTCACATTTAGGTCTTTAATCCATTTTGAGTTTATTTTTGGGTATGGCATAAGAAAGTGGTCCAGTTTCATTCTTTTGCATATTGCTCTCCACTTTTCCCAACACCATTTGTGGAAGAGACTGTCTTTTTCTCATTGCATATTTTTGCCTCCTTTGTCAAAAATTAATTGACCATATAATCATGGGTTTATTTCTGGGCTTTCTATTCTTGTTCCATTGATCTATTTTTGTTCCAGTACCATAGTGTTTTGATTACTATAGCTTTGTAATATAACTTAAAATCTGGTATTGTGATACCTCCAGTTTTATTCTTCTTTTTCAAGATTGCTTGGCTATTTGGGGTCTTTTGTGGTTCCATACAAATTTTAAGATGATTTGTTGTAGTTCTGTGGAAAATGCTGTTGGTGTTTTGATAGGGATTGCCTTAAATCTGTAGATTGCCTTGGGTAGTATGGACATTTTAACAATATTTGTTCTTCCAATCCATGAGCATGGAATATATTTCCATTCCTGTGTGTGTGTTGTCTTTGATTTCTTTCATCAATGTTTTGTAGTTTTCAGAGCATACGTCTTTCACCTTTTTGATTGAGTTTATTGCTAGGTATTTTGTTATTTTTGGTGAAATTGTAAATGCAATTGTTTTCTTAATTTCACTTTCTGCTATGTCATTATTGGTGTACAGAAATTCAATAGATTTCTATATATTGATTTTATATCCTGTGACCTTACTGAATTCATTCAGTTCTAGTAATTTTTTTTTTTTTTTGTGGAGTCTTTAGGGTTTTCTATATAGAGTATCATGTGATCTGCAAATAGTGAAAGTTATACTTCTTTACTGATTTGGATGCCTTTTATTTCTTTTTGTTGTCTGAATGCTGTGGCTAGGACTTCCAGTACTGTGCTGAATAAAAGTGGTGAGAGTGGGCATCCTTGTTTTGTTCCTGACTGTAGAGGAAAAGCTCTCAGTTTTTCACCATTGAGGATGATGTTGGCTGTGGGTTTTTCAAATATGGCTTTTATTCTGTTGAGGTATGTTCCCTCTAAACCTGCTTTGTTGAGGGTTTTTATCATGAATGGGTGTTGAACTCTGTCAAATGCTTTTTCTGCATCTACTGAAACTATCATATACTTTTTATCCTTTATCTTGTTGATGTGATGTATCATATTGATTGATTTGCAAATATTGAGCCATCCTTGCTGATTTGGGAATATTGAACCATCCTTGCAACCCAGGAATAAAACCCACTGGATTGTGGTGAATGATTTTTTTAATGTATTGCTGAATTCAGTTTGCTAATATTATGTTGAGGATTTTTGCATCTATGTTCACCAGAGATATTGGCCTGTAGTTCTCTTTTTTTGTAGGGTTTTCATCTGGTTTTGCTATTGGGGTAGTGCTGGCCTCATAGAATGAATTTGGAAGCTTCCCTCCCTCTTCTTTGTTTTGAAATAGTTTGAGAAGAATAGGCATTAACTCTTCTTTAAATGTTTCTTTTGCCCATTTTTTTATATTGGGTTGCCTGTCTTTCTATTGATTCGTACAAGTTCTTTATGTCTTCCAAATACTAGTCATTTATCAGTTTATATGAGTTGCAAATGTATTCTATTCTGCATCTTGAAATGTTCACTCCATGGTGTCTTTTGATGTAATCAATTTATGAATATTTTTCTTTATTATCAAAACACTAAGTTTTTTGTAACTTGGGTATGTGTTTTTACTTTATACATCTTATCATATGTGTATCATCTTGCAACTTGTTTTTTTCTTTTACTCATCACTATGTTTTCATGATCTACTTTGTTAATACATATGAAGTTCTTGATTATTCTGAAATAGCGAACAGTGTTACAGATTGTGACTAATCCCAAGTTCATTTAATCATTTCTCACTGGAAGGTAATTTAGATTGTTTGTAGTTTTATTTATTTTCTGCTATTATTCAAAAATATAATACTGAACATTTTTGTATATAAGCCCTTTTTGTCATCCTCATTATTTTCTTAGACTGAGTTCCTGATTGATGAATAATTAGATCAAACATCAAAAAAAATTAAGTCAAAAATAAATAACTTAAAAAAATTTGTTAAGTTTCCCAAATTACCCTTTGGAAAGTTTGAAACAATCTACAGGCCATTAGCATTGTGTGAGTGTTTTGTGAATGAGGCAGTAAGTCTTCCTTGTGGGGTCTTTAGGGATCAGTCTAACATGGCTGTGGAAATTACATTTGGAAAGGCATATGAAATTGAAGGATTTATTATGCTCTCAGATCCTAGAGAGGGAGGCATGCTATGCCACACAGGGACAACACAGGCTCAACCCAGTAGTTTGAATGTCACTAAATCCCCATCAGGAGAGGGCTGGAGTGGGAACTTGTTGCAGGAACCAGCTTTATTATACTGGTGTACATGGTCACCAGGGAGAGGTGTTCACAGCCTGTTCGTGGGGATGTTAAGGCAGCAGGAAAATATGACATTTAAAAAATTTGTAATATGATATGTCCATTTTTCTAGAAGTTGCCTTCATTGAGTGTTTTATTTTAAAAGTCTTTGCCAATAATAAAACCATAAAGCTTTTACAGGAAAACATAGAAGAACATGTTTGTTACCCTGTATTGTTTAAATAAATTGTTATTGTTCAATTGTTGCTAAGTATTGTTCAAATATTGACCATAAAACAAATATTTTCAAAGAATATATTAAAATTGAGGACTTTCGTTCATCAAAACAGAGGGAAAAGGCAACCCAAAGACTCGGAGATAATATTCATAATACACATATCTGAAAATGGACTGATATCCACAATATATAAAGAACTCCTACTAATCAATAAGAAAAAGACACAATCTAAGAGAAAAATGGGCAAAAGATTTGAACAGATACCCCACAAATAAGTATATCTAAGAACAATAAACATAGGAAAATGTGGTGCTCAGCTTCATTATATTTAAGGACATGCAAAGAAAAATCAAAATAAGATAATGTTACATACCCACCAGAGTGGCTATAATACAAATGACAATACCAAGTGTTGGTGAGGATGTGGAACAATTGGAACTCTCATACATTGCCCCTGGAAGTGTAAATTGGTGCAAACATTTTGGGAAACTATTTGACAGTATCTACTAAACCTGGAAAAATGCGCACCCTATGACCCAGCAATTTTATTCCTAGGTATACATCCAACAAAAAATGTGTACTTAGGATCACCAAAAGACATGTGCTAAAATAGTCAAGAGAGCACTATTCCTAAGAGTTTCAAACCAGAAACTACACAATGACCTTTGATAGTGGAATGGATAAATTTTAGTCCATCTACAATGGATTACTTCACACAGTAGTGAGAATGATCTATGACTACATACAATAACATAGGTTAGTCTCACAAGCATAATCTGAGCAAAAGAAGCCAGATAGAAGAGTACATATGCAAGATAAAAATGGACAAAAGTATGCTGTTAGAAGGCAAGGTAGTGGTTACCGTTGGGTGGGGTAGGAGGTTGTGACTGGAAGGGAGAATGAGGGTGCTTCCAGGATGCAGGTAATGTTCTGTTTCTTTATCTGGGTGCTGGTTGTAGGGACAAGTTCAGTTTGTGAAAATTCAGCTAGCTATGCACTTTACATATGTGTTCCTTTGTATGCTTCAATAAAAAGCTATTTTATTTTTTTTAAAGATTTATTTATTTATTTGAGAAAGAGAGAGAGCACACGAGTGGGGGAAAGGGGCAGAGGGACAGGGAGAGAAGCAGACTCTGCCTGACCCAGGGCTCTATCTCATGATCCTGAGATAATGACCTGAGCTGAAACCAAGAGTAAGACACAACTGACTGAGCCACCTAGGTGCCCCTAAAAAGCCATTTTAAATGTGTTTGAGAAACTGCAAGTCAAAAGCCATCATTGCTTCTATTTACATTTCTCTGATTTTCATGGAGATTGAATATTCTTTCATATGCTTTTGGCACTTTGTGCTGTTTTCTTTTTTTTTTACATTATTTATTTATGTTTTTTAGTAATTTCTATATGTGGATGTTTGTCTTTTTCTCATTGATTCATAAAAGCTTTTTATATACAAAGGATATTCTGTTTTTTCATTGATGCTGCAAAATATTTTTCCACTTGTCATTTTCCTGGCACAGAAAAGTATTTAATTTTTATGTAATCCTTTCTATCAATCATTTCTTTTATAATTTCTTAGTTTTCATTTATGCTAAGTAACTTTAATATCCTTAGACCTAATTTGTTTGTGAGTGCAAATACGATCACAATAATACTTCACTTTCCTTGGTTTGTAGTTTCCACCTACTGAAGTGCAGGACACATCTCCACCCTGCCTTTCTACACTTCCATGTCTCCCCAGTTATTTCTGGGAATCCTTGTGCTCATTGGCCTCCTTGTTGATAAGAATACACATTGCCTAGGTGCACCTGAGTAGCTCAGTCAGTTAAGCGTCCGACACTTGGTTTCAGCTCAGGTCGTGATCTCAGGGTCCTGAGATCCAGCCCCACTTGGGCTCTGCCCTCAGCATGGAGTCTGCTTAAGATCCTCTTTCCCGGGGCGCCTGGGTGGCCCAGTCGTTAGGCATCTGCCTTCAGCTTGGGTCATGATCCCAGGGTCCTGGGATCAAGCCCCGCATCGGGCTCCCTGCTCAGTGGGAGGCCTGCCTCTCCCTCTCCCACTCCCCCTGCTTGTGTTCCCTCTCTCGCTGTGTCTCTCTGTCAAATAAATAAAATCTTAAAAAAAAAAAAAGATCCTCTTTCCCTCTCCCTCTGCCCTGCTTGCTCATGCTCTCTCTCTCTCTCTCTCTCTCTCTCTCAAATTAACACACACAAACACACACACACACACTCCAACAGCATTCTGGAATCTTCTGTTGGGAAGGCTGGACTTCTACACGTGTTCTCCCTTCTTGGGTTTCTGCCCAAGTCACTATGCTCCAGGTTTTTCCTGACTGTGGCTGAGATAGATTGGGGCAGGTTCGTCAGCTCCTGCTGGTTTTGCAGCCCATATCAAGGTCTGTGTGCTTATTGCCAGATTTACAGATGGGCAAGACTCCTTCTGGGCCCCTTGGCATATTGTGCTGGATCCTGCAAATCCCAGAGGCACTTTTGTTCATGGATGGATGCCGAATTAATTACTGAAAAAGGGGATATACAGGAGGGATATCTCACGCTACCTTGATGCTGACGCCACTCTTCTGTAACCTCTTTATACAAATTGTTTTACCCAACAAACAGGTGGATGTGTTTTTTGCATGACAGCTGTAGTTGCTAAACTGGCAAGCATCTGGTGGGCTTACTAGTTTATAAACATGACTTTGGAAGTGCCAGGAAGGTTGAGACTCCTCCTAAGAGATGCCAGCCCTTCAGAGCATTTATTTTTATTTTATTAGAAATTAAGCTTAAAGGAGTAACTGAAAAATCCATTTGTGCAGACATGTTTTGATAAGAATAGCATGCATTTCTGAGCATTTATTTAATCTAATTTTATGCTTAAAAAAAGCATATATGTAGTCAAAGCTTTAAAAGTATTAAGAAACATAAAAATGACTGATCTGAGCAAAAGAACCTTGACAAACTGCAGATGAAAAGCTATATATAGTGCAACATATGAATAAATAAAGTACATTAATATTTTATCAATTACTATAAGATCTGCTGGTTTATTTTTCCCTCTGGTATGTCGGTTTTTATATTTTCATCCTTATTTAATAGTATGTTTTTGCATTTGCAGTTTTCTTTTCCCCTGATAAAACCAGCAAGAAGTTTGTCTACCTAATTGGATTATCTTTGATTTACTTAGCAATTCTGTTTTCTTCATTCTAATTCTCATTTCTGTTTTTTTAATCTTAATTTTTTTCTCTTGGATAACTTGATTTCTTATTTGCTTATGATGTTTGAGACTACTTGTGTTAAATTTTAGTTCAGTTCATTTTTATCCTGTTTTTGCTTAACAATAAGACAATTAAAGCTCTAAGTGTGTCTCTGAATGTTGGAATCAGCCTGTAAATTTTTTTTTGACTAGCGTATTGATTGTAATAATTTAATTTTTTCCCTAAATGACAATACGTTCATTATAAAAATGCAAACACATACACATATATGGAAGAGAAAAGTGACATTCACTTTTTTTGTATTTCTTCTGTAATACCCCTTTCCTCATCCAGAGATAAACACTGTTAATGATTGGGTATATATCCTTCCGGATCCATTTCTATGCATTTACAAATGTACGTGTATGTGTGCATTTATATTTACACACATTAGACATATATACAAACATATGTGATTTATACATAAGTATCATATTATACATATGGTTCTGTAACTTGATTTCCATTTTAATATGTCATAGATGTATATTAATTGCCAGTTGCCCTCTCATGATATTTTACCAGTTCACATTACCTCCAGGGGGTATGATTTCCAATATCCTGTCCAGCACCAAAGGGGATCCTGCTTTTCTAATTTTTGCAAAATTGATATGTAAAGACATATATTATTATTTTACATGGATGTACACTTCTTTAATTATTAGTGAGATAAGGGTAATTTCATTTATTAGCCACTAATATTTTTTTCAATTGGTTGTAGAGGCTTTCTTATTTTTTATCTTTTTAATTTTAATTCCAGTGTAGTTAACATACAGTATTATATTAGTTTCTGGTGTACAATATAGTGATTCAACAGTTCCATACATCACCCAGTGCTCATCACAAGAAGTGCCCTCCTTAATCCCCATCACCTATTTCATCCATCCCCCACCCACCTCTGGTAACCATCACTTTGTTCTCTATAATTGAGTCTGTTTCTTGGTTTGCCTCTCCACCCCCCCCTTTTTTTCCTTTGGTTCCTTTTGCTCATTTGTTTTGTTTCTTAAATTCCACATATGAGTAAAGTCATATGGTACTTGTCTTTCTCTGATTGGCTTATTTTGCTTAGGATTATATTCTTTAGATCCATCCATGTTGTTGCAAATGACAAGATATCATTCTTTTTATGGCTGAATAATATTCCATTATATATAATATAAATATATAGTATATTATATTATAGATATAAAATAGATATATTATAAAATATAAAATGTCTATAATATTATATTATAGATATAAAATTTAGATATAGATATAAAAAAAAAATATATATATATATGTATAGATATAATGCAATATATATATACCATGTCTTCTCTATCCGTTTATCTACTGACGGATACTTGGGTTGCTTCCATAATTTGGCTATTGTAAATAATGCTGCAATAAACATAAGGGTGCACATATTTTTGAATTAGTCTTCTCATATTCTTTGGGTAAATACCCAGTAGTGGAATTACTGGATCATACGGTAGTTCTATTTTTAATTTTTTGAGGAAACTCCATACTGTTTTCCGCAGTATTAGCCTCTAATATTAGCTTCAGTAAATTCCTTGCCCATGTTCTTTGCTTGATTTTGCTTGTTTAACTTCTTCTGATTTATTTGACTAGCTCTCATTATTTTCTAAGCAGTTGATAAATAATGTTTGATTTCCCATTTCTAATAATTCCCAAGAATTATTGAGGAGAGTAGTTTCATATTTCTAAGAAGTTAAGAATTTTTGTTTGTTTGTTTTAAATGTCATTCCTTTTAAACTTTATTGTGTTGAGGTTAGGAATGTAACCTACACAATCTCTACTTTTTAAAATTTATTGAGGCGGGACGCCTGGGTGGCTCAGTGGGTTAAGCGTCTGCCTTCGGCTCAGGTCATGATCCCAGGGTCCTGGGATCGAGCCCCGCATCGTGCTCCCTGCTCCACGGGGAGCCTGCTTCTCCCTCTGCCTCTGTCTCTCTCTCTGTCTCTCATGAATAAATAAATAAAATCTTTAAAAAAACAATAAAAATAAAATAAAATTTATTGAGGCTTATGTCATGGTTTAATATATAATCAACTTTTAAATATTTCCATGGACATTGGTAAAAGGTGTATTTTCTTTTGCAGTTTATGTAGTATACACCTATTAAATTAATCATTCCTTATATATACAGATGCTCTACATCCTCAGGATTTTTTTGGGTCTAAATATAAGAAAGATTGGCTAAAGTCTCCCAGTATTATTTTATCTTGTCATTTTATCCTTGTATTTTTTAAGAGTTTTTGTTTGGTACTTTTAAATATAATGTTATTTAACATAAATATTTATGACTACTATACCTTCATCTTAAATCACATATTTATCCTACTTAATTTTTTTTTGGCTTCACGTGGTTGATTTTTTTGCTTTTTTTTTAAGTTTTAAACTTTTTATAATTTTTGTTTTAGGCTTGTCTCTTATAAGCAGCATATGAGGGACACCTGGGTGGCTCAGTCAGTTAGGCATGTGCCTTCGGCTCAGGGCATGATCCCGGGGTCCTGGGATCAAGCCCCGCATTGAGCTCTCTGCTCAGTGGCCACTTTGCTTCACGCTCTTCCTTTGTGATCTCTCTCGCTTTCTCTTCCTCTCAAATAAATAAATAAATCTTAAAAAAATAAACTGCCACATATGATTTCCCCCCATATTTTATTCCAGTATGAGTCTTTGTCGTTCTGTTTTTTGTTTTTAAAGATTTTATTTATTTATTTGACAGAGAGAGAGCACAGGCAGGGGGAGATGAAGGCAGAGGGAGAGTCTTTGTTTTTTTTAATAAAGTGCTTAAATCATAAATATTTGTTGTTATACCTACCAAGTTTACTCTTTATTTTTTTCTTATGGTTATTTAATTTCATTTTATTCACTTTTCTGTTGTTATATAAACCTGTTTCCTTGCTTTATTCTCTCCAGGAGTTTGGCAAACAATATATTTTATAAATTCTAAGATACATATTTTTTACATTTTAATACTTCTAGAATTAAAATTCATCTTATAATTGATGATACACTAGTTTAATTGGCAGCCTTTTTTCTATCTTGGTGGCACATAAAAGAAGATGTTTCCTACCTCAGATCAGATGAAAAACAGTAGGTGGTATTTTAATTTCTTTTTTACCTTAATTTTTTCAAAAGATTTGGAAAATCTATATTTCTCTAATTGAGTCAAGAAAGAATGCCATTTTAAACAATCCTCTCTATTTAAAGACAAGAAACTCTTTAAAAAGGCATTTCCTTTCTTCATCTTTGATCCAATTAATTCCAGGTCTGGAGTCTTCTACCTGTATTATTACTATTCAAGTAGCGTTTTTATATTATATCTCTTTTCTTTTAAGAAAGGTTCTTGACAATTACAGGCAGTTTCACAACCAGATTCACAAGAATCATTTACATTAATTTTTGGTTTAATAGATTTGATGTTCCCTGATAGTCCTTTTGTAATAGAATTTACCTACTTTTGAGCTGTTTATTTTCTTTATCTTTCAATTTTCTTTTAAATCTCCCCATTGATGGAGTTAATTTTCAAGTAAGTTTTTCAAAATATATATGTATATATATGTGCATATATAATGAATGTATTTTTTGAGGCTTTGAATATGTAAGTTGATTTTCAGTTGTCTACACATACATATATGACAACTATGCATGATATGAAATAAGTGGGTTATGTTCCTTTTCCCTTAAATTTATTAGGTATTGAGCTGTTGTCTTCCTGCATTTTGTACTGCAGAAAAAGAACTCTACACTCAGCTTGCTTTTCGTTCCTTAGTAATTTATTTTTCATGCTTGAGTGTTTGTGGGGTTTTTTAACCTTTAAAATTAAAAAAAAAAAATGACCAAGATCGCTACGTTTAGGGATATAGTGAACCGTTTAAACCTGCAGATATTCATTGCCTCTCTAACATCCACTTCTTTCTCTCCCTTTATTTACAGGACCCTCATATTTCCTAGCCATTTGATTGGAGTCGATTATTTGAGAACTTTGTCCTTTTTTTTTTTTTAAAGATCTTATTTATTTATTTGACAGACAGAGAGAGATGTCACACACAGGGGGAGCAGGAGAGGGACAAGCAGATTCCCTGCTGAGCAGGGAGCCTGATGCGGGGCTCGATCCCAGAATCAAGACCTGAGCCGAAGGCAGACACTTAATCAGCTGAGCCTCCCAGGTGCCCCATCCTTTCTCCTTTTTTAATATAAGCAATTCATACTCTAAATTTCCATCTAAGCTGTATCCCGTGAGTTTGACAGGTTATGTTTTCATTTCACTTAATACAAAATATTTTTAAATTTCCTGTGACTTCTCATTTGACCAGTAAGCTTTTTAGAAGTTTTGTTTGTTTGTTTAATTTCCCAATATTTTACCACTTCAACTAAAATGTAGAAGCCTTACAACCACATATGTCCCTTTACTTTCCCCTTGACCTTTATGCTTTTGTTGTCATATGTATTCCATCTACATACACTTGACACTCACGGACATTATAATTTCTGCTTTCAGCAGTCATACCTTTACAAAGCACTTAAGAGGAGAAAAATAATCTATTATATTTACGCAGGTATTTACCATTTTTGCTACTCCTTCTTCATTCATGAAGTTCCATTTTCTCCTAGTAGCATTTCTGTTCAGACTGGGGAACTGCCTTTAGAATTTATTTTATTTTTTACTTTATTTTTTATAAAGATTTTTTTTAAGAGAGAGCACACATACAAAATGGCAAGGCAGGGAGGGGGGAGGGAGGAAGGGAGGGGGCAGAGGGAGAGGGAGAGAGAGAATCTCAAGCAGGCTCCATGCTCAGCACAGAGCCCCATGTGAGGCTTAATCCCAAGACACTAAGATCATGACCTGAGCCAAAATCAAGAGTCTGCTGCTTAACTGAAGGAGCCACCCAGGCGCCCTGCCTTTAGTTTTTATTTTAGAAGAAGTCTGCTAGTGATGAATCCTTTTTAGTTTTCCTTCCTGTAAGAAAGTATTCATTCAGCCTTCATTCCTGAATGATATTCCTGGATATAGAATTTGGAGTTGTCAGTTCTTTTCTTTTAGCACTTCAGAGCTGTCATTCCACTGTCTTACCTGTTTTCTGATATGAAATCTGTTAAGTCATTTGAGTCGTTGTTATCCTGTATGTAACATGTTGTTTTTCTGTAGCTGCTTTCAACGTTTTCCCCTCATCTTTGGTTGCAGCAGTTTGACTATGTGTCTGGGTGTAGTTTTCTTTGGTTTCTCCTGTTTGGCATTTACAGAGCTTCTTGAATTTGTAAGATTATTTGTATAATTAAGAAATTGTAAAAACCATATTTGGGAAGTTGTATG
Source organism: Mirounga leonina (assembly GCF_011800145.1). Classification (NCBI taxonomy): domain Eukaryota; kingdom Metazoa; phylum Chordata; class Mammalia; order Carnivora; family Phocidae; genus Mirounga; species Mirounga leonina. Next base: position 9,774,239 of record NW_023270164.1, read on the forward strand.
CCGTTATTTTTTTTAACATGTATTTTTTTCTTCACCAGCCTCCTTCACCTCTCCTTCTGGTACTCCAATGATACAGCTGTTAGATCTTTTGATATTGTTCCATAGACCCTGAGGCTTTCTTCATTTTTTTTTAAAAATCTTCTTTCTCTCTGTTCTTCATATTGGATAATATTTTTAATCTATCTTCAAGTTGGCTATTTCCTCTGTCATCTCCATTTTGCTGTTTAGTCCATCCAGGAATTTAAAAACCTCAGCTCTTTTATTTTCAGTTTTAAAATTTAAATTTGATTTTTTTTCTTTTTTTTGCAGTTTCTATTTCTTTGCTAAGAACCTCCATCTTGCCATTCAGAGCATATATGTTTACCTTCATTTCACTGAGCATACTTATAATTCTCTGCAGAAAGTTGATTTATTTTGTATGGCATAAAATTAACTCAGATTCAGACTGCAAGTTTTATCCCACCATATTTGCTTCTTGTGGTTTGTCCCTCATATGTGCCACTTGGGGTTAGGTTGAGACTTGACAGTGGATTGACTTCACTTCTCAAAGCATCTACTCTGTTTCTCTGGGTCTCTCTTATGTATGCAAAATGCAGGGGTGAGCCCAGGACTTGTGTGGATTCATATAGAGAATTAGGGGGTCTTTTCTCCAGTTCTCTTCTCTCTGGTTCTCCCCCACCGTTTCTGCCTCTCAGGGGTCCCTTTCCCGGTTACTCTGGCCAGAAAATTGGGGTTTATCTGAGAGTTTTAGCTACCCATCCTGCCACTACAGTGCAGATCTGTAACTGGCACCCACCCTTGGGGCAAAGGTGGAAGAGAAAAGAGACCAAAAAGGGCTTTTTCCCCTCTTTGGACCAAATGGACTCCTTTTTTTCGGTTCCTCTGGCCATAAAGATGGACCTTCTATCTCAGTTTTAGCTGTTCACATTGGTGCCTCTTCATAGCTCCATGACTGGGGTCTGTTCTGAGAGCAATTCTGTAAGAGTAAAGAAAGAGGAAAAAATGAGAAATTTACCCCCGTATGAATCACTTCTGCAAGTTTGATTTTTTTTTTTCCTCCTGCTTTTGTTTACTTTTTAGTCCTCAGTATTTTGTCCAGCATTTTTAGTTGTAATCAGTAGGAGATGCTTTAGCGGACTTACACCATCTTGGCTGGAATCAGAAGCATGCTCATTGTGCTATTAATTTGCATTTCCCAGATAATAGGAAGGTTGAGCATATTTTCTTCTCCCCCCACTTTTTTTTCTCACTTGGATAGCCTCTGTAATAAAGTATTTTTGAGTATTTTGCCTAATTTTCTATTAAGTTGTCTGTGTTTTTCTTATTGATTGTTAGGAGTTCTTTATTCAGAATATGAGTCCTTCCTGGATTCATGTATCATGAATAACTTCTCTCACTCTGTCGATTGCCCTTTCACTCTCTTTATGGTCTCTTGATAAATAGAAGTTCTTAATTTTGATATAATGCTATTTACTTTTTTTATTCAAGGATAGTGCTTTTTATACCCTCTTTAAGAAATTTTTTGCCAATTCCAAGATGTTCTCCTATGTTTTCCTCTGGAGAGACTTATTGTTTTACCTTTCACATTTAGATTTGCAATCCATCTGAATTTTTTAAAATAAAGGGTGATTTAAGAGTCAAATGCATTTTTTTTCATATGGCTATCCAATTGCTTCAGTATAATTAGTTAAAAAGACCATCCTTTCTCCACTGAACTGTAATGTTGAGTGATGGATATTATTTAGTTAGCTCTTTTTTTTTTTAAGTAGGCTTCATGCCCAATGTGGGGTTTGAACTCACAATCTTGAGATTAAGACCTGAGATCTAGAGTCAGATGCTCCACCAACTGAGTCACCCAGGCGCCCCTGAGTTAACACTTTTATTTGAAAGAATTCTATCTAAGGTAAGTAGACTGGGTGGAAATGTTATTTTTATTGAAGATTTTTAGTTGAAGTGAGTAACTCTATATGAAATAACTTGTCACTCTTTTTAAATGGAATAGATTTAAAGAGCTTATAATATTTATTAACACAGTCTTATAGTTCAGTGGGAAGGTATAGCATAATTTTGATAGATGTTTCTAAAGATCTTTAAAGGCTTAAACTACTGCTACTACAACCATATAACTTTATGTCAAATATTCTATTGTGTTTCCAGACCATATTCCACATCAATTCTTGTGGATCTGGTGCCTGAACAGTATATTTATGTAGTAAGACATGACAAAGGAAATGAGGAAGTAAATAGGCTATGTACTTGTAAGCACAGGGGTCTGAATGGTCAGATTTATTACCTGGAGTGATCAAGCTCTGAATGATTTATTCCCGTGATTCTGAATTATAAGCTGGCAAGTGAATGGAGTTATTCCTGATGGGAAATATATTGGTGACAAATCACCAGCACTGAGCTTCCTTCTTAGTGGTAAGTTTCACTCAGGAAGCAGAATTTGCTTGGATGATTCCATGGGGCAGCCGGAACAGAAACCAGTAGTGCCCATCAATATCATAAATGTCTGACTTAAGACCTGGCTGGATTCTCGGGCCAAAAAGCAGTACATTGGAGTGTAAATGCAGCTCAGGCAAGTGTGGTGGATGCAATTATACAGTGCTTGGGTTTGAACCGTTTCTGCCTAAACAAGTGATGTACTTGGCGTGGATGGCGTATTTGGATTTTCTCACATTTTAATCTTGTTCAAACAGGCTTACCATTTAATTTGGAGATCATACAGTAACTCTCTGGGTCCTGTTTACTGCCATTTAAAAATTACAATCTAGAGAGTGTTAACCCAGAAAGAGATGTTTTTGATCTGAGAAGAAAAAATAACCCAAATTGGTCATCAGGAGTAGGGGATTTGTTCAAATAACTCCAATCCTGGTGGCTTTATCTTTAATTTTGTTCTTGGTAACTGGGGTCTGCTGAGGCTCATTTTTTTATGTGAATTAGGATAATTTGATATTTAATGTCAAACTTACTGTAATAGTTATATCGTATATTAGCATTCTGGTGTCTCATTTTATTGGAGAGAGAGGGTATGATATCCCAGAATTGGACTTGGCTTTTTCCAATATGCCTTATCTGACATGTGCTGATTTTTCCATTTTGCCTACACTCCATAAGTGTAAGAGACCCTCCAGCAAATCATCACTACTCGGGGTTTAATTGGAGAGGTCAATCTGAGTTAATGGAACATCCAAATTACGCAATTAAAAAATGTGTATTTACTTTCCTTGGTAAGCAATCTAGATGGGTTGACCTTAGACTGAAAGTGAAGGAAATCTGGAATACATGGCAAAGAATTGAGATAATGAATTTCAATTACAGCCTTGGGTCTAGTGGCACCATCAAGGACTGCAGTTACCAACCCTTCTGTCTTCAGTCTTTTATGAGAGACTACAGCTGCCCAGCCGCCACCTTGAAGAATTAGTGACAGAGTGCACCTGGTTTGGGCTGAAGCACATCTGGGTGGTGCAAGGGTCATACTGTTTGTGCCCTGTGTCACATCTCCTTGGCCCACTGGATTTTGACTGTGGTGGACAGTACCTATCCATGCTAGTCTGCTGCTCTGCATGAGGGCTTTCTCTGAAGCCACAGAAAGTTGCTCATTCTACCCAGAGGCACAGTGGAGTGAACTCCCGTGAGATTGTTGACCAATGGGGATGGGAGTTGGTAGGTAAATACTTCGACTTCTGTCCTTCAGAAGGATAATTCTAATACACTGTTCTAAATGGATTTCAAGAGGATCCCCAATGGTATTGAGCCTCAGTTGCCCACAGAGATAATCAGCTCAATAATGTACTCTTGTTGGCTTTTCCTGTTTCTTCCTCTCACCCTCCCCACTCCCACATTCCTAGAATGATTCTAGGAATCATTCCTAAATAAGCTAGCTGCCTTCTAGTCCTTGTCTCCGTCTCTACTTATGTAAATGTATGAATGAATCATAAGTATTTTCTTATGTCCTTAGTCTTAGAAAAAATTAAAATATTGATTGACTGATTGATTGACTGGTTTAATGAATGGCCTATGGTCTTAAAAATGCTTAACTTTCTTTTTGGATAATTTTTCCATATAGTGAAAATGGAAAACTTCAGCCAACTTTAAATGGAATTATTAAAAATCACACATCACTGGGAGCCAAATGAACACAATTTTAAAAAACAATATTTTCAAAATCAAAATGCCAATAAGCTGATTTTCTAGCTCTAACTGCATGAATTTCTTCTTGTTCTTTAATTTGTTATCCATTGACATTTTCCTTTCTGTTTTTCAAAGTTTCAGCTGATTCTCATGCTCTGTTTTGTTCCAGGCTCTTATGAATGGTTTCCCCACTGTTCTAGGGGGCAGGTTATTATTTCTGCATTATTCTCTGTAGGAACAGAGTTTCCTGCAGTCTGCTGAGAATTGCTGTTTAGTTGATGGTATTTTCACTTCTGCCTGGGTCTGGCTTCATAGTGCCAAGCTGAAAATTACCCCTCAGCTTGAAGTCATTGGTTTAGGAATTTGACATTTCCAGAAAAATCTTTCTCAATACAATTCTCTCCCTCCCGCTTTCACCCCAGGTCCCCTTTCTGCATTTCCACTTTGTAGATTAGAGCCTGTCAGTTGCAACAAACTTTGGTGTTCAAACTTTTTGTCACAAGGCAGTATTCTTTTGTTCGAGGTCCTTTCTCCTCTCCATAAATCTAGGATTTTACAATCCTTCTTCAGCATGTCCTTTAACATAGGTCTCTGTTCAATGAGATTTATCCCCAAATTGTGTGATTAATACAGATGTTCGTCAATATATATGAATGTCAGGTAGAATTCTAAATGTAAGAATACAGCTTCAGTAACTATGTCAGTCAGAGACTAGTCAGTAAAAAAGAAACTATACCAGATAGTTTAATTAAATAATCTAATAGTGGAGTTTAAATTACAAAGGTGTTAGAAGAGCCAAAAGAGCAAATTGGAGAAGCATCTCTAGGGCTGAAGGGACAATGGAAAAGACAGTGTGAGTAGAGCCCAGGAGCCAGGATCACCTCGAGGGTCTGAAATCATGGCAGGGGCTGCCCCCTCCTCAACATCTGGGACCTTGAAGGGACACAGCCACTGCTGGAGATGCCCCTGGAAGCAGAGAGAAGGAGGGGAGGAGGAAGGGAGAGAGAGATGAAAATGAGCAAGGGAGAAAAACGTTGCTCTGCTCTTCTTCTTTTCTCTAGTCTTTTGCTGAGGCCTCCCACTGGTTGAACCTAACCAGAAGCCTGGGATATGTGATTTGCATGGTTCAAACCACCATGATACAGAGCACAGCAAGGGAAGAGTGGGGAGTGGATTGACAAAAAGAATACACAGTGATGGTAATGACTTTGTTGAGGCTACCCCAGCTATAGACCTTATTATCGAAGGGGAGGTAGCAGGTGTCTGGCAGTCGAGGGAGATATCAGGTAGGAAAGCTCCATTCTCTGTAGAATGGAACACCTATCATGTATTGTTCACTGTGGATGAGACAGGAAATAGAATAAGAATGTCTGCACTTACAAAACTAGCAGGAGAGTCAGGTAACTAAAATTTGTAATAAATTGCAATATATATATACACACACACACACATATATATATAAAATTTATATCATATATGACATATTCATTATTTACACTTATCTTATACTGTTTATAAATAAGATATAATATAAAATATGTTATTACATATTTATTATAAATAAGGTAGTATGGGAAGGTATAGGTAGGAGGTGTAATCTGTGGCAGTCAGGGAAGGCTTCCTGGAGGAAGTCACATTTAAGGATGAGTAGGAGTTAGAAGCAGAAACCCAAGGGTGCAGAAGAGGGAAGAGATGAATCCAGACCAAAGAATAGCAGACACATTGTGGCTCGAAGGGGGAAGAGAGGAAATGCCGTGACAAATCAATGGCTGTGGGCAGGCACAGGGGGTGTTGCTTAAGGTGGAGCTGGGGATCAAGGCTGGGCAACGTCACAAAGGGCTTTGTAGGCCAAGTTGAGGATTTTAGATCTTATCCTGAAGGCAATGGGAGGTTATCAAGGGAACATACTTTGGGAAGTAACAATCAGACTTCCGGTTTAGAAAGGTCACTCTGGACTGGTGGTGGGGAGAGCAGGTAGGACGTTGTGCAATAGTCCAGGTGAAAGAAGATGCTGCTGTGGACCAGTGTAGTGAATGCAGATGGGGGAAAAAAAGTTCTAGAACTTTGGAAGTTTGGAAGTTTCTAGAAATTTGGAAGGCTGAAACAGCAGTGTTTCAATTGGCAACTGATTGGCTAAGTGTGAAAGAGAAGGATTACATTTGGACCCCTGGATAGATAGCAGGGCCAGTTGTTAAAATGAAGAACACAGTCTGCATGGTTAAGAATCCAGGACTTGGGGACACCTGGGTGGCTCAGCCGGTTTAGCGTCTGCCTTCGGCTCAGGTCATGATCCCAGTGTCCTGGGATCGAGGCCCACATTGGGTCCCCTGCTCAGCGGGGAGCCTGCTTCTCCTTCTGTCCACCACTCCCCCTGCTTGTCCTCTCTCTCTCTCTCTCACACACACACACACAAATAAATAAATAAACCAGGACTTGGCAAACTTTCTATAAAGGGCCAGAGAGCAAATAATTTTGGCCTTGTGGGCGAAACCGACTCTGTTTGCAGCTACTTAGCCCTGCCGTAGTAGTATGAGAGCAGTCATAGACAATATATAAACAGTTGGGCATGGCTGTATTCACATAAAACTTTATTTACAAAAACAGATTTGGCTTGAGAGCCATAGTTTGACCTCCTCTAGTTAAGACATGAGTTTCCTATTGGACACCTACCTTGCAGTTAAGGGGCTAGAAGTCATCCAGATGGAGGTGTTGAGTAGGCACTAAGGTTGGGAGGGAATTCCCTCATTCCTGTCTTTATCTTGTTTCCCACCCTGTTTGAAAAAAAATGTGGCTACAGAAGTTCAGAATCAGTCTTCTTTGTGAAGTGGTTATCTTTCTGTAGGACAGCTATTTGGAGTTTGGGAAGGGTAGGAGAAAGAAAAAGTTGATTCTTAAGGAAACCCAGTTGGTTCCTTCATTCTTTTCTTCCTTCCTTCCTTCCTTCCTTCCTTCCTTCCTTCCTTCCTTCCTTCCTTCCTTCCTTCCTTTCTTCCTTCCTTCCTTCCTTCCTTCCGTCTTTCCTTCCTTCCTTCTTTCCTTAATCCCTTTCTTCCTTTCTCTATTTAATTGAAGTGTAGTAGACATATAACATTATATTAGTTTCAGTTGTATAACATAGTGATTCAACATTTATATATATTGTGATCACCACGATAAATCTAGCTACCATCTGTCACCATATAAGGTTGTTACATATTATTAATCATATCCCTTATGTTGTACATTGCATTCCTGTGTCTTATTTATTTTACAACTGGAAGTTTGTGCTATTTAACCCCCTTTACCTATTTTACTATTCCCTCCCCCCTCACTTACTCCCCTCTGGCAAGCATCGGATTCTTCTCTGTATCTATGAGTCTGTTTCTGTTTTGTTTTGTTTGTTCGTTTGTTTTGTTTTTTAAATTTTGATCTCCCCCCCGATATTTCTGTTTTCTTTCCAGTCCCATACTAGATGTTTTAATCATGTACATCATTTAGTGACTGTGCTAATATTTCCCCTCTTTTTAAGACAGTGTGTCTTCCAACATATATTATGTGTCCATTGTCTGCGGAACACTGAGACAGTCCCTGGGGAAACTGAAATAAATAAGATGTTTCCTGAAGGTGCCCACACCCTAGTGAGGGAAAACTACATTACATTTGGACCCCTGGATAGATAGCAGGGCCAGCTGTTAAAATGAAGAACACAGTCTGCATGGTTAAGAATTCAGGACTTGGGGATGCCTGGGTGGCTCAGCTGGTTAAAGCATCTGCCTTCGGCTCAGGTCATGATCCCAGGGTCCTGGGATCGAGCCCCGCATCGGGCTCCCTGCTCAGCGGCGAGTCTGCTTCTCCCTCTACCGCTCCCCCTGCTTGTGCACATTCTCTGTGTGTGTGTGTGTGTGTGTGTCAAATAAATAAATAAATAAAATCTTTAAAAAAAAGAAAGAAAGAAGTTATCCTATGATGCAATGTCATGGAAGTATCAATGGTTCTAACTCCTAAATAAATAAATAAATAAATGAAAGTACCAATGAAAGGTTGGTCATCATCCCCTGAAAAGACACAAGGAGAAGCCTGTTGTTATCCCTGCAGAGGCTGAGTGGGTGAGTGGGAAGTTTCTTGAACCATAGGCCTTGAAAGATTGGGTGGGAATTCACCAAGCAAACTGTAAAGCTGATAGCAGTGCAAGGAGGGGGGTGGTGATGATTCACACAGAGGTAACAATATGGAAGAAAACGTGGAAAATGAAGATGCTGGGTATGTTCAGGGGTCTGCCGAAACCCCTGGAAAGGCTCAGAACATTTCTCAGGTGGAAAGCTTTCTGATATTGCCTTTGCACTTGTCCTGCCTTGAGTTGGAGACACAGACAGCACTTGGCTGGGAGGACAAGGGCTTTGTTAGTGGATTTGGAGGTCTGGGGGCCCAGTGGGGGCACTTCGTTGGTCCAGGGGCTTGCTGCCGTGAAGCCTGCCAATCTATGTCTGGGAGGCTGAATCATGGCTCGCCTTTCTGCTTGATCCCTTGGAAGTAGGATCCCATGAAGGGTCTCAGAGGATTTTGAATGGAGGCTCAGCTCTCAGGGCTGTTTGTCAATTTCATCTGCATTTTCTTAGCCGCGTGGCTTCTGTGAACTGTTCCCAACTCCTCCAGAAAACAGCCTATTGTAAACCCAAACAAACGAATAACACATGCCTTTTCATGTTGTTGAACGATAAATATCTTTGTAGAAGGAGCTATCACTTGTAAAAAGGCCTTCATCGTGTCGGCTCAAGACCATGTCGTTGTTCTATAGCTTGAATGTCTGTTATGAAGACTGACAAAAACATATAGCAAATACAAGTCGCTGTGCTATGCAGACAAACTCCTGATCATGCTTCACATTTCTTCCCAAACTCAGAGGAAACGGAGAGAAATAGAACATGCCTCAAGATGGAGCCCTTGAACCACAAAGTTTTGAGACCACAGCTGACTCTGTGAAGTTGCCAGGTACGGGCAAAGCTGGAGCCACTGGCCAAGGCCGGCAGCCGTTTTAGTGCAGAAAGATGGTGGGGAGACCCTGTAGCCCCCAGCCCCCAAAGCTTTCAAGGGACTAGGCGGGCCTTCAGGGCAGGCTGATGCAGTGATTCACGGACTTGGCCTCTATCAGCTTCAAGGGTAAAGGTTAAATCAACAGGATAAATCATTTTCTTCATACAAATAAGATTATTTGTATATTCCACGCACAAAGTCCACATTTCCCTCTTCTTAAGCCCATCTGAAATGGTGGAAACACAGCTTGGGAACTTGATCATCTTCTTTGAGCCCTAATAAGCTCTCATTCTAAAACATGCACAAAAGGAGCCTCAACCCCGAGGCTCTTGCAATACTGGAGTGAATGGGGTGCTCCTCTCTGTAGGGCAGTCTCCCCTAGAGAGGAGGGCAGCACAGTGTAGAGGGGGAGGAGAGGAGCTAGGGCCTCAGCATCTGCCCTGTTTAGGATTGAATCCTGACTCCATCCCTTCTTAGCTATGTGTCCTTAACCCAGCTTCTCTTTCTCTCTCTTTTTTTAAAGAGGAGAGAGGGAGAGGGAGGGAGAGAATCTCAAGCAGGCTCCACTGCCCAGCGCAAAGCCCAACATGGGGCTCGATTTCACAACCCTGAGATCATAACTTGAGCCAAAATCAAGAGTCGGACGCTTAACTGACTTGCCCCACCCAGGCGCCCCCTCAGTCCAGCTTCTTAACCTAACAAACAGTAGCTGTCGCAGGCTGTTGAGGATTATGGATCTTGTGTTACAGTGCCTGGTGTTTGTGCCTACCAGTAAAGTGCCTACTAATGGTTACTGCTGAAACATCCATTTATGGGCATTCAGGTTGTGCACTGAACAAGGCATCACGTTTAAAGGGGTGCTGTTCACACTGCAGACATAGGATGTGTATGAAAGCAGGTGAGCCCCAGAGCAACAGGAAAATGCCCCCCACATTAACCCACAGTGGCCCACGTAGCCATGGGCTTATTGGGGCAACCACATGGGCAAGCATGAATTATTGCACATTTGCAAGACTGTTCCTTGTCCTGACTATCTATTCTCCCCACCCCATAGGACCCTGATACAGTTGCCCTTCCTGCTTTGGTGGAGGAGGTGCAGGGCATGGGTTGCTATTATTAGGGGCCCACATGACCCGGGGAGCAGATAAGAGTGGGGGTTTCTGGACAGCAGCTCAGGCAGTGGAGTATCTTTGACTGATTCCTCACAGGCCTCTTGTGTTCTAGCCAATGGCCTAGAAAGGATCCATGGAACTGTCACTGGGACAATTTTCAGCTGGATTACAGGGTTCCTGCCAGCATCCCCTCCTCCCCTTGCTCCTCTTTCTCCTCTACAAGTGGGCCATGGGCCACACAAAAGGTCCTGTGCCATACTTTCTCTGGCGCGCTGTGTAAGCTTGTTCAACTTGGTTATTACCAAGAGACCTGGAGTCCATCACATTATCTATAACATAAACTCTTGTTCGGGGATAGTCATACTTGTTAATGACACTTAGCGCTTTGTACTTTTCATTCCTCACGTTGGTTTCTGTCCTCCAGTCCATATTTTTTCTCTTCTCCAAGCTTCTTCCTTTCTTTTCTTGTTCATTTTGTTCCGCTCTCTTCATGCTTTTCTTCCCAGCCAGATTTTTCTTTCAGGTTTATCCCTTCCTCCAAACCCTCACAGGCAACCCCTTTCTTTTCCCTTTATTCGCTCACTCCATTTCTTTCAATGGCACTGGAGTCAGAGAGTTTGGAGAAATTGGAAGGTCACAGTGGTGGTGGTGGTGGTGGTGGGTGCTGGGAACCTATTTGGTACAAGCCAGGTCTTGCAAGTGTCCTTTTCACTTTGTCTCCTTGGAACAAAGAATAATGGAGTCCAGAAAAGTCACCCTCATGGATCTAGGTGCATAGACAGCATGTAAATTCCCCCCGGAGCTGGAGCTGTGAATTTAGATCCTGCTCAGGTTTAAATTCAAGTTCATGGATCATTTCCCCTTGAAATTATGATAACGGAGGAGTCATGGAGTCTCTTTATAGCTAGTCTAATGGTCTTGACCTTTTTGAGGGTCAGGGTCTCCTTTGAGAATCTGCTGGAATTTTTGGACCCTCTTCTCAGAAAAAAAGCACATGAACTCAAATTTTTGCTTATAATGTTAAGAAATCCCCTAAAGGCAAAAGCATTCATGGGCTCTCCAGGAGCCCTTTGGCTGGGTGTTGAGCAATGTAAATTAGGACTCCAACAGAAGTTTTGTCTGCTTTGCCAGGCAGTTGGTTTTTGGTAAGTGATAGGGTTCTGAATTGAGGCAGAATTTTATACTTCAGTAGCAGAGCTAAAGACTATGGTAGGAATTTTCTAGATTGAGGAGGTATTGATCAGGTTCTGCCTGCCCTATGAGTTGCCTACTCTCAATGAAGACAAGGAGTCTTCACCTTTCAGAGTCTGCCTTTCCCCGCCATTTGGAAACCTGGATGTTTGAACTGCATAAACTTCCAGCTGGGAAGTAAGCTGAATGGGATAGTCATCATGACATCTGTTGCTTTCTAGAGCTTCCTGCTTTAGTCAGCTTCAGATTAATACCTATTTTGGGGGAGGAGTGGAGTAAGGAGGTCACTTTCTTGGTCCAAACTTTCTGACTCAAGGTGGCTTTTTCCACATGAAAAATAAACGTGGGAGGGAAGAATCCTCTTTATCCACTTTGGAAAATAATTTATTCCAGCAGTTTGAACTCCGGGGTACACTTTATTTAATCAGTATGGCCCCATGAATTATCATCTTGTGGCTTTATGTTAGCAGTGGTGCTCATGGTTTGCTTGTATCCTTATTATAAATTTAATGCTTTCCACTGAATTAGTTTCTTACTTCTCTCATCCCAATAGGTCTTCCAGGTTTTTAAGCAGAATCAGCTTTACAAGAGCAATTTACTCCTTTCTCCGTTCCACTAGATGTTGTTTAGGATGGCTTTTTGTCAACAAATTTAATGACCAGGTACTGAGAGTAATTTTTGTGTGAAATCCTGGTTCAAAGAAGAGGGAACCAAAAAGAACAGTATAAAATCCTTGCTGTACCTAAGGGGTGTGTGTGTGTGTGTGTGTGTGTGTGTGTGAGAGAGAGAGAGAGAGAGAGAGAGAGAGATGTGTGTGATGTTTGTGTGGGGGTGGGAAAATCACCAAGAAGAGGAGAAAGTCACCAGGTCTAGAGACTTGTCCCCATGCTGGCAGATAGAGAGTCGATGTGCCCAGTCCAAAGGGGGTTGAGTGAAAGCCAAAAGTGCTGGGAAAACTCAGTTTTGCAGCTAAAAACACTCAGGATGCGAGATTGATGGTTGTACCAGTAATTCCTGACTCACTTGGTGGCAGAGATTCCCATCGCTCTCCAGCTGGGAACACAGCTGGAGCTGGTGAAGGTCTCTCAGGCTCACACTGAGCAGTGCTGGGGAAGGCAGAAGGTGACAGTAGCTAACACCATTAAAGGGCTTGGGCAACAGTGGAGGAGGAGGAGCAGGTACGAGGGAAAATTGTAAGTTGCACAGAGCACAGTTTCTAAAAATTTACAAGTGATAGATTATTCATGCTTCACCAGGAGGAATGTAATATCCTAGAACTCGGCACAATTGTCTTCAGTTATTGTCATCAAAACAATTATAGTTTTCTCCTTGTAACTGTCGACTAACATGGCATGTTGTCTAAGTGAATTAGGTGTGCTTACATCCTGATTGCAAATGCCAGCGCCATGTGAATCATTCTGAGCATAGGAAGCAGTTTGGAGAAAGACCTTCTCAGCTAACAGCACGACTTTGGGGTCTGAGCCATTTGGAGAAAGTGATTTCCAGAAGATTTCTGACAAACAAAGATACTCTCATGCCTTTGAGAGGTTGTTGGTTCTGATAGAATATTTCTCTTCAAAAATTGTCCCAGTAATGGGTACCTGTCTTTGGGGCAGAAGCAAAGAATAGGGATAGACCTTCTCATTATAATAATAACAGTAATAAAGCTGCAGGACACTAGGTCCCAAGTTCATAAAGCAATGAAGAAGAGATAGTCTTACTTGAATAGAAGAAATGCGAACCCCAAACGAGGTTTGTATGGATGGATGAGCAAGGAGAAATAGGAAGGCATGACTCCGAATCATTTAGATCTGGCTAAAATGATCAGATATCCCAGTGCAAATGTCTTCTCTAGGACCAGGCTCTCTCTGGGATCATGGGGTCAGATTACAATGAAGAATTCTGGTTTACATTCTCCCCAGGGTCTCTGAACCTTCTTGAGTCTTCTTCAACTTCTACCATATTTTTTCATATAAATGTGTTTTTCTGCCTACAGAGTGACACCAAGTGTCACCACTTCTGAATGTCGAGAAAACTCATTAGTTAGAAACAACGGAATAGCAAGACTCCTTTCTCCTCCCCAGTCGGTGTCTCTACTGCTTCGCTTCAGGAAACAAGAAACGCAACAAGGACTTCATGTGACAGCTCTCAGCGGGGCACCTCCCCAGTCACTCTTGAGATTGGCATTGACCTTCAGAATTTCTCCCCATGAGCATGAGTGCTCCCCTCCCCTCCACTTCTCCCTGTCAGCAGCAGCGTGTAGATCTAGCGACAGCAATTTCTAGAACCTTTTTGTTTTGTTTTGTTTTGTTTTGTTTTTAGATTTTATTTATTTATTTGAGAGAGAGAGAATGAGAGAGAGAACACATGAGAGGGGATAGGGTCAGAGGACGAAGCAGACTCCCCGCCGAGCAGGGAGCCCGATGCAGGACTCGATCCAGGGACTCCAGGATCATGACCTGAGCCGAAGGCAGTCGCTTAACCAACTGAGCCACCCAGGCGCCCCACTAGAACCTTTTTGTATTAGAGAAGATAACAAGGGTGAGCATTTAACTTATTGTCCAAACTGGAACATGTGTTTGGTTTTTATTTTTAACCTAGACATTGGGAGAGTTGTTTTTAAAAAGTTTTTATTTTGAGATAACTGTGTATTCACCCCCCAGTTGTAAGAAATGAATACAGAGAGGGCGCCTGGGTGGCTCAGTTGGTTAAGCAACTGCCTTCGGCTCAGGTCATGATCCTGGAGTCCCAGGATCGAGTCCCGCATCGGGCTCCCTGCTCAGCGAGGAGCCTGCTTCTCCCTCTGACCCTCCCCCCTCTCATGTACTCTCTCTCATTCTCGCTCTCTCAAATAAATAAATAAATCTTTAAAAAAAAAAAAAAAAGAAATGAATACAGAGAGATCCTTTATATCCTTCACTCAGTTTCCCCCAGTGGTAACATCTTGCATAACTATAGTACAATGTCACAACCAGGAAACTGACATTGATACAATCGACCTTCCTTATTATGTACATTCCTCTGTGTGTGTGGGTGTGTGGGTGTGGGTGTGGCTCTATGCAATTTTATCAATGTGTAGACCACTGTGACCACCACCACAATTAAGATACAGAGGAGCTTCATCCCAAGGATCCCTTGTATTACCCTTTACCTTCACCTCATCCCCCCACCCAAGCCCTGGCGATCACTAATCTCCATCTCTATAATTTTGTCATTTCAAAACTGTTATATAAATGGAATCATGCAGGATATAACCTTTTGGAATTGCCTCCCCCCTCCCAACATCCCACGTAATTTCCTTGAGAACCATTAAAATTACTTGCCAGTATGAGTAGTTTTTTTCCTTTTTATATCATTCCACAGTTTAAATGTACCACATTTTGTTTATTCATTAATCAGTTGATGAACACTGAGTTGTTTCCAGCTTCGGGCTATTATGAATAAAGATGCCATGGGTAGGGGCGCCTGGGTGGCTCAGTTGGTTAAGCGACTGCCTTCGGCTCTGGTCATGATCCTGGAGTCCCGGGATCGAGTCCCGCATCAGGCTCCCTGCTCGGCGGGGAGTCTGCTTCTCCCTCTGACCCTCCCCCCTCTCATGTGCTCTCTCTCTCTCATTCTCTCTCTCAAATAAATAAAGAATATCTTAAAAAAAAAAAAGATGCCATGGGTATTTGAGTACGAGTCCTTGTGTGGACGTAAGTTTTCATTTCTCTGGGATAAATGCCCAAGAATGTAATATCTAGGTTGTATAGTAAGCACATGTTTGGTTTTTTAAAGAAACTGCCACACTCTTTTGCAGAAGCCCCGTACTATTCTACGTTCCTACCAGCAGTGTATGAAAGACCCAGTTTTCTCTGCATTGTTGCCAACGTTCGATGTGATCACTATTTTTTTTATTTGAATGATTCTGATAAAAGTGTAAGGATACGCTGCACAATCCTGCTCACAACAACAGTTGTTTTGTGGTGAGCGGGATCACCTCCGCACCCAAAACTGGTTGAGATGTTGAGACTGATGACACCATACACACGCAGTAAGACAGCATGAAGAGTTCACAGGATAGGACTTTTTGTGGGGAGAGTGGGGCACGTACACAAGCCAGTCTGAAATGGCTTGAGTCAAGGGAAGGACAAGTGGCTTTGGATTTTATTATGATTAGGGGCTGGGGCTAGGGTGAGAATGCCCGCGTGTGAGCAGGTTTTCATACTCTGACCTTCCCTGGAGGTGCCAAGGGAGGGAAGTGCCCAGGCTTCCTTATCAGCATGCCCAGATGTAGGTAGGGCAGAAGAGGAAAAGGGATAGGGAATACCTGAAAGGTTAGCAGTCAAGCATCAAAAGCAGATTTAGACAGTTCATTACCAATTGCTTTTGAACCTTTTTCAAAGACCAGTTGGACATATTCGTGTTGGTCTAGTTCCGGTTTCTCTATTCTTTTCCATTGACCCGTGAGCCATGACCCAATACTACCCTGTCTTGACTACTATAGCTTTAGCATGGGCTAGAGTGGTTCTACCCGCTTTATTCTTCCTTTCCAAGATTGTTTTAGTTATTCTAGGGTCTGTGTTAATCCATATAAACTTAGAATATGTTTCTCGTGGGACACCTGGGTGGCTCAGTTGGTTAAGCGTCTGCCTTCGGCTCAGGTCATGATCCCAGGGTCCTGGGATCGAGTCCGAGTCAGGCTCCTCGCTCAGCGGGGAGCCTGCTTCTCTCTAGGCCTGGAGCTCCCTCTGCTTGTATCCTTGCTCTCTCTCTTTCTCTCACTCTCTTTCTGGAAATAAATAAATAAAATCTTTAAAAAAAAAAAAGAATATGCTTCTCAAGGTCTACGAAAATCCCTGCTGGAACTTCGATAAATATTGTATTAATTTATAGATCAGTTTCGGGGGAATTCCCATTTTTACTAGGTTGAGTCTTTTTTTTTTTTTGAGTAGGCTCCACTCCCAGTATGGAGCCCAACGTGGGGCTTGAGCTCACAACCCTGAGATCAAAACCTGAGCTGAGATCAAGAGTCAGACATTTAACCCACTGAGCCGCCCAGGTGCCCCACTATGTTGAGTCTTCCTACCCATGAACCCAGTATGTCACTCCTTTTATTTAGTTCTTCTTTGATTTCGTTCATCTACACTTTGTAATTTTGTACATGTTTCATTAGATTTATAAGTAAGTATTTCATTTTCTTTGAAGGAATTCTAAAATAAATCAAGATAAAAACTTAAAAATGTTCAAGTAATCTACTGGAAGGCTAGGAATGAGAAAATATAGGCAATAAACAGAAGCAAATAATAAAATGGAAGTAGAAGCCCTAACATATTATTACTTTAAATGTCAATAGTCTCAGTACATCAATTAAAAAAAACAGAGACTGGCAGAGTGGATTAAAAAACCCATGACCCAGCTATATGCTGTCTACAAGAAACTCACTTTAAATACAATGACATCAATGGGTTGAAGGTAAAAGGACAGAAGAAGGTGTGCCATGCAAATATTAACAGCAACAACAAAGCAGGAGTAGAAATATTAAATATCAGGCAGGGGCGCCTGCGTGGCTCAGTCGGTTAAGCGGCTGACAGTTGCTCTCAGCTCAGGTCTTGATCTCAGGGTCGTGAGTTCAAACCCTGTGTTGGATTCCATGCTGGGTGTGGAGCCTACTTAAAAAATACCAGGTAGGGGCGCCTGGGTGGCTCAGTTGGTTGGGCAACTGCCTTCAGCTCGGGTCATGATCCTGGAGTCCCAGATCGAGTCCCACGTCGGGCTCCCTGCTCAGCGGGGAGTCTGCTTCTCCCTCTGACCCTCCTCCCTCTCATGCTCTCTGTCTCTCATTCTCTCTCTTGCAAATAAATAAAAAAAAAAAAAATCTTTAAAAAAAAAAAAACAGGTAAAATAGATTTCAAAGCAAAGCAATGCCTCATGTGGTAGTGTGTGAGATGTGTGGGCAGTGTGCAGAGTTGTCACTTTAACATGTGGTTAAATGTAAAAAATGACAATTCTTTCCAGACGCAATGTAACAAACACCTCCTTTTCAAGGACGGCCTGCCGCTTGCTTGTAGAACCAAGTTCTCTCAGACTCCATCAGTTAGAGATCGCTAACCCCTGGTCTCAGGTGATGTATTTGATGCTAATCCATCTGCTGGTCAGTTAGTGTACCAGCCACCTGTGTGGCTCGTGCCACAGTCAAGATGCATAACGTTCGAGCCCCCTTTTGGGTTCCCTGCTCAGCGGGGAGTCTGCTTCTTCCTCTCCCTCTGCCCCTCCCCCCACTCATGTGCACGCGCGCTCTCTCTCGCTCTCTCCCTCAAATAAATAAATAAAATCTTTAAAAAATAATTCTTAAAAAAAAGATGCATAAAGTTGCCAGTTCAAAGGGTCGGTAGGAAATGTGAGATGCCATGGGTTAACTATAAGTGAAATGAGTGTGGGAAATGGAGCCTGAGCAGTCCCTTCTGTAGCCCAAAGAGAAAACAGAACACTCTTGCTACAGTTTTATTATTTATGTTAAGGTGTAAATCTACAGCCATTTACATGTTTTGTTTGGTAATGTTGTGGGTTTTTTTTTTTTTAATTTCGCAAATAGACCCTCTATACAGAAATGCATTTTCCGTGGCAATGAGACAAAGAAAGTGTATGTTCTGTAAATAACTAGCGATTTTTTAGTTCTCAAAAAAAAAAGAAAAAAGAAAACAGATGGTGAATGTGTAACCTGCACAAAAATGTTTGTCAACATTTACCTTCCAACTAGAAGTCATAGTGGTATCACTTGACTATGTGAAAACCAGAATATCCAAATCTGCTTAGAAAACACCAGCATCTATTTAAAAATTAGCTACAGAAGGTGAATTTGCATGGCATTCTGCGAAGCATGGCTTTTCAATTAGATCAAATGACAAGTCCTCTGAATTAATTTCATTCATTTTCAATTCCATGTTTTCCCCTGTGTATGTATAAAGAGCGAAATAATAGCTGTTAACAGGTTGGCTCCATTTACAGAAGAAGATCTTTGCACACAGTTAAATGAGGCCAGTTTTATATCGGTGACATTAGACGTTTCCAAGAGAAAATTGGCTAATTTCAGTAATGGCTTAATTTTTTCATCAAATTTATGAAACCAAAGACAAGCTTTTGGAAGTTCATTTTGTTTTTGTTTTTAAAGATTTTTATTTATTTGACACACATATATAGCAAGAGCGGGAACACAAGCAGGGGGAGTGGGAGAGGGAGAAGCAGGCCTCCCGCCAAGCAGGGAGGCTGATGCGGGGCTCGATGCCAGGATCCCATCCCGGGACCCCGGGATCATGACCTGAGCTGAAGGCAGACGCTTAACGACTGAGCTACCCAGGCACCCCAGAAGTTCATTTTGTTAAAGGTAAAACATCTCACTTTAAAATGTTTATTTATAAATTCAGTTTAAAAGTCCAATATTGAAGATAAAATTATTTTGTTGTGATGATGATACAAATGCAAATTTAGGTGGGATATAATTATCTTGGCAAAAACAATATTCTTACTAAATTAAGAAACCTGGGGCACCTGGGTGGTGCAGTTGGTTAAGCGTCTGCCTTCTGCTGGGGTCATGATCTCAGGGTCCCGGGATCGAGCCCCCCATTGGGCTCTCTGCTCAGCCGGGAGTCTGCTTGTCCCTTGTCCCTCTGCCTCTGCTTCTCCCTAGCCACCCCGTCCCTTGCCTCCCATGCCCTCCCTCCTTCCCCCCCACCACTCGTGCTCTTTCTCTCTCTGAAATAAATAAATAAAATCTTTAAAAAAAAGATACCTATGGAGCAGAAATACACTTGGAACTGGTCGTGGAGCATGTATAATTCATCATTACATCTACAAGGCGATACTCTACCAATTGAAAGAAAAGCTTTAGCTGTCAACATTTACAAGTGTATTTACATATACATATATGCATTTAGAATAATTGAATTACAAACTTCTGTGACAATTCTGATGTGGAACATGGCAGTATAGATTCTCTCTTTGTTTGTCATGACTCAGATTTTTAAAATGTTTGAGCCTTTGTAGGAGTGCATTGTTAATTAACTCAAGTGGCCTACAGAGTGTTGAACATTATTGTAAACAAGTTCTTTGCGTGTTGTTCAAAAGCATTTGGAAATTTTTAATCAAAGTACTCAAGGAATGAAGCACCAAAAATTTCAGCTTTTGAAGCTCTTAGCAAATTGCAATTATGAAAATAAAGCTTGTATTTGGGAAGATATTGAAATTTATCATTTATCATTTAACAGATTGTATGATGAGAGCCCAAACTGCGTACAAAGTTTAACTTTGATGTTCTACAACTGCACTTTGTAACATCTTGACTTGATGCATCTCTTATTTCTAATTAGAGAAGTTTATAATCTGTGCTGAAATAGAACAAACTTGAGAGGGCCTTGATTTGGCAGTGTTAAAATCTGGTGAACCATTCAAAAGAATCATAAATTGAGAGAACTTATTTAATGAGTTTTATCTTGTAAAAATATTTGCTGAAGGACCCTAAATGGAAACAAAAAGATAGTACCCTTCAAAATGTTTATACATTTTTCAGGAAAAGAATTAGAATTGAGAATACTCTCTAATTAGCAGAACTTGTTCTAGATTTACCAGATACTTTAACATCTGTAAGGAGAATATTTTCTCAATTAAAAATACTAAAATCTTCAGAAAAGAATAAATTGAAGTTAGGCTATAAACTATAACTTTGGAGAACATTGAAGGCAATGTTATTAAGCCCTATTGAAAAAATACATTTTCTGAAAAAAAGTCAAAAGCATAATATTACAAATAAATATTGCTAATAAACTGATTAAAGTGTATGTATATTTACCCAGAATAATTATTCTTCTTATGTATTTTTTAATTTTGGAAAATCATTTTGAAAAGTCTTTTACATGGAAATAATGATATTTTTTAAAAGAATTTCATATTTAAAAATATTTTATTTTTATTTTTTTTAAAGATTTTATTTATTTATTTGAAAGAGAGAGAATGAGAGAGAGAGAACACATGAGAGGGGATAGGGTCAGAGGGCGAAGCAGACTCCCTGCAAAGCAGGGAGCCCAATGCAGGACTCGATCCAGGCACTCCAGAATCATGACCTGAGCCGAAGGCAGTTGCTTAACCAACTGAGCCACCCAGGTGCCCCTATTTTGTTATTTTTAAAAAATATTTTTATTTATTTGAGAGAGAGAGAGCACAGAGGGAGAGTGAGAGGGAGAAGCAGACTCCCCGCTGGGCCTGGAGCCAACACAGGGCTCGATCCCAGGACCCTGAGATCATGACCTGAGCCGAAGGCAGATGTTTAACAGACTGAGCCACCCAAACACCCCTAAAAATATTTTAAAGATAACATTTTTTAGTTCTTTTTAAAAGATCTCTTTATTTGAGAGAGAGAGTACACGAGCAGGAGGGGCAGAGGGAGAGGGAGAGAGAATCCCAAGCAGACTCTGTGCTGAGTGGGGAGCCCAATGTGGGGCTCTATCTCATGACCCTGAGATCATGACCTGAGCTGAAACCAAGAGTTGGATGATCAACGGACTCTGCCACCTCCGTGCCCCAACATTTTTTTAGTTTTACCAATGAAATTAGTCCAGTTTTGTTGTTCAAGAAATAAATATCTCAAAAAAGCATGCAATTGTAATTCTTCAAATGTTTAATTCTTCAAAATTAGAATTAGGTGGTCATCCTATATGACCAAGTAGCACAAACCAGATAAAAATGTGTGCTATCTTCTGATCAGCTTTCCTTCTATGCATACTCTAGTGTGCATGAGACCAATTATTCATGTGAAGGGCTTTATATATGACCCAATGACCCAGGGCACCACTGCCCAAGAAATTGCCTTGGGTATGACATTTATCTTCTGTTCCTTCTCACACACTTGCTTTCTATTTTCCTATCCTCCTTTGACTATGATGTTCCACCTATCTTCTTGCTTGTTATCCTGGGATCGAGCCCCACATCGGGCTCCCGGCTCTATGGGGAGCCTGCTTCTCCCTCTCCCTCTGCCTGCCGCTCCCCCTGCTTGTGCTCTCTCTCTGACAAATAAATAAATAAAATCTTTAAAAAAAAATACCTGTCTTGTGAGATTGTTGTTTTCAAACTGATATTTGTAAGTATTTTTAAAAGATTATATTTGAAGAGCAATTGGAGAAAATCATACAAGCAGTCAGATGTATGTCCACTTTAAATTCAAGGTGACTAGTGTTAAAAAGAAAACCACAGGCCCATAATGGAGTCACTTACGTTAAGTCTCTGTCACTAAACCAAGATTTAATACCTAACCTAACTGCAGTTTCACACACCCCCACCCCCTACCCCCCCACCCCCAGGAATGTCACCTTTAACTAGTCAACATGGAATTTCATGGTCAGCACTAGGAAATTTACTGATAGGCCCCTTCCGTTCTCCTTAGGAGGGCAACCTGGCCCAGAACAATGGATTCTTTGCTAATAATTTCCTTTTTTCTGTTCCCTTTCTGCCTTTAAAAACTTTCCTTTTTCTGCTGCTTAATGGAGCTCCTTTGTATTTGCTAGATGCTGCCCCACGCATGAATCATTTAATAAAGCCAATTAGATTTCCACATTTAGTCAGCTGAATTTTTGTTATTTAACACTAACCTAATCTGGGCTTTGGGTATGTATAGTCAGTTGACTTCATTTCTCTGGCCATCTTGTCCTCCAACTCTTTTCAGTACTTTTCATACATTCTCAACTCTTTTCTCAAGTTTCTGCTCCTCTCCTTAACCTCTTTTACTCTTAAAAGATAACATAGTTTGTCCTTTGCAGAGAAAACAGAAGCCATCCCATCAGAATTCCATCAGCTTCCCACCAGCACACTTATAAACTCACTGGCAACACAATGAGTCTTCCCCATTCCCTCTTATTACCAAGGAGGGAGGGATTCTTTTCCAATGAAAGGATAATCCCTCCACTTTTCTTTGCATCTCTTCCTTTCTCACTTTCTCAGAGACTTGTTCATAACACACCTCGGTCCATGCTGGATATCTTCTCTTTGTCCCAGATCTACTCGCTATGCTTTTCTACTCTGCTCCATGTCCAAGAAAGCTGATGTCAACACTTGACTTCAATGACCTTCCTGGCCCTCTGCCTTCAAATTGGGTTTGGCCAACTTGGAGGCCCTACCAGAAGATTAGAGAAAGAGAGTAGAGAGAGGTCAAGATACATACTCCCTGAGCTCCTCCCTGATGATCCTCAGTGTGTTGGCTCCTTTCTCAACACAACACCTATTAGACACCCCTCTCCTATAGCTAATGTCTCTAGGAAATGGCAACTGCTCCTTCTTTGTCCCCTCAGGCCTAAGGGTAATAATGGTTGCCCTGCTGTCGCCAGCCCTGGGATGCATCAACATCCTTTGTTGGTTTCCCTCACCCTGCCAACAACTTTGTAAATACTTCATTTATCAAACTCTTCTAACTTACCTATTTTAAGTCTGCCGTATATTTCATGACTGTATCCTAAATGATATATATTCCTTTTTGTTCAAGTTCATCATTCAGTCTTTCCTATCCACATTTAAAACTACTCCGCTGAAGCTTCTCTTGTTACAATTACCAGTAATTGTTGCTAAAAACAATGGACACTTTCGGGCGCCTGGGTGGCTCAGATGGTTAAGCGTCTGCCTTTGGCTCAGGTCATGATCCCAGGGTCCTGGGATCGAGTCCCACATCGGGCTCCCTGCTCCTTGGGAGCCTGCTTCTCCCTCTGCCTCTCTCTCTCTCTCTCTCTCTCTGTCTCTCATGAATAAATAAATAAAATCTTTATTAAAAAAAAAAAACAATGGACACTTTAAAGTCTTCATCTTATTTGACTTTTTCGCCAGCTTTTCACATTGTTGACTATATCCTTATTTTTGTTTTTTAATTTTTCCCCCTAGTTTTGAAATATTCTTTTTCCTTGGTTTCTCTGAGGTACACCACACTCTCTGGTACACACATGCCTCAGTCTTTTGTGATGGGCTATTTTCATCCTTCTCATCATTAAATGTTGAAATACATTGTCTTGATCCTTGGCCCACATCTTTTATTCTAGATGTTCCTCTAACTACCATGGCTTCAAATAACATAAAAATCTTCCCATTCTCAAATATATATCTCAAATCAAGACCACCCCTTTTTTTACTAATCACTTCCCAGTTACATGAAAATGCCAAGCTTTTTACTTCATTGATACTTTTGGGCATGGTGAGCATGCTGCTCTTCCTCCATGAATTAAAAAAAATTTTATTCGGGGCGCCTGGGTGGCTCAGTTGGTTAAGCGACTGCCTTCGGCTCAGGTCATGATCCTGGAGTCCCAGGATCGAGTCCCACATTGGGCTCCCTGCTCAGCGGGGAGTCTGCTTCTCCCTCTGATGCTCCCCCCTCTCGTGCTCTCTCTCTCTCATTCTCTCTCTCAAATAAATAAATAAAAAATCTTTAAAAAAATTTTATTCAAGTATAATTAACATACAGTGTTATATCAGTTTCTGGTGTACATTATAATGACTTAACAATTCTATACATTTCTCAGTGCTCATCAAGATAAGTGCACTCTTATATAACACCAAAAGCACAAGCAACAAAAGAAAAAACAGATCAATTGGACTTCATCAAAATTAAAAACTTTTGTTCATCTAAGGATACTCTTAAGAGAGTGTAAAGATAGTCCACAGAATGGGAGAAAGTATTTGCAAATCCTATCTGATAAGACTTTAATATCCTGAATATATAAAGAACTCCTGCAACTCAGCAACAAAAAGATAAACAAACCAATTAAAAATACATAAAGGACTTGAATTAAAAAAATTCTCCAAAGAAGGTATACAAATTGCCAAGTGCATGAAAAGATGCTCCACATCATTAATCATTAAAGAAATGGAAATCAAAACCACAATGAGATACCATTTCACACCTACTGGAATGGCAATCATAATCATAATCATAATATTGACAGGATAAGAAGAAATTGGAACCCTTGTACTTTCCTGATGGAAATGTAAAATGGTGCAGCCATTGTGAAAGCAGTTTGGTGGTTCCTCAGAAAGTTAAATATAGAATTACTGCATGACCCAGCAAATCCACTGTTAGGTAAATACCCAAAGGAATTGGAAACAGGGACTCAAACAGAAGATACTTGTATGCCAAAGTTATTACAGCATTATTCACAATAGCCAAAAGGTGAAACAATGTATTTATCAACAATGCACTTTTTGCTAATAATGTTTGAATTATGGTTAAAACAATTCCTAAAACCCTTCAGAGGCTACCCATCAATGAATGTGAATGTCAAAATGCTCAGCATTGCCCCTAAGACTGTGTGATTTAGCCCTGGCCCATTTCTCTAGCTTCCTTTTGCACCCTAAGGCTCCAAGGCTCCAAGCAGGATGGCTTGATTTTAGTTACGTCTTTCCTAATCAAGGATTTTTAAATATCCTGTTTTCTTTGCTTAGAATGCTCTTCTTTTTTCCTGCTTGGCCCACTGCTACTCATCTATCAAGTCTCAGATCAAACATCTTTCCTTAGGAGAGCCTTCCTTGAACACTCCCCACCCTGCTCCATTCTCCCAGACTACAGGTAAGGGCTTTCCCTGTTTAATCCATTCTAAATACCACTTTTTGTTGTTGTTGTTGTTGTTAAAACGTGTCCCAGTTGCAATTTAAAGTGCTTCATGGGTCCATCTTATCCACTGTTGTATCTCCAGCACCTGGCCCTGTGCCTGGCACATAGTAAGCAGTCCCAAATAGCTGTTGAATGGATGAAATCAGTGCAATACCCAGTGTACTACCTGCTATTTGGTAGATGCTAAAGTAGATAGTACTACTTATTATTATTATTACTAAAGTATGAGGAATACTTCTACCTTGATTAAGGCTATCTCCTGAGACAAATGGCTTGGTGACAGTTTTCAAAAGAATCTGAATCCAAGGTTCCTGAAAACAATAAAGATATATTATTCTGCCTTAGGTCAACAGATTAAAATTGGGTTGTTTTGCCATTTGTGAAAGTCATGAGGTATTTTAGCTCAAAGCAAATTTTAGAGTCTAAGTGGGTGGTGGGTATCATCCGTAAAGTATGTAATATGGAATAAGCAGTAGGAGGAAGGGAGGAAGGAAGGTTTAAAATAAAAGAGTGTATGGGGCGCCTGGCTGGCTCAGTTGGTGGAGCATAGGACTCCTAATCTCAGGGTTGTGAGTTCAAGCCCTACATTGGGTGTGAAGCCTCATAAAATTCAAAATAAGGGGCGCCTGTGTGGTTCAGTTGGTTAAGCGGCTGCCTCCAGCTCAGGTCATGATCCCAGGGTCCTGGGATCGAGCCCCATGTTGGGCTCCCTGCTCAGCAGAGAACCTGCTTCTCCCTCTCCCTCTCCCTCTGCCTGCCTCTCTGCCTACTTGTGCTCTCTCTCTCTCTGGCAAATAAATAAATAAAGTCTTTTAAAAAATTCAAAATAAAATAAAAGAGTGCAAAGGGTAAAAGAAATATATTATTTCTGAGTCACAAGGAGGAAAATACTTTAATCTAAGATATTTAGTGCTTCTCTATTATGGTTGGCACTAGATTAGCTCCCACATTCCTTACTTAAATTAATGTCTAAGTATATGTGTGTGTATATATATTTATATACACACATGCATACAAGTATTATACAAGTAATTGCTTAGAAAATGTGTCTACATACATTGCTACTGAATAAATAATCATGATAGAAATAAGCTCACTAATAATGAAAACTTCATGTACAAACAGTTAAAAATCTTAATGAATATCTGCATTATACCGGTGGAACACCAGTGCAGTGCTAATAGAGATATATGCATAATATGACTAAAGACAAACATTAAAGAGATGTCCTTCAAAGGAAGGAACAAGTAGCATCATGAACTGCACTTACATAGAAGTTTTTCCTCCCAGGGATTTTATTTTTCTACAATCATTGCCTTCAACCACGCTGTATTGAGTATCTTTTGCATCCCTTAATGATATCTTGGGTGGATTCCAAAGCTTTCTTGTTACTCTCAGTTACTAAAACTCAGCTCAATCTAGTTAATGCTATGCATGCTGAAGTGTTCAGCAGTAAAATATACTGATGACTGCATTTTACTTTGAAATGGATCCAAAATGTAAGATAAAGTTATAAAAGATAGAAGCATGAAGAGAAGCATAGATATGAGATAGGGCAAGCATCGCAACATGATAGGTGTAGAATCAAGATGGTAAGTATATGGGTGTTTGTTGTATTATTCTTTCAACTTTTCTGTTTGTTTAAAAATATTCATAATAAAAAGTTGGGAAAAATAAAGAGCCCCTTTCCTTCCCACACTTCCCCACTAGTTCATTCTCAATTGAAAGCATTGAACTTCAAGCTCAATGTCAGTCCCATCTCTTCCCTCCTTCCAGGGGCAACTGACCCAGGGAATTGTGACTGCATGAGCTGCTGAGATGTAGGAAGCAAGTAAAGCCCAGAACTTCCTGCCTGGAAGATTTCAAAATAGACCCAGTGGGCTCCCTTACTCTTGCAGTCAAGTTGTGGTTAAGTATCCAAATATGGAATTCGAAGTGAACAGGGACAGGTCTCACTGTCCAGCGTTGGCTCAAAGTGAAATGGAGAAGCAAGTGGAGCTATAGATCTGACCGTGCTGAGCCTTCTAGAAGACTGGGTCCCTTATTTAAAATGGGGATACTTAGTGCTGAAGGGTTAGACTCACCTACATCCATACCAATACTAGAAAAACTCCACCAAAAAACTGAACCTTAAATCAAAATACAATCTGGTCAAAAACTAATTTTAAATTTCCGGGAGCGTAATCCTTTGCCTAGTTTCTCTTCTGATGAACCTGATTTTCTTCCTTTCTATTACCATGTGAAAAATAAAATGCTGGAATTTGAAATATGGACTGATTGACTAATATATTTTCAGGTTATTTTCCAAGGCTGGCCGTTCCAATGTGATGACATTAAGGAAGTATTTTGGAGGGGCAAGTCTTCCCCCTCTCCAGCTTCTTTCCTTTTGTCTATAGTTGGTATGCCCTTTACCTCTTTGCATACCCTTACCTCACAACCCCCTGCCTGTAAGCTGGAGTCTGCACTGCCCTCTCTCCTCAAGCCTGCCTTCCCCAAACCCTGGTCCTCTGTTGCCCCTCCCCTATGTATCCTGTCTGTAAATCAGTCAATAGAATTTAGTGGATATGTCACTGTGATGGTTAACTTTATGTGTCAACTTGGCTAGGCTATTGTGCCCAGTCGTTTGGTCAAACACTAGTCTAGATGTTGCCATGAAGGTATTTTAGACTTGATTAATATTTCCAAGCAGTTGACCTTAAGTAAAGGAAGTTACCCTTGATAATGTGGATGGCCTTCGTCCAATCAGTTGAGGGCCTTAGGAGCAAAACAGATTTCCCAGAGAAGAAGGAATTTTGCCTCAAGCTTATAACATAGAAATTCTGCTAGAGTTTCTAGCCTGTTGGCCTACTTTATAGATTTCAGATCTCCAAACTCCACAACAGTGTGAGGCAATTCCTTAAGATAAATATTTCCCTTTCCCTCCTCCCCACTCCCTCTGGCATGTTTTTGGCTTGTTGGCATCTGCATCCTTTCTACATCTGGGGAGCCCACCTATGAGAGGCTCCAGCACAGATACACAGACATTGAAAACAGCAGGCTATTGAACCCCCTGTACTGCCTCTTGGGTTCACCTCTGAAGTCAGTAGCTAATGCCACCATGACAGTTTAGACCATTACAAACTATCTGTGTTAAAGGGCCAGGTTTTTAAATTTTCCAATTTGCTGGGGACTGATATTTTATAATAGACCATAAAAATGAGTCGGTAGAAAAATGAATAATAAATGAAAAAAGTCCTAAAACTACAAACCTCAATTATATATTATTAGGTTCTTGAGAGAAATTTTTTTTTATTATTTTTTTTAAAGATTTTATTTATTTATTTGAGACAGAGAGAATGAGAGAGAGAGAGCACATGAGAGGGGGGAGGGTCAGAGGGAGAAGCAGGCTCCCTGCCGAGCAGGGAGCCCGATGCGGGACTGGATCCAGGGACTCCAGGATCATGACCTGAGCCGAAGGCAGTCGCTTAACCAACTGAGCCACCCAGGCGCCCTCTTGAGAGAAATGTACTCCATCAAACTACTATAAAATTTCTAAATGCTTTGGATTTCCCTGATGCCGAGTGATGTTGAGCACTTTTTCATGGAGCACTGGGTGATATGCACAAACAATGGATCATGGAACACTACATCAAAAACTAATGATGTAATGTATGGTGATTAACATAACAATAAAAAAATTTTAAAAAAATTTCTGAATGCTTATTTTCAAATTCTGTACTTGTTGCAGATGAGTAACAAACATTTTGGAGACCCTCTGTGAGTGGAAGTGACTTAGACTTTATTCTTGGAGGAATGCAGAAGCAAGGAGCATGATGTTCAGTAGCAGGGGAAATAGTGGAGGCATCTCAACCAGATTCTTCCTATGGTATGACTTGGCTAATTTCTGGCCCCTGATCCACTCTCCCCACTGTTTCATTTTGTCCACTCCCCAAGTTAGGCTTAGTGTCTTTTCTGGACTCTGTGAACTACCCAATATCCTTCCAATAAAAAAATATCTGAACTAAAGTTACCCATGACTATTGTTACCCAGACTATGACTAGTCTGTAGCCAAGAACCCTGACAAACACAAATATTCACAAATATTTACTGTGAAATTTTTTTAAAGATTTATTTTATTTATTTGACAGAGAGAGAGAGAGAGAGAGAGAAGAGGGGCAGAGGGAGAGGGAGAGAGAGAATCTCAGGCAGACTCCCCACTGAACATGGAGCCCGACACAGGGCTCTCTCTCACGACCCTGAGATCATGACCTGAGCTTAAATCAAGAGTCGTACGCTCAAATGACTGAGCCACCAAGGCACCCTTACTGTGAAAATTTTGAAAGGATTATGTGAGCTAATGGGAATAAAGTGCTTATGTGGGGCTTAGAACCTAATAGGAGCTCAAGAAGCAATGTGATAGACAGACCTCTGGTGACCTCCAGTGATTACCTGCTTCCTGGTATCCACACCTTTCTCTACTCCCCTCCCCTTGAGTGTGGGTGGAAACCTGTGACTTGTTTCTGATCAATAGATAATGACAAAGGTGATGGGATGTTACTTCCATGACTACATTATATGACTCTGTAGTAGCAGATTGGAGGGAGATTCTCCTTGCTGCTTTGATGAAGTAAGCAATAATGTGAGAAGTCCACATGGGAACTGGGAAAAAGGTATGCCTTTAGGACTCGAGAGAAGTCTCCAGTCAACAGTTAATAAAAAGCTGGGGCCCTCAGTGCTATAGCTATAAGGAAATGAATTCTGCCAACAATCTGAGAAAGCTTGGAAATAAATTCTTCCCCAGTGGACCCTCTGATGAGAACTAATCCCTGACCAAGACCTTGAATGCAGTCAGAGACCCCAAACTGTGTTTAAGCTGTGGTTGGATTCCTGACCTACAAGAAACTGTTTTTGTGTTGCTAAGTTTGTGGTAATTTGTTATGCAGTGATAGATGATGAATACAGGTAGTGATGGTTTTTATAATTTCTTAAGTAAATAATTGTGAAAATTAGCCCCAGTAACTATGGTATCCTTGACTAAAAATGGATTCCACCTTCCCAGGCACCCAGTACAAAATCTTGAAATAAATCAAAGAGTATGAACTGAGATCTTCCAAAGGGATAGTCAAAACATCAACCCAAGGATGAGATTTCTTTAGCGGGTCATTTAAAAACTAATTTTAGAAATAAATGGAACTTGGTACAACTACTTTGGAAAACCTTTTTGCAGTGTCTGAAGTTGAACATATGCCCACCGTATGATCTTACAACTCGACTCTTGGTTATATACACGGCTCAAATGAAATGCTTATTTCCACCAAAAGACATGTACAAGAATATTGATAGCAGCACTATACATAATAACTTTAAACTAGAAGCCGTTTAAATGACTATGAATGGCAGAATAGATAAATTGTGGTATATTCACACAATGGAATACTATATAGTGACGAGAATGAATGATCTTCAACTACATGAAACAATATGGATGGATCTCACAAACATAATGTTGAGCAAAAAGAAGCCAGATGCTAAACAAATAGTATGATTCTATTTATATAAAGTTAAGGAATTACCCTTGGGGGTAGCATCTGAAAGAGGCATAAGAGTGACTTCTGAGATGTTGGTAATGTTCTATTTCTTGATCTGGTTGCTGGTTCCATGGATGTATTCAGTTTTTGAAAAAGTCATCAAACTGTACTCTTGTGATATATATATTTATCTGTATGCATGCTATACCTCAATAGAGATTTAAAAAAAATAAATGTGAGGCTTGAATTCCACTCTGAAATATGTGCATATCTGTTTAAATGTACAGAGAGTGTGTATCTCCCCAAATTTTCAAGCAAAACAGATTCTCAAGGAAGATGTACCACTTTGATTCCATGGTTTTGCATCACTGTGGCTTACATTCAGGGCTTGTTATCCTGGCTGAGATCAAGAAAAACTGTGATCCTAGAGATGAAGTTTTAATGTTAGAATTAGGAGTGCTACAGGATGGGCTGGAGATTTTGGAGGGTATTTCTGCTCTCCTCCCTTAAACCATATGACAGCGATGACTGTCTGCTCCCTGGGGTCAGATTTACCCTGTGTATAGAATATATAATTGTTTCTGATAGACGTGATAGGTCTGGCTATTGATATCAACTCTCTCCCAGTTTAAGTCATGCCAGTCCTTTCATCCAGTGATGAGCTGTGACAGAATCATTATCTCTTTTGGATACAAACTGCAGGAAAGGGGTGCGGGAAGGTTTTAATGGCCCAGTCCAAAAGATAAAGCCACCTTACTAATCCATTAGCTCTACACTTCCTAAATATCTGCTCTATTCCAGGTTCTGTGGTTTTCTACACCTGTTGTTACTTTCATGTGCTATTGTTGAGTTGCAAAGAAGCCAAAATATTTCTAAGCCAGGAGTAAAGTTGTTGAATTAAGAACAGCATCAAAACTTATTGATGGCAATTTAAATCATTTCTTCATGACTTAAACTAGATGCAGTGGAATATTTGGTGGGCATTTGCTTGCATTTCTATAAATATAAGAATCTTTAAGGAATCTTTCCACTCCTACATTGGTCTTCAAAATGTTTGAAGGTAAGGTTCTCTTCATATACATTCTTGAATTTTAAGAGTTTAGTAAGCAGATACATAGTTGGCCAAATGAAACTCTAGAATTTCCATATAGAAGAGAGGTTTCATTACAGTTTAAGGGGGATTAGAGGAGGTTAGGGGACCTGCCTCAGACCCATGTTTGCTTACTAATAGGTTTTAATTAAACTGCATGTTAATTTGGGATGACTTTGGTGGGTTCTGATGGAAATGATGGAGCAGATTGGACAGCCGACCAAGACACCCCTTATTGGAGTCAAAGCAAATAATTAAGACAGTCTCTGTCTTGGTAATAGTACTTTGGGACAATTCCATACACATGCCTTCCAGGATCTTACTGTCTTCTGGGAAAGATATTGACATCAACAACTACAGTAACAGTTCTCTAATATAAGTGCTGCATTGGCCTGGGTCCAGTTGCAGATTATTAAATGTATTCTATTTAGTTTAAGCATGAAAGGAATTGGGAAATTTAGGAGATTCTTGGGAGGATTAAAGAAGCAGGTTCTAGACTGAACTTCCAGGAATGATGCCTAGCATACCATAGAACTGGTACACTAAGGGAGCTTCTACCTTTACTAGAGCATGATCAGGAGGTGGGGCCTCAGGATGCTTCTGCCAGCCCTTGACTTTAGTATCACACTACCTCAGCTGCCTCCTGGGGTAAAGAAGCCATTGCCACCACTCTTGGATCAAGGGCACGCTTCCACAGCTGACTCATGCCAACAAAGAAGAGGCTCTGTGTCCTGCTTGTAAGTCTCCACTAGAGTAGGGACGAGGCACTGGAACCCCTACTACCACTAGCACAGAAAAACCAACCACCCCCACTGCTATGCTTGCTTAGAGGAGTGTGGTCTCCCTCTTATCCCTACCCTTTAGTCCTTAAAGAGGTGCATATAGTTGGCATAAACCATGTCACAAGAAGAGCCTGAGCTCTAAGACAGTATGGGAAAGGTAGTCTTTAACTTTCTAAACTCCAGCCCTCAGTAGGGCATGTTTTAATTCATTGGTCCTCAAACTTGAGCATGCATTAGAATCACCTGGGAGTATATTAAAACATAAATTGTTGGGGCCCACCTTTAGAGTTTCTAATTCAGTAGGTTTGGGGTGAGGGCCCCAGAGAATTTGTGTTTCTAACAAATTCCCAGGTGGTGATGGTGTTGCTAACTAGAGATCATACTTTGAGAACCACTGCTCTAGGAGAACTGGAATGGATTTGAGAAAACTAATCTGCAATATATATTACAATGTGCATAAGAATCACCTGTGTAGGGTTTGTTATACTAGAAGGTTTTCCAAAATACCCATCCACTGGGTCTATAGTGGAGGTCAAAGGCATGCACTTTGAACCAGTTCTCTTGGCTATTATATTGCTGGTCTATTGGAGGACAATTTGAGAAACGTTGGCTTGGAGCAGTGGTTCTCTCCGTTGGCTGCACATTACAATGCCTCAAAGAACATTAAAAAGTACTGATGTCTTGGTTCCATTCTCAGAAATTCTGATTTGGTCAATAGGGCACACCCATTAGAACTCTCAGTGATTCAAATGTGCAGCCGAGATTGAAAGCTACTGGCCCAGAAGAGCCTGTTGACTGAGAGTATCAAGAGGGGTTACTTGAAGCTGGCAGGTTGGATTTGGTTCTTTTCTAAGACCAGACATATTGGAGGCCACTTTTAGAGACTTAGATGATGTGAAGTCATTTCCTACATGGATCCCATTGCACAAAGAAGCATCAAAAGAGACAGATAGGCTATTCTTTGCTTTGCCATCCTTTTAGTAATGGAAATGTTTTCAGTTTCTTGGAAAACCATTTGAAACTTGGAATTTTCAGGCTTTAGAGGTGCATTGGTTCCATTTAATCATTGAAAATCTCTCAGAGCCTGTTTTGTAAGCACAGAAAAATTCCTTTAAGGATATTATAACTTTAGATAAATGAGCATGTTATTAAACTAACTTCCGAGTCTCTATTATAAATCATTAATGAAAAGACAAAAGGAAAATACAGGGAGGAGGCAAGAATATTTACATATTGGATGTAGTTTGGATGAAGTTTTATCCCATGATTAGAGCTTTATCCATCGTGTTCTAGAAAGATTGAATAAAAATTTGGCCCTTCTTTAAAATTAATATTTTCTAGCCTGTCTTTAAACTGTAAGTTCTTCTAGAGTAGGGGTTGAATTTACTTTTCACTCTGCATCTCTCTATTACCCAACAGGAAGCTGAATATGTAAATGGAAGGGGAGAAGGAGGCAACCCCTTTTTTGGGGGGTTGGCTTATCTTTTTTCTAAGAAGGTGAAAGAGACGTAATATTGAATTGGGCCAAGTATGCCATTGCCACTGTAGGGTATAAAGAGTGAGAATTTTCCACTTCAAAGAAATTGTGGCTTCTTGACTCTTGTTTTCTCTCTAGCTTCACCCCTAGCTCTTTTGCAAGCAAACCAATACATGAATAATCAACTTACTGCATGACTAAATTATAACTGCAGATTTTGGCCCCCAGGGAAAGGAAGATTGAGAGAAAGAGAAAGAGTGAGGGAGACAGATGATTCATCAACCATTTTGGGTGGAGAGGGTGGATAACTAAAGGTTTAACTTTTAACTCATGGACTTTGGTATTTGAATCATTTGAGGGATGGAAAGTTTTCCAAAATATGCCATGCTTGTCTCTGCTTTTTGGGGCTGATGATACTGGCTTCTAAACCTTTTCTTACCCATGAAACTCATTCATTTATTCGTTCATTCACGGATCCAACAAATATTAATTGAACATCTGCTCTGTGCCAAGCACTGCGCTCTGCCCAGGGGATGTAAATGTGCGGAAGACACAGATCCTGTTTTTTTGAGAGCCTACACCTACGGTGTAGTAGATATGGCTGTAGATGGATATTTTGCTGGGTGAGGCTAAGGGGAAGCTGACTCCAGCATGGTTCACAGTGGCCTTGCATGAGAAAGTCAATGAAATCAGCTTTCATTTTGGCCATGTGGTCCATTCTCATAAAGACTGAGTAAAATATGTCCAGTTGTGTGATCATGTAGGCAATGTGATATGATAGTTTGTCTGCAAGTTAAAAAAAACATATTGAAGACTGAAGCAATGTTTTCTAGGTATGACCACAAAGGTAAAGAAACTTTTCTTTACTCTTCCTATTGTGGTTAAAGAGGTCACCTTAGGTGGGTCAGCTGAATGGCTTTTGGATTGGGCCTGATGGGAGCAGGGCCTCAGTTGAGTGAACTCATTCGAAGTCAAGACCTTATGCCACTATTTAGTATGCATTTAACCTGTACAATAACATCCTTAGAGAAGAGGAGTATATGGCTGGATCTAGAGTTGAACAAACCCTATGAAACTACCATTAACCCAAGTCACAGGAAACAGATACACAAATTAGAACACCCATAGGTAATTTATGAGAATCCTGGGTTGCTTTTTTCAGTGGTTAGTAAATTTTCTCTGGGTGGGAAGCCTCAGTGGAGGCCAGAGTGTGAAAAGAAGTTTGCCTATGAGCAAGGAAACAGAAAGAGGGGAAGTAGCTGGATGATTTTAATAACTGCTAGCATCTGCTTCAACAGCTAGATGCAGCCATCTCCACTGGGACAATATGTGCTGCAGGGTCTAGTTGGCTGCGTTCATGGGCCAGGGCACATTTTCTCCCTTGACATGCTGCATGGGCATTGCCAATTTTGACCTTGACCCTCTTTTTGGGCTCTGTTTCCATGATGACTACCTCTTTCTCTGGATACCACATTTCCTTTAGCTAAGCCAGCCGTGCTGCAACTAAGATTCTCTTCCTGCTTGATGATTTTTTTTTAAAAAGTACAATGTATGAATTTTGTTAATCAAAATCTCAGAGTTCTGGTAGCATCTTCCTGTAGATTTGCTCTTAGTGCCCCGTGTTTTGTCAGCTCAAGGGGACAGCTTGTCATCTGAGGAGCTTTTCGATCGCACTTAAGCCAATTATTCTGAAATCATTTACTTCTGAAAACATTGTTCCAGAGCTTTCCCATGCAACCAGGTTTTAAGCTAGCCTCCAGTTGAGACCACATCCTCGCTTAACACCCGCCACTTCCCACTCAGTTCTGCTTCCCTCAGTCCCTTTCTCCCAAGAGCACCCCCCACCTCTGCAACAAATCACTTGTACAATAACTCCTGTTTCAGGCTCTGCAACTCAGGATGGGAACTTTAAAATATTTAAGTAAATGAGTTTACATATAGACGAAGACTAGTTACTGTATCTTCAAATTGCATGCTTCTTCCTTTAGAATTCTTTGAGTTACTACTGGTTGTTCGTCGTTCCCTCCACCATCACGCACGAAGTGGAGAGGTTTAATGCCTATGGTTTTAAGGGCTAGAGATGATAGGTGGCTGATTGTCCCCAAGTGAAGCTGTGGGCTTTCTTCTTTCCTACTTTGCGTTGTCTGCCTATCTATCCCTGCTGTTTTTCCTCTCTGTGGCTACTGTCATTGTAACATTTGTTCTTAGATCTTCCCCCAGGCCCCCATACCATCATCTTCTCCTTTTCCTGTTGCTTAGCTTCCAAAGCCAGTCATCTTTGATGGCAAGTGAAGGGACATGGTCCAAATTACCACGGGGAAATACTCCAGCTGTACCACACCAAGGCTTTCACTCAGATGTTATGTGACTTATCAGCCATTTGTCCAAGTGGTTTCAAAGGAGCAGTGCCTCATCCCGGCCAGAACCTTGGGAAAACATTCTGGCTATCTCTTATGGAATGAGATCGAGAGGGGCCTATGGCCGCCCTGACATAGTTAAGACACTAATTTTTTTTTGTTCCTAAGAGTTTAAATTCTTACGAGTCTTGGCTCTCTCGGATTTCAGCAGCCCTAGGCTACATACATCAAGGTGGTGCAAATAGCAACAGGGCTGCTGCTTGGCCATAAATGCAGGGTAAGCCTCTGTACTGGGCGGATGTCACTCTGATTGCATGGTGCATCTCATGTTTTGGTTTTTGGACTCCCAGGTGCAGGTGGAGCAAGACTGACAGCTGCTCAGTCAGTGTCGTGCCCTGGCACTGGACCTGTGGCGACACTTCTGCAAAGCATATTTCAGCAGGTTGCCTTACCTGTCTGTCACAGGGCAAGATTCCTTCACTGCTTGGCGGATAGCTCTGCTGACTTGTTCTCAGGTGCTAGCCTCCCTTGCTATTAAATATTTTGCACAAGGCAATCATAGCCATTTTCAAGAAACCCTCCTTTCTTTCCTTTCTTCTCCCTCCAAACTTGGCCTAGAGAGGTGGGTTTGATAAATTTGGCACTGCTCTATGGCACTGCTTAGGCTCTAGATATCCTCTTCACATAGCTGGAATAGAAATAGGAAGCAAGATTTTCCTGTTTCACCACCCCCCCCAGGCTCAAGGACTCTTGGTTTGTCCCTGTCCCATCTCTAGAGAGTCATTCAAATCTCAGCATGGCTCTGCACAGAACCCAATGAAAGATAAGCTTCTTCCATCCCTCCTTCTAGCATTGAAGACTTTAGGCACAATTCCTGAAAAGAATTCCCTGGTCAGATGCCCCTAATTGGTACCAGCTGGTAGGAGAACACACACGGATGCGCTCCTGGGGTGGGTAGCATGTGCCTTGGGAACCTTGTATGGAAGGCCTGGCTATGAGGGTCCTAGTGTTTCAATGGCATTTAGATAAACAGAAACAGTGTGTTTTCCCTCATTGTCATATCAAAGGATACATTTAAGAAAACATCTGTAGGAAAAAAAGTTGTCTGAAGACAGAATTTTCTAAATCCCTTTCTTATTTTCACTGAGCAAAGTCTCAGCTCCTGCAACAGTTTCTGTCATCCGCACCTGGGCTTGGGAGGAGTACTTGTCAGGAACCACTGGATTTCCAGCCACCTCCTCTCCTCACCTCCCACATAATGATTACTAAGATTTTCTGCTTTGCCCTCCCATCATGCTCCCATATTTAAGACTAAGACACAAGTCCTTCTCTAAGAGGAAATGGACAGTTGCTACCTCAGGAAAATAATATGCATACATGGGGCACAGAAAATGAGAGGAGATGAGAAGGAGACTGTGGGAACCCTTGAAAGACAGGAGGCAGAGTGGAAAGTTGGTAACGAGTATGTGTATAAGTAAAGCTTTCTTTCGTGGAGGAAACTGCAGACATGGCCTTGCCAGGCTTGGGTTGTGGCCCTCAAAAATGCCTTCCTTGGCTGACGGAGTAGAACACAGTTCCTATGGGCTCTGGAACTAGACAGAAGTGAATGGAAGCCTGTCTTCCTATCTACTGCTGGTGCTAGGACCCAGCTACCTCTCTTAGCCTCTGTGACTTCCCCTATAAACCAGACAATAATACTTCAACTCATATTTGTGAGGTCTACCAGAGGGAGTGTGTGCAACCTTCTTGGCATGCAAGAAGCTCTCAGGAAGTACTTGTTACCTTAGCCCGTAAGCCTTGCCAAAACAAGAAGTATGCAGTTTCCTTAATGGGAAACTGAAAAAAGCAAAGACCTCACTTCAGATTTGAATTGAAAATTTGAATTTTCCCTTCGAGTTCTTAGAAATTCCCCATTTGTCTTTCACATATTTTTTTTTTCAGTTTCAGAACTTCTAGTAGTTTTTACATGTGATTTGATTTTATGAGATTCAATATTTATGGCTATTATGTTTAGTTGTTGTATTTTATATATTCTTATTGTAGGTATTGCTAAATGTTATAATTATTTTAGTTTCAGAGGGTATTTATTTACTTATTTATTTTCAGTTTTACTGAAATATAATTGACATATAATTGTATAAGTTTAAGGTGTACAGTGTAATGATTTGATATATGTATGTGTTACATATGTTATATATGTTAGATGATCACCATAATAAGGATAGCTAACACATTCATCACCTTATGTGTTTATAATTTTTTGTGTGTGGTGAGAACTTTTAAGATCTACTCTCTTAGCAACTTCCAAATATACAATACAGTATTGTTAACTATAGTCATTGTGCTGCATATTACATGTATATTACATGCTGTATATTACTTATTTATCTTATGGAAGTTTGTAACTTTTGACCATGTTCACCCATTTCCCCCACCCCCTGCTCCTGCCTATGACAGCCACCAATCTGTTCTCTGTATCCGTGAGTTCAGTTTTTGTAGATTCCACATATAAAAGAGATCGTATGGTATTTGTCTTTCTCTGTCTGATTATACAGTATTTGTCTTTCTCTGGCAGTTTTGTGCAGGGTTTAAGACAGAAAACATTAAGCCCTTTATCCTTTACTTACCAGCTGTTGAGGCCCTGGGCAAGTCACTGATCTTACTAAATCTGTTCCCTCATTTGTAAAATAGTGAGAAGAATCTTGGCTACTTCATTGAGTTATTGTTGTAAAGGTTACTTATACATGAAAAGCACTTAGGAGAGTACCTGCTTATAGTGATCTCTTAGTAAATGTTGGCTGCCATTACTCCTTTTTTAAGTTTTATTATTTTTAACATTAAAATTTTATTTATTTTTATTTATTTTTTTGGTGAACATTATTTACATTTTTTATTTTTAAATTGAGATATAATTGATATATAATACTGTAAATTTAAGGTATACAATGTGTTGATCTGGTACATTTATATATTGCAATACGATTACTATCATAGCATTATCCCATCACATAATTATCATTTCCTTTTTGTGGTGAAAACAATTAAGATTTAGTCTTTTAGTAACTTTGAAGTTTATAATACAGTATTTGACTAAAATCACTATACTGTACATTAGATCTCTACTAATGTACAGTAAAGAACTTATATATCTACTAGATACAAGTTTGTACCCTTAAACAACATCTCCCCAATTCCTCTACCCCCAGCCCCTGATTACCACCATTTTTCTCTTTGTACTTATGAGTTCAGCTTTTTTGGATGCCACATATAGGTGGTATTATGCAGTTTTTTCATTCTATGCTTGACTTATCTCACTTTGCATAATGTCCTCAAGGTTCATCCATGTTATTGCAAATGGCAGGATTTCCTTCTTTTTCATGGCTGATAATATTACATTGTGTGGATATAGATAGATCACATCTTTTTTATCCATTCATTAGTGGACACTTAGATTGATTCCATATGTTAGTTATTATGAATAATGCTGCAATAAACATGGACTTGTAGATATATTTTCAAAATTCTGGTTTTATTTCCTTTGGATATATACCCAGAAGTAGACTTGCTGGATCACAGGGTAGTTCTATTTTTAATTTTTTGAGAACCCTCCATACTGTTTTCCATAGTGGCTGCACCAAATTACATCCCCACCAACAGTGCATGAGGGTTCCCTTTACTCCACAGTCTCGCCAACACTGCTTATCTCTTGTCATCTTGATGATAGCCCTTCTAACAAGTGTGAGGTACTATCTCATTGTGGTTTTGATTTGCATTTCCCTGATTATTAGTGATGTTGAGCATCTTTTCATGTATCTATTGGCCATTCGGGATGTCTTCTTTGGAAAAATGTCTATTTAGTTCCTCTGATCATTTAAAAATTAAAAAAAAATTCAATTTGGTTAATATATAGTGTATTATTAGTTTCAGGGGTAGAATTTAGTGATTCATCAGTCTTATACAATATCCAGTGTTCATTACATCAAGTGCCCTCCTTAATGCCCATCACCTAGTTACCCCATCTCCCCACCCACCTCCCCTCCAGGAACCC
Organism: Mirounga leonina; assembly: GCF_011800145.1. Taxonomy (NCBI): domain Eukaryota; kingdom Metazoa; phylum Chordata; class Mammalia; order Carnivora; family Phocidae; genus Mirounga; species Mirounga leonina. The sequence continues at coordinate 9,814,560 of NW_023270164.1, forward strand.
TCAGTTTGTTTCCTATAGTTAAGAGTCTCTTATAGTTTATCTCCCTCTCTGTTTTTATCTTATTTTATTTTTCCTTCCCTCCCCTTATGTTCATCTGTTTTGTTTCTTAAATTCCACATATGAGAGCACCTGAGTTGCTCAGTCTGTTAAGCGTCTGCCTTCGGCTTGGGTCAAGATCCCAGGGTCCTGGGATTGAGTCCCTCATCCAGGGGGAGTTGAATCCCTGCTTCTCCCTCAGCCTCTGCCTCTCTGTCTCATGAATAAATAAATAAAATCTTCAAAAAAATTCCACATATGAGTGAAATCATATAGTATTTGTCTTTTTCTAACTGACTTATTTCGCTTAGCGTAAGACCTTCTAGTTCCATCCATATTGCTGCAAATGGCAAGATTTCATTCTTTTTGATGGCTGAGTAATATTCCATTGTGTGTGTGTGTGTGTGTGTGTGTGTGTATCACTTCTTTAGCCATTCCTCTGCCCAATTTTAGAAGGCTTTTGTTATTGTTGTTATTGAGTTGTATGAGCTCTTTGCATATTTTGAGTATTAACCCCTTATCTCATATATGGTTTGTAAATATTTTGTCCCATTCCACAGGTTGCCTTTTCATTTTGTTGATTGTTACTTTTGCTATGCAGAAACTTTTTAGTTTGATGTAGTCCCACTTGTTGATTTTTTGCTTTTGTTGCTGTGTTTTTGGTGTCATGTCCAAAAAATCATTGCCGAGACCAATGTCAAGGAGCTTCTTCCCTATGTTTTTTTCCAGGAGGTTTACGGTATCAGGCCTTATGCTTAAGTCTTTAATCCATTTTGAGATAATTTTTTTGTAAGTGGTGTGAAAAAGTCCAGTTTTATTTTTCTGCATGTGGTTATCCAGTTTCCCAACACCATTTATTGAGGAGACTGTCCTTTGCCCATTTTTGGCTCCCTTGTCAAATACAAGTTGACCAAATATGCGAGGGTTTATTTCTGGGCTCTCTATTCTGTTCTATTGATCTATTGTCTGTTTTTATGCCCATAACACATTGTTTTGATTAATACAGCTTTGTAATATACTTAGTTTTTTTTTTTAGTTTTTATTTAAATTCCAGGTAGTTAACATACAGTATAATATTAGTTTCAGGTGTATAATATAGTGATTCAACACTTCTATACAACACCCAGTGCTCATCACAACAAGTGCACTACTTAATCCCCATCACCTATTTTATTTTCAAGTAGGCTCCATGCCCAGCTGGAGCCCAATGCAGGGCCCAAAATCATGACCCTGAGATTAAGACCTGAGTTGAGATCAAGAGTCGGACACTTAACCAACTGGGCCACCCAGGCATGCCTCTCTACCACCTATTTCGCTCACCCCGCCACCTACCGCCCCTCTGGTAACCATCAGTTTGTTCTCTATAGTTAAGAGTCTGTTTCTTGGTTTGCCTCCCTTTCTCTTTTTTTAATTCCTCTCCCTCATTTGTTTTGTTCCTTCAATTCTACATATGAGTGAAATCATAAGGTATTTGTCTTTCTCTGACTGACTTATTTTGCTTAACATAATACTCTTTAGCTCCATCCACGTCATTACAAATGGTAAAATTTCATTCTTTTTTATGGCTGAGTGATATTCCATCGTTTATATATACCACATCTTCTTCATCCATTCATTAGTCGATGGACACTGAGCTGTTTCTATAATTTGGTTATTATTGATAATGTTGCTATAAACATCAGGGTACATGTATCCCTTTGAATTAGCATTTTTGTATTCTTTGGGTAAATACCTTAGTAGTACAATTGCTAGATCATAAGGTAGTTCTATTTTTAACTTTTTGAGGAATATCCATACTGCTTTCCAGAGTGGCTGCACCAGTTTGCATTCCACCAACAGTGTACAAGGGTTCTCCTTTCTCTACATCCTCACCAATACCTGTTGTTTCTTGTGTTGTTGATTTTAGCTATTCTGACTGGTGTGAGGTGATATCTCATTATAGTATTGATTTGTATTTCCCTGATGGTCAGAGTTACTGAACATCTTTTAATGGCCATCTGTATGTTTTCTTTGTAAAAATGTCTATTCATGTCTTCTGCCCATTTTTAATGGATTATTTGTTGTTTGGTGTTGAATTTTATATATTTGGGATACTAACCCTTTATCAAGTGTTATTTGCAAATAGCTTCTCCCATTCTGTAGGTTGCATTTTAGTTTTGCTGATTGTTTCCTTTACTGTGCAGAAGCTTTTTATTTTGATGACGTACCAATAGTTCATTTTTGCTTTTTTCCCCCTTGCCTCAGGAGACTTATCTAGAAAGAAGCTGCTACAGCCAATGTCAAAGAAGTTACTGCCTGTGTTCTCCTCTAGAATTTTCATGGTTTCAGGTCTCACATTTAAGTCTATTAATCCATTTTGAATTTATTTTTGTGTATGGTGTAAGAAAGTGGTCCAGTTTCATTCTTTTGCATGTTGCCTTCCAGTTTTCTCAATCCCCTTTGCTGAAGATACTGTTTTTCTCCCATTGGATATTCTTTCCTGCTTCATCAAAGATTCATTGACCATATAGTTGTGGGTTCTTGTCTGGGTTTTCCATCCTGTTGTAGTGATCTATGTGTCTATTTTTGTCAGTACCATACTGTTTTGATCACTACAGCTTTGTAATATAACTTGATGTCTGGAATTGTCATGCCTCCAGGTTTGCTTTTCTTTTTCAAGGTTGCATTGGCGATTCAGGGTCTTTTATGATCCCACACAGATTTTAGGATTGTTTGTTCTAGCTCTGTGAAAAAAATGCTGTTGGTATTTTGATAGGAATCACATTAAATGTGTAGATTTCTTTGGGTAGTATAGACATTTTTCATAATATTTGTTCTTCCAATCCATGAGCATGAAATATCTTTCCATTTCTTTGTGTCATCTTCAATTTATTTCATCAGTGTCTTACAGTTTTTGGAGTACAGGTCTTTCACCTCTCTGGTTAGATTTATTCCTAGGTATCTTATAGTTTTTAGTGCAATTGTAAATGGGATTGATTCCTTCATTTCTCTTTATGCTGTTTCATTATTGGTGTATAGAAATAAAATAGATTTCTGTATGTTGATTTTGTATCCTGTGACTTTACTGAATTCATGTATCAGTGCTAGCAGTTTTTTGATGGAGTCTTTCATGTTTTCTATAGATAGTATCATGTAATCTCCAAATAGTGAAAGTTTTACTTCTTTTCCAATTTGGATGCCTTTTATTTCATTCTGCTTTCTGATTGCTGTGGCTAGGACTTCCAGTACGATGTTAAATAACAGTGGTGAGAGTGGGCATCCCTGTTCCTGACTGTAGGGATAAGCTCTCAGTTTTTCCCCATTGAGAATGATATTAGCTGTGGGTTTTTCATAGATGGCCTTTATTATATTGAGGTATGTTCCCTCTCAACCTACTTTTTGAGTTTTTTTTTATTATTATTATTCTGAATGGATGCTGTACTTTGTCAAATGTTCTTTCTGCATTTATTGAAGTGATCATATGGTTTTTATCCTTTATCTTATTGATGTGATGTATCACATTGATTGATTTGTGAGTATTGAACCAACTTTGCAATTCAGGAATAAATCTCACTTGATCGTGGTAAAAGATTTTTTAATGTATTGTTGGATTTGGTTTGCTAGTATTTTACTGAGAATTTTTGCATCCATGTTCATCATCTTTTTTAGTGGAGTGTTTATCTGGTTTTGGTAGCAGGGTAATGCTGGCCTTATAGAATTAATTTAGAAGTTATCCTTCCTGTTCTATTTTTTGGAATAATTTGAGAAGAATAAGTATTAACTCTTCTTTAAATGTTTGATAGAATTTGTCTGTGAAGCCATCTGGTCCTGGACTTCTGTTTTTTTGGGAGTTTTTTGATTACTGATTCAATTTCTTTGCTAGCTATCCATCTGTAGAAGTTTTCTATTTCTTCCTTTTTCAGTTTTGGTAATTTATATGTTTCTAAGAATTTATCCATTTCTTCCAGGTTGTCCAATTTGTCGGCATATAATTTTTCATAATATTCTCTTAGAATTGTTTGTATCTCTGTAGTGTTGGTTGTCTCTCATTTGTGATTTTATTTATTTAGGTCCTTTCTCTTTTCTTTTTAATAAGTCTGGGTAGAGGTTTGTCAATTTTATTAAGTTTTTCAAAGAACCAGCTCCTGGTTTCATTTGACCTGTTCTATTGTTGTTTTAGTTTCTATATCATTTATTTCTGCTCTAATCTTTATTATTTCCTTCCTTCTAATGACTTTAGGTTTCATTTGTTGTACTTTTTGTAACTCCTTTAGGTGTAAGGTTAGGTTGTTTATTTGAGATTTTTCTTGCTTCTTGAGATAGATCTATATTGATACTTCCCTCTTAGGACCACTTTTGCTACATCCCAAAGGTTTTGGACCACTGTGTTTTCATTTTCATTTGTTTCCATGTATTTTTTTATTTCTCCTTTGATTTCTGGTTGACCCATTCACTGTTTAGAAGCATGTTGTTTAACCTTAATGTGTTTGTGGTCTTTCCAGATTTTTTCTTGTGTTTGACCTCTAGTTTCATAGTGTTGGGTCAGAATAGGTGCATGGTAAGATTTCAATTTTTTGTATTTGTTGAGGGCTGATTTGTGATCTAATATGTAATCTATTCTGGAGAATGTCCCATGTGCACTTGAAAAGAACTGTATTCTGCTGTTTTAGGCTGGAATGTTCTGAATATATCTGTTAAGTCCATCTGGTCCAGTGTGTCATTCAAAGCCATTGTTTCCTTGTTGATTTTTAAAAAAGATTTTATTTATTTATTTGAGAGAAAGAGATATATATAGTGAAAGAGAGAGCATGGGCAGTGGGGAGAGGGAGAAGCTGACTCCCCACTGAGCAGGGAGCCCAACATGGGACTCCATTCCAGGACCTGGGATCATGACCTGAGCTGAAGGCAGACACTTAACTGACTGAGCCACCCAAGTTCCCCTCCTTGTTGATTTTCTGTTTAGATGATCTGTCCATTGATGTAAGTGGGTTGTTAAAGTCCCCTACTATTATTTTATTATTATCAGTTACTGTATATTTACTATTAATTGTTTTATATATTTGGGTGCTTCCATGTTGGGTGCATAAATATTTAGAAATTTTAGATCTTCTTGTTGGATTATCCCTTTTATTATGATATAGTGCTTTCCTTCATCTCTTGTTACAGTCTTTGTTTTAAAGTCTAGTTTGTCTGGGGTGCCTGGGTGGCTCAGTCGTTAAGTGTCTTCCTTTGGCTCAGGTCATGATCCCAGGGTCCTGGGATCGAGCCCTACATGGGGCTTCTTGCTCCATGGGAAGCCTGCTTCTCCTTCTCCCACTGCCCCTGCTTGTGTTCCCTCTCTCACTGTGTCTCTCTCTGTCAAATAAGTAAATAATATCTTTAAAAAAAATAAAGTTTAGTTTGTCTGACATAAGTATTGCTATTCCAGCTTCCATTTGACATCCATTTCTGTGATAAATGTTCCTCCACCCCCTCACTTTCAATCTGCAGGTGTCTTTAGGTCTCAAATGAGTCTTTTGTAGGCAGCATATAGATGGGTCTTGTTTTTTTATCCATTCTGACACCCTACATCTTTTGATTGGAGCATTTATTCCATTTACATTCAAAGTAATTATTGATAGATGTGTGTTTAGTGCCATATTTTTACTTATTTTGTCATTGTTGCTGGAGATTTTCTCTGATCCTTTCTTGTCTTTGTGACTTTTGGTCTCTTTGCACTCAAAGAATCCCCTTTAATATTTCTTGCAGGGCTGGTTTAGTGGTCACGTACTCCTTTAGTTTTTGTTTGTCTGGGAAACTCTTATCTCTCTTTCTATTCTGAATGATAGCCTTGCTGTATAGAGTATTCTTGGTTGCAGATTTTTCCCATTCAGCACTTTGAATATATCATGCCACTCTTTTCTGGCGTGCTAGGTTTCTATTGAGAAATCTCCAGCTAGCCTTACGGGTCTTCCCTTGTAGGTTAAGGACTTCTTTTGTCTTGCTGCTTTTTTTTTTAAATTTTATTTTATTATGTTATGTTAGTCACCATACATTACATCATTAGATTTTGATGTAGTGTTCCATGATTCATTGTTTGCGTATAACACCCAGTGCTCGATGCAATACATGCCCTCCTTAATACCCATCACCGGGCTAACTCATCCCCAAAACTCCCTCCCTTTTAAAACCCTCAGTTTGCTTCTCAGAGTCCACAGTCTCTCATGGTTCCTCTCCCCGCCCCTTCATTTTTCCCTTCCTACTATCTTTTTTTTTTTTTTTTAACATATAATGTATTATTTGTTTCAGAGGTACAGGTCTGTGATTCATCAGTCTTATACAATTCACAGCACTCACCATAGCACATACCCTCCTCAGTGTCCATCACCCAGCCCCCCATCCCTCCCACCCCCTACCACTCCAGCAACCCTCAGTTTGTTTCCTAAGATTAAGAGTCTCTTATGGTTTGTCTACCTCTCTGGTTTCATCTTGTTTCATTTTTACCTCCCTTCCCCTATGATCCTCTGTCTTGTTTCTCAATTTCCTCATATTAGTGAGATCATATGATACTTGTCTTTCTCTGACTGACTCACTTCGTTTAGCATAATACCCTCTAGTTCAATTCATGTCATTGCAAATGGCAAGATTTTGGGTTTTTTTTTTTGATGGCTGCATAATATTCCATTATACTCTATATTTCAATATATATATATATATCACATCTTCTTTATCCACTCATCTGTCGATGGACATCTCGGCTCTTTCCATAGTCTGGTTATTGTGGACATTGCTGCTATAAACATTGGGATGTACCTACCCCTTCGGATGACTACATTTGTATCTTTGGGGTATATACCCAGTATTGCAATTGCTGGGTCATAGGGTAGCTCTATTTTCAACTTTTTGAGGAACCTCCAAAGTGGCTGCACCAGCTTGCATTCCCACCAACAGTGTAGGAGGGTTCCCCTTTCTCCACATCCTCGCCAACGTCTGTCATTTCCTGACTTGTTAATTTTAGCCATTCTGACTGGTGTGAGGTGGTATCTCATTGAGGTTTTGATTTGGATTTCCCTGATGCCGAGCGATGTTGAACACTTTTTCATGTGTCTTTTGGCCATTTGGATGTCTTCTTTACAGAAATGTCTGTTCATGTTTTCTGTCCATTTCTTGATTGCATTATTTGTTCTTTGGGTGTTGAGTTTGATAAGTTCTTTATAGATTTTGGATACTAGCCCTTTATCTGATATGTCATTTGCAAATATCTTCTTCTATTCTGTCAGTTGTCTTTTGGTTTTGTTGACTGTTTCTTTTGCTGTGCAAAATCTTTTTATCTTGATGAAGTCCCAATAGTTCATTTTTGCCCTTGCTTCCCTTGCCTTTGGCGATGTTTCTAAGAAGTTGCGGCTGAGGTCGAAGAGGTTGCTGCCTGTGTTCTCCTTTAGGATTCTGATGGACTCCTGTCTCACATTTAGGTCTTTCATCCATTTGGAGTCTATTTTTGTGTGTGGTGTCAGGAAATGGTCCAGTTTCATTCTTCTGCATGTGGCTGCCCAATTTTCCTAACACCATTTGTTGAAGAGACTGTCTTTTTTCCATTGGACATTCTTTCTTGCTTTGTTGAAGATTAGTTGACCACAGAGTTGAGGGTCCATTTCTGGGCTCTCCATTCTGTTCCATTGATCTATGTGTCTGTTTTTGTGCCAGTACCATACTGTCTTGATGATGACAGCTTTGTAATAGAGCTTGAAGTCTGGAATTGTGATGCCACAAGCTTTGCTTTTCTTTTTCAACATTCTTCTGGCTATTCAGGGTCTTTTCTGGTTCCATACAAATTTTAGGATTATTTGTTCCATTTCTTTGAAAAAAGTGGATGGTATTTTGATAGGGATTGCATTAAATGTGTAGATTGCTCCAGATAGCATAGACATTTTCGCAATATTTGTTCTTCCAATCCATGAGCATGGAACGTTTTTCCATTTCTTTGTGTCTTCCTCAATTTCTTTCATGAATATTCTATAGTTTTCTGAGTACAGATCCTTTGCCTCTTTGGTTAGATTTATTCCTAGGCATCTTATGGTTTGGGGTGCAATTATAAATGGGATCAACTCCTTAATTTCTCTTTCTTCTGTCTTGTTGTTGGTGTATAGAAATGCCACTGATTTCTGTGGATTAATTTTATATTCTGCCACTTTACTGAATTCCTATATGAGTTCTAGCAGTTTTGGGGTGGAGTCTTTTGGGTTTTCCCCATAAGGTATTATATCATCTGCAAAGCATGAGAGTTTGACTTCTTCTTTGTTGATTCGGATGCCTTTTATTGCTTTTTGTTGTCTGATTGCTGAGGCTAGGACTTTTAGTACTATGTTGAATAGTATATTCAACATAGTTGAATATACTATGCAGTTATAGTGGACATCCCTGCTGTGTTCCTGACCTTAGGGGGAAAGCTCTCGGTTTTTCCCCATTGAGAATGATATTTGCTGTGGGTTTTTCATAGATGGCTTTTATGATATTGAGGCATGTACCTTCTATCCTTACACTCTGAAGAGTTTTAATAAGAAAAGATACTGTACTTTGTCAGATGCTTTTTCTTCATCTATTGAGAGGGTCATATGTTTCTTGTTCTTTCTTTTATTAATGTATTGTATCATATTGATTGATTTGCCGATGTTGAACCAACCTTGCAGCCCAGGAATAAATCCCACTTAGTTGTGGTGAATAATCCTTTTAATGTACTGTTGGATCCTATTGGCTAGTATTTTGGTGAGAATTTTTGCATCCATGTTCATCAGGGATATTGGTCTGTAATTCTCCTTTTTGATGGGGTCTTTGTCTGGTTTTCGGATTAAGGTAATGCTGGCCTCATAAATGAGTTTCAAGTTTTCCTTCCATTTCTATTTTTTAGGACAGTTTCAGAAGAATAGGTATCAATTCTTCTTTAAATGTTTGTAGAATTCCCCTGGGAAGCCATCTGGCCCTGGGCTCTTGTTTGTTGGGAGATTTTTGATTACTGCTTCAATTTCCTTATGGTTATGGGTCTGTTCAGGTTTTCTATTTCTTCCTGGTTCAGTTTTGGTAGTTTATAGGTCTATAGGAATGTATCCATTTCTTCCAGATTGTCTAATTTGCTGGCATATAGTTGCTCATAATATGTTCTTATAATTGTTTGTATTTCTTTGGTGTTGGTTGTGATCTCTCCTCTTTCATTCATGATTTTATTTATTTGGATCATTTCTCTCTCTCTTTTTTTTTTTATAAGTCTGGCCAGGGGGTTTATCAGTCTTATTAATTCTTTCAAAGAACCAGCTCCTAGTTTCGTTGATCTGTTCTACTGTTCTTTTGGTTTCTATTTCATTGATTTCTGCTCTGATCTTTATTATTTCTCTTCTCCTGCTGGGTTTAAGCTTTATTTGCTGTTCTTTCTCCAGCTCCTTTAGGTGTAGGGTTAGGTTGTGTATTTGAGACCTTTCTTGTTTCTTGAGAAAGGCGTGTATTGCTATATACTTTCCTCTTAGGACTGCCTTTGCTGCATCCCAAAGATTTTGAACAGTTGTGTTTTCATTTTCATTTGTTTCCATGAATTTTTAAAATTCTTCTTTAATTTCCTGATTGACCCATTCATTCTTTAGTAGGATGCTCTTTAGCTTCCATGTATTTGAGTTCTCTCCAAATTTCCTCTTGTGATTAAGTTCTAGTTTCAAAGCATTGTGGTCCGAAAATAGGCAGGGAATGATCCCAATCTTTTGGTACCAGTTGAGACCTGATTTGTGACCTACGATGTGATCTATTCTGGAGAATGTTCCATGGGCACCAGAGAAGAATGTGTATTCTGTTGCTTTGGGATGGAATGTTCTGAATATATCTGTGAAGTCCATTTGGTCCAGTGTGTCATTTAAAGCCTTTATTTCCTTGTTAATCTTTTGCTCAGATGATCTGTCCATTTCAGTAAGGGGGTGTTAAAGTCCCCTACTATTATTGTGTTGTTGTTGACATGTTTCTTTGCTTTTGTTATTAATTGGCTTATATAACTGGCTGCTCCCATGTTAGGCACATAGATATTTATAATTGTTAGACCTTCTTCTTGGATGGACCCTTTAAGTATGATATAGTGTCCTTCCTCATCTCTTATTATAGCCTTTGGTTCAAAATCTAATTTGTCTGTTTTAAGGATATCCACCCCAGCTTTCTTTTGATGTCCATTAGCATGGTAAATGGTTTTCCACCCCCTCACTTTCAATCTGGAGGTGCCTTTGGGTCTAAAATGAATCTCTTGCAGGCAGCATATCAATGGGTCTTGTTTTTTTTATCCAATCTGATGCCCTGTGTCTTTTGATTGGGGAATTTAGCCCATTTACATTCAGGGTGACTATTGAAAGATATGAATTTAGTGCTATTGTATTGCCTGTAAGGTGACTGTTACTGTTTATTGTCTCTATTCCTTTCTGGTCTATGTTACTTTTGGGCTCTCTCTTTGCTTAGAGGACCCCTTTCAATATTTCTTGTAGGGCTGGTTTGGTGTTTGCAAATTCTTTTAGTTTTTGTTTGTCCTGGAAACTTTTTATCTCTCCTTCTATTTTCAATGACAGCCTAGCTGGCTATGATATTCTTGGCTGCATATTTTTCTCATTTAGTGCTCTGAATATATCATGTCAGTCCTTTTTGGCCTGTCAGGTCTCTGTGGATAGGTCTGCTGCCAATCTAATATTTCTACCATTGTAGGTTACAGACCTCTTGTCCTGAGCTGCTTTCAGGATTTTCTCTTTGTCTCTGAGACTTGTAAGTTTTACTATTAGATGTTGGGGTGTTGACTTATTTTTATTGATTTTGAGGGGAGTTTTCTGTGCCTCCCGGATTTTGATGCCTGTTTTCTTCTCCAAATTAGGGAAGTTCTCCACTATAATTTGTTCCAATATACCTTCTGCCCCTCTCTCTCTTTCTTCTTCTTCTGGGATCCCAATTATTCTAATAGAGTTTTATCTTACAGTATCACTTATCTCTCGAATTTTGCCCTCGTGATCCAGTAGTTGTTTATCTCTCTTTTTCTCAGCTTCTTTATTCTCCATCATTTGGTCTTCTATATCACTAATTCTCTCTTCTGCCTCATTTATCCTCTCAGTTAGAGTCTCCATTTTTGATTGCACCTCATTAGTAACCTTTTTGATTTTGACTTGGTTAGATTTTAGTTCTTTTATTTCTCAAGTATTCTCTAGTATCTTCCATGCTTTTTTCAAGCCCAGCTAGTATCTTTATAATCGTCATTCTGAACTCTAGTTCCGACATCTTACTAATGTCCGTATTGATTAGGTCCCTGGCAGTCGGTACAGACTCTTGTTCTTTTTTTTTTGAGGTGAGTTTTTCTGTCTTGTCATTTTGTCCAGAGGAGAATAGATGAATGAGAGAACAAAATGCTAACAGGGTAATAACGACCCCAGAAAAATATACACTTCCAGAAAGTGGTTGTTCTTCTGTTCATAGAGTTGCTGCTATTCTTTTCTTCGATTTCCTGTTAAGTTTGTAGTAGGTGTTCAGAATGGTTTGATACCTATCTAGCTGAATTCCTGTGACCAGATGAAATTTAGGTCTCTTACTCCTCTGCCATCTTGCTCCCCCCACTGTCTTGCTGCTTTTAAAATTTTTTCTTTATTACCATATATTGCAAATTTAATTACAATATGCCTTGGTGTTGGTCTGCTTTTGTTGACTTTGATGGGATTTCTCTGTGCCTCCTGGATCTGGATGTCTGTTTCCTTCCTCAAATTAGCAAAGTTTTGAGCTATTATTTCTTCAATTAAAATTTCTGCCCTCTTTTCTCTTTCTTCTTCTGGGACTCCTATAATACAAATGTTATTACATTTGATGAAGTCACTGTGTCCCTTAAGTCTATTCTTGTGTTGCATAATTCGTTTCTCTCTTTTGTTCTGCTTCATTATTTTCCATTACTTTGTCTTCTAGGTCACCAATTCATTCCTCTGCTTCTTTCATCCTGCTGTTCATTGCATCAAGCCTGTTTCCAATCTCATTTATTGTGTTCTTTATCTCTGATTCTTTTTAACTCTTTTATCTCTGTGGTAAGGGTCTCACTGATGTCTTGTATTCTTTTCTCAAGCCCAGTGAATATCCTTATAATTGTCGCTTTCAATTCTCCATCAAGCTTGTTACTTATATCTGTTTTGCTTAGCTCTCTGGCCGTGGCCTTATCTTGTTCTTTTCATCTGGGATGAATTCTTGTGTCTTGGCATTTTGTCTAAGTCTCTGCCTTCTTCTCTGTGTTGGAAAAGCCAGTTATGTTTCCTGCTCCTGAGAGTAATGGCTTTATGAAGAAGAGGTCACGGAGTGCCCAGGGCTTGGTGCTTCAGGGAGTGTCTCCAGTGTGTGCTGCATGAGCTCTGCTGTTGTGTTCTGGCTGCTCTGTCCTTCAGGCCAGTTGCCTGCAGAGGCTCTCCCTGCCTGCTGTGGGCACTGTTTGGTCCCTGGCCTGATTGTGGCAAATTTTAACTAAGTGTGCTCTGGTCTGCACATGAGAATGGAGGCCCTGCAGAACTCTCTGCTCAGTAGATGTGATGTGGGCAGGGGTTTATGTTGGTCTTTGGAGGGAGGGGCCCACTGCACCAGGACTGAGGCAAACTCAACTGAGAAGGGCAGTCCTGCCAGAGTGTGTGTGTGTTGGGGGGTAGGGCATGTAGGGGGGGCTTGGTGTATGCAAATTGGGCAACCAGTGTCTGTGTTGCACTGCTTCCTGCAGGTAGTTCTGTGCTGAGGGAAATGGTGTCCGTCAGTTCATTCTGAGAGGTGTGTCTCTGTGAATGCTGCCTCTCAGGGACACACTGAGAAGGGTGAATTATCTCCACCCTGTGTGCCTCAGCCATTCCTTAGATTGCTGTTTCCACGCTGTCTGCCTCTGGGTTGTTTGCCTGCCTTCTCACCAGGAGTAGTGCACTGCTCTCTGGGTTCTATCCCAGCCAAGCCTGGTGACCTTTAAAACCCTAGGCGTTAAGGCCCACTGGTTGCAAGAATTCATGAAATTCAGCCCCTCTCATTTTCCAACCAATGGCTTTGAGTAAACATTCTCCTTTTGAGTTCACTTATGTACTCTCCTCTCTCTCTCCTTACTCTGTGACTATGGCTCCCTCCCCTCTGTAGCACCTGTGATCTGTTTCTCCCCTAAACCACATCTCCGCACTTCCTACCTTCTTCAATGTGGCCTCTTCTCTCCCTTTAGTTGTGGTTTTTTTTCTGTCAGTAGTCAGGTCAAATTCTGGGATATTTAGGATGATTTGATAGTTATCTAGTTGTTTTCATGGGATGAGATGACGCTAGGGTCCTCTACTCCACTGCCATCTTCCTCTCCATCTGTAGTATACTTTGAAATCACAAGTGTGATGCCTCCAGCTTTGGTCTTCTTTCTCTTGGCTATCTGGGGTCTTTGTTGTTCCATACAAGTTTAAGGCTTATTTTTTCTCTGTTTCTGTGATAAATGTCATTGGTTATTTGATATGCATTGTATTGACTCAAATATGGCATGAGTAGTATGGACATTTTAATGATATTAATTCTTCTGTTTCATGAACACAGGATATCTTTCATCAAAGTCTTGTAGTTTTCATTACATGGATCTTTTACTTCCTTGGTTACATTTATTCCTACATATTTTTTGTTTCTGATGCTGTTGTGAAATGGGATAGCTTTCTTTATTTCTTTTTCAAATGTTTCATTGTTACCATATTGAAAAGCAACTCATTTCTGTATGTTGGTTTTATATCCTGCAAGTTTACTGAATCCATTTATTCGTTCCAACAAGTTTTTTTGGTTGAATCTTTAGGGTTTTCTATATATGATATCATGTCATCTGCAAGTAATGATAATTTTACTTTTTCCTTTCCAATTTGAATGTTTTCTTTTCTTTGTCTTGTCTAATCACTCTAGCTAGGACTTCTAGCACTATGTTGAATAGAAGTGATGAGAGTGGGCATGCTTGTATTGCTCCTGATCTTAGAGGAAACACTCTCAACCCTTTATTATTGAGTATGATGTTAGTTGTGGGTTTGTCATATAAGGCCTTTTTTATGTTGAGGTATGTTCCTTCTATGTCCAGTTTGTCGAGGTTATTATTCCTGTTGTTGGAAGTTTCCATTTTGTGTTTGTTTTTCCTTTAAGCAAACTAAAGTTGTATCTATCTGACTGAGGCAGAATTGGGGGCAGCTGAACCTTGTTGGAACTCCACCAAAGTTATTAAAGGTTCTCTGGGCATGTAGGGGTCATCTCTTTAGGTCTTGGGCTTGGTGGGGACATTTCAATCTTTAGGTTGCATATGGTTTCATCACCTTCACATAGGAAAACTTGAATTGGGGCAGTTTCTGTGGCTTTCCTTTTTATATGAAGTAATACACATTCATCCTTGTGAAAGACTCCCAGACTGTCCTGACAATTGAACACCAACATGATGGAACTGGATGCAGAGCTGAGCTGCAGTCTGAATTCCAAAAGTAGCAGTCAGCACCCCTTGCATGAAACCAAAAGCTGGAGCATTTCCTGAAATAGATTAGTGTTCTAGCTTTCCCATCTGCCAATTGCAATGCACAATTTGTAGTTAAAATTTGAATTCCTCAGCAACTATGCCTAAGGGCCTCTGGGGCTCTCCTAAAATCAGTGAGAAAAAGTGACAGTCCGAGAGCAGCTTGTTCAGGTCCGTCATCTTTATTTAATATCAGCACATTGTTGAACGGCAAGAACTTGGAGTATTGGAGCAGGATGATGTTCCTTTCAGGGGGTTTGTTCATATGTTTTCATTTCAGACAGGGTGGCTCCCTAGGTGCTGGAATTAGAAGAGATAAGAAACAAAATCTGCTAGTTTTCTTCATTTATTTACCTCTGTTCACATTTGAATTCCCATTTTGATTCCAAATCAGACTGTCACAAGAGGTTGTGCTCTTCAACTTCATCATATAGGTGACCCTGAAATCACAAAAATAGGAAGAATGTCTGAACCTAACCCATTGCACTGAGAGCTGAAAAACAGAGAAACAATGGTATGGCCACTACTGACAGAAGCCCCTGGCTTCTTCTTCAAAAGACTATAATGTAAGTTCATCAGAAGGTCTTCTCTTTTTAGTGGTCATGGGAGAGACTGTGGGTTAGGTAGCTGCCTTGGTGTGACTGAGTTTGACCCTTCAGGATGTTCTACTCTGAAGGGGCTCTTGGATTATTCACTGCTATTGGCAGGTGCTGGGGAAGTTACCCAAACCTCTCCACAGTGATGGGGAATGTCCAAGTATGAAATATGATGGGCTCATGGTCTGATGACCTTGGCATAGTTCTTTCATATAATGGTTAAGAGCATGGGTTATGGAGTCAGATAAATTGGATTTGAATACTGATGTTATTATTTTCCACCTGTGTAAACTTGGGAGCATCAACCTTTCTAAGTATTGGATTTCTCATCTGCCAAATAGGGTATGTTAAGGTTCTCCAGAGAAAGAGAATGAATAGGATATGGATATATGGATATGGATATGGATATATATTATATGGGGGGAGGGAAGAGAGATAGGGAGAGAGAGATGTATTTTAAGGAACTGGCTCATGTGACTGTGGAGACTTAGTAAGTTCAAAATCAGTAGAGCAGGCCAGCAGGCTGGACACCCAGGGAGGAGTTGTAATTCAAGTCTAAAATGTGTCTGTTGCCAGAATTCCTTCTTGCCCAAAGGAGGTCAGTATTTGTTCTATTCAGGCCTTCTACTGTTTGGATGAGACCTATCCACATTATGGAGGACAATCTGCCTTACTCAAAGTCCACCAATATAAATGTTGATGTCATCCAAAAAGACCTTCATAGAAACACCCAGAATAATGTTTGACCAAATATCTGGGCACTGTGGCCCAGCCAAGTTGACGTAAAATTAGCCTTCATATAGGGATAACACCACTTAACTTTATGACTATTTGGAGACTTTATGAGATAATGTATGTTAAGTCAAAAGAAGTTGAGTTCTCCCTAAATGATGGCTGCAATTACTACTATTACTGGTTTTCTTGATTGAACAACTGGTAGCCAAAAGACCAAGATAAAAATTGGCATAAGCGTTCTGGAGGGGAAGTTGGCAAATGTAGCAAAAATCTTCATATTCGTTCTTCAAAATGTGCTTCCATAATTTAAACTCTATCCAAAGGAAATAATTCAGGATGAGTGCAAAGTCTAACTCTGGGGAATTCTCATAATAGTGAAATTTATAATAGAGAAAAATTGGAAACAATCTAAATTTCCAACAATATGGGATTGAATAAATAAATCCTGATATAGATCACACAATGGAGTATTAAGTAACCTTTTAAAACAATGTTGTAGAAGATTTTTAAATGGAAAATTGTTTGTGATATAATGAGAAGTGAAAAAAAAAGACTGAAACCAATATGTACAGTTTGGGTCTATGATTTTATTAAAAAAGTATATGCATAAAAAAGACTGAAAGGTCATCCTTCAGAATGTAAATGACAGTTATTTCTGGGTTGTGGGATTAAAGGTGATTTTTTAAATGTCATTATTTTTTGTAGATCTGAATTTTCCGATATTTATAAAAATGAATATGCCACAAAGGTATTTCTAGGCAGTTCTGTAATGGGTTTTCCATGGCAGACATGAGATTGGTCAGAGAAAATTTGACCTGGTGATGTTGCTCTGAAAGAGGAGGCAATACCAAGTCAAAAGAAGTTGAATCCTTCAGGTATGGCCTCACCTAGCAAGAAAGCCTATTAAAGCAGGAATTCTCGCTGCAAGATGGAGGGTAGTCTTTTTTTGATCTTTTGAAGATCTTTGTAACAGCGGGCTTTTAAGGTGTCAATAAGGCTAGGACTAGGGTGAGGAAAGCGAGGCACCAAGGTGCAAAATATAAGGTGGGACACTCTTGGTGTTGACCCTGTGCTTGCACTGTGAAGAAGTTCCAGTACCTTCTTCAGCACATGCCTGAGTGAGCACTGCTTTACATTCTGAACCCTGGATGCCTCACTAGCCTCACTCTAGTCTTGTCCTGGTGTCAACAATTTAACTTCTAACTGACTGACCCCACTGAAATGTTAGCCAGGTTGTAGCTAGAGGAAGGAAATGTGCTACCATGCTCAACAGGTAGATGCACCTGTGGGAGGTGGACCCTTCTTTCTCTACTGCCTGTTGATTTAAGTTGTGTTACTAATAATATAGAATTAAATATAATTCATTTTTGTAGTTGGCATCTTCAGGTGTTTGATGGGAGTCTGTGATGTTGGGCAGGAAATGATAAAGTACTTTACAGCCATACAGTTTGGCTATTTGCTATGGCCTTATTAAATTACTTCCAGAACAACTCATTTACTTTACAGGGCTGGGAAAGAGATACCAGACATTCGGATAAAGACAGCTTTAAAATTTAAGAATCTAATCAAGGCTGAGGGTTAACTATAACCTCAGTGAGGACTACAGATTTCCCTGAGCAGAGGGAAGAAGTCAGAAATGGCACCCTTTGAACTCAGAAAAACTCAATCATATAAAAAGCACAGACAGAATCCTCATGTAGTAATTGAGAAAAGGCTCAATTGTAAATTCTCTTAAAATGGAAGATACTAGAATGTTTCAACTTAATGCACCTGCCCAAATTCATTTTACAATTATAATTTTAGATAGGAATCAAAAGGCTGACTTACTAGTCCAGTTAGGCAAATTTTCTTAAACATTGCAAGTACAGAAATACCTAATATGCACAGATTCTTTTTTTAATTTTTAAAAGATTTTATTTATTTATTTATTTATTTATTTATTTGAGAGAGAGAGAGCACGAGCAGGGGGAGGGGCAGAGGGAGAAGCAGACTCTCCGTTGAGCAGGGAGCCCCACGCGGGGCTCAATCCCAGGACCCTGGGATCATGACCTGAACCAAAGGCAGGCGCTTAACTGACTGAGCCCCCCAGGAGCCCCTGCACAGATCCTTTAAAGCAAAAAAGTCAAAAAACATAGCTCTTAAAGATTTAAGCTTTAATTCTAAATCTTCCTGTGATTAAAAGAAGCTTACTTCTGTGTAAGCAGAATTCTAAGATAACTCCCAATGACCCACACCCTTGTATAATCATCTCTTCTTCAGTGGGGCTGGAACTTAGAAATATGATGAGATGCTATGATTAGATACTAATCAGTTGACTTTGAGTTAATCAAAATAGAGATTCCTGTCTTGACAGGGTCTGACTTAACCTTAAAAGAAGATAAAGCATAATAGAAATATTCTACTGACTTTGAAGATGTAGCTGACCCCGGCTACAAACAAACAAACAAACAAAAGGACCCAAAAACCAAAACACAAACAAACAAAAAGCCAACCTGGGACGTACATCCTACAACCACAAGGAATTCAATTATGACAAAACCCAGTAAATTTGGAAAATAATCCTGAGCTTTATGTAAGAACCACAGCCCTAGATTTCAGCCTGGTAAGACCTTGATCTAAACTGTGCCAGAACTCTTTATGCACAGAAACTGTTATAGAAAACTAATATTCCATCTGTAGTGGATTGACTTGTGTACCCCCCAAATATGTTGAATTTGTTGAAACCCTAACCCTTGGTACCTGTGAATGTGACCTTATTTGGAAAGTCTTTGCAGATGTGATCAAGTTAAGAGGAGGTCATACTGAGGTGGGGTGGGCCCTTAATCTGATGACTGGTGTCCTTTTAAGGAGAGGGAAATTTGTAGACACACATACACAAACAGAGGAAAAATAGCCAAGTAAGAATGAAGGCAGTAATTGGAGTGATGTAGCTAAAAGCCAAGGAATGGTAGTGATTGCTGGCAACATCAAAAGCTGGAAGAGGCAAAGAAAGATTCTCCTCTAGAGCCTTCAGCGGAAGCATGGCCTGCCAACATCTTGATTTCAAACTTCTGGCCTCCAGAATTGTAAGAGAAAAAAATTTTGTTGTTATAAGCTGCCCAGTTTGTGGTAATTTATTATGGCAGCTTTAGAAAACTAATACACCCTCTAAAGAAACACTTATGCCATCCCTGGCAGAGAGTTGCCAGACACTCACCAAATCTGTTTCTTCTAGTACATGGTTAGACCACACTTCCAGCAGCCCTTCATCTGGAGCAGTCATGTGACCAATTCTTGCTGATAGATTGTGAGCAGAGGTATTGTGACCCTTCAGATCATTGAATTAAAAGCTGGTGTGCTTTGTCCAGGCTCTGTCTTTCCTTGTTCCATAGCAACCTTGGAGGCATGTGTTGAAGATGGCAGTCTCACATGATTAAATGTGCCTGGATCTTCAAGTCTATGCTTGGAGGAAAACCCTAGTCCAGGAACATCTGCATTGGACTTTCCATGAGAGAGAAATAAACTTACATTGTCCTAAGCTACTGAGGTTTGGGGGCTTGTTAATTGCCCCATTATACCATCCCAAATATTTGAGAGTTGATGGTGCATAGTGTCCAGACATATCAGCTGGGCTGCAAGGTCTGGAGTAGCAGCCAGACAAGGCAGTTTTTTTTTCCTTATCTCAACTGTCAAGCTGAGCCCCCTTTTTATACTCACAGTGTCTTGTACTATATATATAATAAAGTTTAAAGAAGGGATGATCACTGCATTAGGAATTGGCTCACGCAATTATGGAAGCTGAGAAATCCCACAATCTGCCATCTGCAAGCTGAAAACCCAGGAAAACTGGTGGTATAGTTCAGTTGAAATCTGAAGATCTAAAAACCAGAAGAGCTGATGGTGTAAGTCTCAGTCTGTGTGTAGAAGTCCAATGTCCCAGCTCAATCTGTCAGTCAGAGAAGGGGCAAAGTTTTCCTTCTTTTGTCTTTTGTTTTGTTCAGGCCCTTAAAAGATTGAATGGTGCCCACTCTCAATGGGCAGGGAAATCTGCTTTAGTGAGTTCAATGATTCAAGTGCTAATCTCATCCAGAAACACCCTCACAGACATAGCCAGAAACAATATTTAGCTAAATATTTGGGCCCTCCATGATCCAGTCATGTTGACACATAAAGTTAACCATCACAATCACATAGCCCATGTCCCTGGTTTGTGCCTAATTATTACCAAATTCCTCCATCCACTCACAGAATCCTGCAACCTCCTTCACAAAATGAGACTTTTAATGTTAATATCTCAAGATACTTAAAAATCTTTATGTTTTCATTTTAAATACTTTGGACTTGACAGATCCCCCATTTTCCATCCTTTTCAACACAACTTTTACAGATTTTAAAAAGACATCTGGAAGAATTTCTCAAGGCTTTATCCCTAGTTTTAAGGGCATTATACTGACATGTTTGGACATTCAAGAGAACTCTGAGATTTACTATATTTTTAAGTTTAATTTACTATGTTTATAGGAATTAATTTAGTGCTGAGAAGGTTTTATTTGTTAGTCAGATATTTAAGGGGCTTAAAAAGTAAAGTGTTCAATTTATAAGGACATTTAGTTAAATGGGACTAATCATCAGTCAAAGGCATCTGTGTGAGTGATCATTAAATTTTGCTAGATTTGTAAACAGAATAATAAGATTTGTAGGTTGAACTCAAAAGCTTAAAGAAAAAATGGGTTTGGAGTTTGTAACTTTAATAAATAAAATATAACCTTTTCATTTGATAGCAAATTATTTTCTGCAAACAAAATCTCACATTATAGCTTAAAAATGAAATCAAATTAACAAACAAACCTGCTTCCACACCACAAGTAGATAGCTTCTAATCTACTCTCTGTGGGAATTCAGATAATCAGAATTTTAAGACTACTGTATAGATAAGAGTAATGGGCTCTAGTCAGTGTCTGAGGGGCTCCTCAAAAAGGAAAGAGCATGAATTTTAGTGTGCATAAAAGACGTGGTGTATTTAGACCAGAATGATCATCAGGGATATTTGTTAAAAGATCAGGTTCTGGGCTTCTCCCCTGTGATTCTGATTCCCTGGATATGAGGTAGGATTAGGGGGATATGGAGTGTTTAACACAGTGCTTCTCAAAGGGTAGTCTGTGGGTGGACCAGTGATGTCAGCTTGACTTATATTAAGAGATTTCTTTACAGTCAACAAAAACAAAAATAAACATGTGGGACTATATCAAACTAAAAAGCTTCTGTATAGCAAAAGAGAAAATCAATAGAGTGAAAAGGCAACCTACAGAATGGAAGAAAATATTTGCAAACCATCTATCTGATAATCTGCACAATATATAAGGAACTTCTTCAACTCAATAGTAAAAAAAAAAAATCAAAACAACTAATAGCTTGATTAAAAAATGGGCTAAAGACTTGAATAGACATTTTTCTATTTCTAAAAAAACCACACCCATACAAATGGCCAACATATATAGGAAAAGATCCTCAACATAACTAATCATTA
This sequence comes from Mirounga leonina, assembly GCF_011800145.1. Classification (NCBI taxonomy): domain Eukaryota; kingdom Metazoa; phylum Chordata; class Mammalia; order Carnivora; family Phocidae; genus Mirounga; species Mirounga leonina. The sequence continues at coordinate 9,835,903 of NW_023270164.1, forward strand.
GGGAAATGCAAATCAAAACCACAAAGACCACCCCACACCTGTGAGAATGGCTATTACCTAAGAAACAACAGGCAACCATGAGAGACTATGGACTCTGGGAAACAAACAGGGTTTTAGAGGGGAGGGGTTGGGGGGATGGGTTAGCCCATCCAACTTTCCTCCTGGCCATGAGAGGATCCATGGGATGGCCATGCTATCCATCCCACCCTCAAATGGTGTAGTCACTGGGACAAAAGCCTGGACTGAAGCCACAACCAAGAGAAGTAGCTTTGTCTTTCTGAAAATATATTAAGAGGACACCTGGGTGGCTCAGTCGATGAAGCGTCTGCCTTCGGCTCAGGTCATGATCTCGGGGTCCTGGGATTGAGTCCCTCATTGGGCTCCCTGCTCAGCCCCTCCCCCTCCCCGTCCGCCCCTCCCCCCCGCTCTGCCCCTCCCCCCCGCTCATGTTCTCTCTCTCTCTTTCTCTCTCAAAAATAAATAAAATCTTAAAAAAAAAAGGAAAGAAAATATATTAAGAGCACTTAGGGGGAAAGCAGAGGGGGAGATGAACCATGAGAGACTATGGACTCTGAGAAACAAACAGGGTTCTAGAAGGGAGGGGGGAGGGGGGATTGGTTAGCCCGGTGGTGGGTATTAAGGAGGGCACGTACTGCATGGAGCACTGGGTGTTATACGAAAACAATGGATCGTGGATCACCACATCAAAAACCAATGATGTATTGTATGGTGACTAACATAACATAATAAAATTTAAAAAAAAAAGAATATTTTAAAACTAAAAAAAAAAAACAAAACAGGCAAGTGTTGGTGAGGATGTGGAGAATTGAAACCCGTGCACAATGTTGGTGGGAATGCAAAATAGTGCAGCCACTATGGAAAACAGTATAGAGGTTCCTCCAAAAATTATAGAACTACCATATGATCCAGCACTCTCACTTCTGGGTATTTATCCAAAAGAATTGAAATCAAGATTTCAAAGAGATAATGGCACTCCTATGTTCATTGCAAGTACCATTCGTAACAGCAAGAGGTAGAAACAACATAAATGTCTATCGACAAATGAATGGATAAAGAAAATGTGGTATATACATACAATGGAATACTACTCAGGCTTTAAAAAGAAGGAAATTTTGCAATATGAGACAACATGGCTAAACCTTGAGAATATTATGCTAAGTGAAATAAGCCAGTCATAGACAAATACTACATGATTCCACTTATATCAGGTATCTAAAATAGGCAAATTCATAGAATTAAAGAGTGGCATGGTGGTTGCCAGGGGTTGGGGATAGGGAGACATGGAAATTACTAATCAATAAAGCAAGAAGAACAAGTTCTAGAGATGTGCTGTACAACATTGTACCAATAATGTATTACACACTTAAAAGTTTATTAACAGGGTAGATTTCATGTTAAATATTCTTACCATAGTAAAATACAATATGATACAATATGATACAATACAATAAAAAGAAAAATAGGGAGAAAAAGATATTTCTTGTGCTCTCTTATCAGTCTGAGTCACTTGTTATTTAGGAGTGGTTTCTGTTTTCTTGGCTCAGTGGCTATCTTCCTCCCTGGAAGGAAGGAATCTCTGTCTACCGCTTCTGAGTTTCCAATGCTGCAGACCAATCATAACCTTTTATCCTCTTGACACCCCAGTTTTTCAGTTTTAAGGTTGGATATGGGCTAGACGAAGGTCACCCACTGGGCAGAGCCGTGACATTTCCTGTCATCACAATGTAGACTATTGGCTGAGGCAGTCTGTTTGCTTTTTCAGTGATTCCTTGTGAATTGATGCAAGTGCACTGTTGTGACAGATTGTTTCTCCAGAGGCTTCTAAAAATGTCTTCTTGGTTGTGATACATATAATTGAAATGGCCATGTACAGGAGTGTATCTCTTGTACATCCTTGTGAAATGTGAGGGCAGGAACGGTGAGATGTTAGAGATAAATCTTGGAAATGTCACTGTTATCTGATAATTCCTAGATGTGTAAATGATGAGAAAATCACAAGTAAGTTTACTAGAATATGTATCAAAAATTTACTCCACACATGGACTCATTGAGCAGGTATTACCTATCACTTGCAAAGGTAGGCCTGCCCCTAATATTTGTAGGGCTTTAGACAAGAGTGTCAATGGAGACCCCTCCCATACAGCTCCCACCCCCCTTTCCTTTCCACTTCTGGCTTTGTTCTGAACCATGAGGGGCCTTGGGTGGCTACTTCAGCCCATGTAACTATGTTCCATCTAGTTCTGTACCCCTTTCTTTCAATTCACCAACCATCCCTTAGCACACAGTCTGTTCTCAAGAGGATGGGCATGGGAACAGGCCTGCATGGGCCCTGGAGGTGGCTTGAATCCCTTTGGGTAGAGAATTTTGGCATCCTGAACTTGACCTAGAAGAGGGGTTGTGGGGTTTGAGTGAACATATTTCCTTGGCTTTATGATTACTTGCTTCATGTGGAGGGTACTGCTGGAGGAAATCTAAAGCAGGGTCTTCTAAACTTTAAAGTGTGGGCCTCCCTATAGGTGAGGGGCCCTTGTTGCCCAGGTCTAAGGGTAGTACTGGTCATGGGAATCCAATGATGGAGACGATCTAATTGTCCGAAAGAATGTGTCATGATGCAGAAACTACTCCAGGCTCCTTATAGTGCTCTTTGTCCTGTGTTATGACACTTCATTTTTACCAGTGGCCACAGTTAATGTGAGACCCTAAATCATTATGCTCCCATCTCTCTTCTCTTCCCTCAAAATCCCCTCACAACAATTCAATTTTGCTATGACTTATGATTCTCAATCATTAAGCCACCTTTAAGAGTTAGAACATCTCAAACTTCTTTGGGATTTTGAAATGTTCCATGGGAGAGAAAAAGGGTTTAGTGGCTAAGTAAGTTCAGGAAATAGTGCAAATGCCATCTCCCTAGCCTGGTGACTTAAAATGCACCTTGGCATATTAAAGACTCTGAGAATTCCCATAGTAAAAAAGTCTGTTTAACTTTAACTCTTTGGTTCCCATATGTATTTGAAAATAGACACCTCACTCCTTTTATTCCAAAGAAGTGCTTATTAATCGTTTCTCCCTTAAAGGACAATTAACTAAGACATTCACCCATTAACTTAATACTTATTTATTATTCTGAAGAGTGGACTAGAGACACAAAAGGAAGCAAAATAAGACATGCCTTGAGGAGCCTGGGTGGCTCAGTCTGTTGAATATAAGACTCTTGGTTTCGGCTTGGGTCATGATCTCAGGGTCATGGGATCAAGCCCTGGGTCAGGCTCCTTGCTGAGCGTGGTCTGCTTGTTCCTCTCCTTCCCCCTCTGCCCCTGCTCCTGCTCTCTCTCTCTCTAAAATAAAATCTTTAAATAAATAAATAAATCTTTATAAAAATGAAAAAAATTAAGACCATGTCTTTGGGAGCTATTAATCATTTTACCAATGACTTCAAATGTTGATTTAATTTAAGTTTGGAAAAAGCTCTGTTTTGTTTAGGAGCCTTAGTTCAGTTATAACTTGAGGTCAGTTACTATTCAGCTGGCTGGAAAAATGCATGACTATCAGAGTGTGCCTGCTGCCCATTACATTTCCCACTGTTCCCTGTCTGTGAAAGGTGTCTTGGAATTAGAAAATCAGAGATCCTTTTATCTCAGATCTGATGTGGGCCATCCCAAACCTCTGGGATGCTTTGGGGTTGATGTGGCTCAGCACTACTTCCTAGGATTTTAGGGCTAACATGGTCCATTATTACCTCCCAGGTTACTGAGGGGCTGATGTGATCTATTTCAACCTCCCAGGGTACCTTGAGTCTTCTGTGGCCTATCGCTACTTCCAAGGGTACTTGGTAAGCTGTCAAAGGATCAATGATTTTCTAGGGGACCTGCCCAGTCCAAGGATCAATAAAGCATTAGAGTTGTTGCTACTTAGAACCATTGCTTTTGTTTTGGGGGCACAGGCTTTTCTGGGAAAGTTTCAGAGCTTCCTGTACATTTCACATCTTAGTTTTATCTCCCCACTTGCCTGCCATGATCAGGAATGTATGAACTGAAATAAGAACTGCTTGTCTCCTTAGAGAAGTTTTTAGGTATAACCCTTGATGAAAGCAGGAAAAGAACTGGGTGGTTTCTCAACAGCTCTTCAGTTACAGTGACTATAGAAGACATTAGTTGTGCCCTATCCATATTTCTTCCACACTCATCTCTACATGCTGAAGGCTGCTCATTGTGAATGCCAGTGACTCAGCCCGGGGACCTTTTTTTTCCCCTCTGGCTGGGGGAACATGCTCAGTCTTCACACATAAGTAAGCATAAAGTGCCAGAAAGTTAATGCTTCTGGAAGCAGTCTTCAACCAATGACTATAAGGAACTAGTGAATAAATACCCCAGCCTTTTTACTCTTAGTTGAGATAACTCTGAGATATGTTCTTCACTGTCTCCCACAGGTCCCCACTGTAACTGACCTCCAGTTGCCACAATCATAACTAGCTTGAAAACACGCATTTTATCGACTGTAGTTGCTTGCATTCTCCTTTCCCTACTCCCCTACTTAGTGTTTCCTAATGCCGCTTCCCCACCCACCCCCGAAATGCCTACACTTAAATACTTGTCTAAAGTCTCCTTATTGGATAAACCCAACCCAAGTCAGTGATTCTAATATATTTCAACTTTAAGTTTGCTAATGGAGGCTAGAGACACTTTCCTGACTTGTGACTATCATGTGGCACCAATTGTTTGGAAAATGTTATACTCAATTTTTAATTTGTTACATTAAATTTGGGAGAAATTATATTCAGACTCTACTAGTGAGGTAGAGGTTATAAATCAAGAAAGAAAAATATGTATTGATATCAGGAGTTGAAAAATAAAAACATCTGGTCTAAAGCCTTACCTGTCAATCTTCTTTTGACTTGAATCTGGCTGAATTCACTGGTACATTATTACTTGTAAGCAAAAAAGTTTTTGTTTTTTTATTGTTTGCATGTCCTGCATGTGTTATTAAGAAGTGAGAAGACTGAAAGTGGCCATAGTGAAAGGAGGTGTGGTGCGTAGCTTCTAAGATAGCCCCTAAATATTTCTATCTCTTGGCATTCACAGCCTTGTGTAATCCCCTTCCCTTGAGTAATTTGCTTCCATGGACTATCCCAACTATGAAGAGATGTCACTTCTGTGATTAACTTGTAAGAGATTGTTGCCATGCCATCTTGCTATCCAGAGCTCTCCTTTGCGTGTAATGATGAAGCAACCTGCCTTGTTTAGGAGGCCCACGTGATAAGGAACTAAGGGTGTCCTCTGGCTAACAGCCATCAAAGAATTGGAATTCTCAGTCCAGCAATCCAAAAGGAGCTGAATCCTGTCCACAATCATGCAGTGAGCTTAGAAGTAGATCCTTCCCTAGGTGAGCTTTCAGATGAGACTCCAGCCCTGGCTGACACCTTGACTGTAGCCTCTTAGGACACTCTGAGGGAGAGGAGCCAGCTAAACTGTGCTCAGATTCCTAATCCACAGAAGCTATGAGATAATAAATGTGGGGTTTTTTAAGCTACAAATTTATGTGGTATTATATTATGCAGCAATAGATAAGTAATACACTAAGCATGTGTAAATATATGCAATTGTTAAGTATTTGCACTTTCTTTTTCATTCTATATTAGGGCAAATATTTGGGATTTAGTAGGAAAATTCAGGTTCGAACAGGGTTGATATCACCCTGAACAATGAATCAAATTGACCACAGTAGTGATGAATTATACTTAAATTTCAGGCTCGCACTCCCACTGTTGTCAAAGGAAAAGAAAGCTTCTTTGAAAGTCTACATACAAATGGCTAATAGACACATGAAAAAATGTTCAACATCATTAGCCATCAGGGAAATTCAAATCAAAACCACATTGAGATACCACCTTACACCAGTTAGAATGGCAAAAATTAACAAGGCAGGAAACAACAAATGTTGGCGAGGATGTGGAGAAAGGAGAACCCTCTTACACTGCTGGAGGGAATGCAAGCTGGTGCAGCCACTCTGGAAAACAGTATGGAGGCTCCTCAAAAAAGTTAAAAATAGAGCTATCCTACAACCCAGCAATTGCACTACTAGATATTTACCCCAAACATACAGATGTAGTGAAAAGAAGGGGCACATGCACCCCAATGTTCATAGCAACAATGTCCACAATAACCAAACTGTGGAAGGAGCAGAGATGCCCTTCAACAGACTAATGGATAAAGAAGATGTGGTCCATATATACAATGGAATATTACTCAGCCATCAGAAAGGATGAATACCCACCATTTGCATCGGCATGGATGGAACTGGAGGGGATTATGCTAAGTGAAATAAGTCAAGCAGAGAAAGACAATTATCATACGGTTTCACTCATATGTGGAACATAAGGAATAGCACGGAGGACATTAGGGGAAGGAAGGGAAAACTGAAAGGGGGTGGGAATCAGAGAGGGAGACAAACCATAAGAGACTCTGGACTCTGGAAAACAAACTGAGGGTTTCAGAGGGGAGGGAGGTGGGGGAATGGGGTAGCCGGGTGATGGGTATTAAGGAAGGCACGTGTTGTAATGAGCACTGGGTGTTATACACAACTAATGAATCATGAAACACCACATCAAAAACTAATGACATACTGTATCTGGCTAACTTAACATAACAACAACAAAAAAAGAAAGTCTACCTGACCAGGATTCTTTGTATAAAAATGCCACTTATGGATTAATTTCTGAGTATATTTTGTACCAATGATCTTAAGTCATCCTAAGCATATGCAAATCTCTTAGCAACAGAAGATGATCCCAAATGAGAAAGCATCATGAGCCAACTCCTCTGCAAGCATCTGAGCCAACAAAGATGGGGTTTTAAACTTTATTTAAAAATATTTTAAAAAATTCATCTGGAGAGAAGGGAGCAGCATGTATAAATCTATTAGCTGTTTAAGTAAGTTCAATTGCTTCACGTTTAGATCCTTTGTGTCTAGGATAAATATATTTTAAAAATCCACACAGTAAAATGTGAAAAACAGTTTCCTTGGGTTCAACATGTCTGCTGTGAAAGAAGTTATATTTCTTGTAAAACAATGCAACATAATGGATGGCAGTGGAGTGCGGCCAACCGGTTTTAAATATCAAGCTGACAGTGGAATGTGGTATTTAGAAGATAGTCACAGCACAACATATAAGGAGAAATAGAAACCCACGGGTTGACAACTTAACAAAATGCAGTGTGTTCTCCAAAGGATTATTTCAGCCTCAGAAATAGCTACCTTTTACATAGCTTTACTTTAGGGTCAGTATATTCTGTCTGCTGTGAGTGAATTCCATGGGATCCTTTCAGAGATGAAATTGCTTCAAAACTAGGTCCTTTTACCCCTTTATTCTCTAGTCTAGAAGTTTCTGGGTTGGGGTATGTGAACAATCCATTTGGGTATGGGGAGAAAATATTAGGATTTTTTCCTTTAAAAAAAAACAAGAAAGAAACTAAGTGTTTTCAGCAATTAATATCCAGACTAACACTGATGGCCTCACTCAGTCCATCTGCATAGAAGGCTATTGTGTGTCATGTGCCCAGTGTCCATGGTTTCCTGAGAGAAAACTGGTATCCCATAAAATGTAGACAGGTTGACGGAGGTCCCCTCACTATTTGTTGGTTCTATTTCAGGGTTTTGACGTTTATGTGAGGCTGGTTAAGTAGATTTGACTGGGAGGTTATATTTTCCTCTAAAGTAAAAACTACACTTTGAAACTATATATCAAAATAGAATGAAAAAAAAAAAAAAGAAATAGAATGAGTGACCTTAAAAATCTTTTCTACCACACACAAGTTCACTGGCTATCCCAAGGCCAAATGTGAAAAAGAGCTGCTGAACTTATTTTTGTTTGCCTTTTCCCAGTTTCTTAATACTGAAGCTTCGATTACTGATTTGAGACCTCTCTTCTTTACCAATACAAGCATTTCATGCTATACATTTCTCCCTAATTATAGATAATTGTGGATAGCATATGGGCAGGTCTTGTTTTTTTAATCCAATCTGGCAATTGTGTTTTAATTGGTGTGTTGACTGTGCATCCCGCAAATTTTGTTTTGCTCTATTATCACATTTCTTTCAGTTCAAAATATTTTCCTATCTCTCTTGGTACTTCCTTTTGACCCATGGATTATTCAGAAGTGTTTTGTTTAATTTCTAAGAGTTTTCGAGATGTTTTTCTGAAATTAATTTCTAGTTTAATTCCATTATTGTCAGAGAATATACTTTGCATCACTTTAATTCTTTTAAATTTGTTTGGGTTTGTCTTATTAGCAAAGATGTAGTGTATATTAGTGCACATTCTATATGCACTTGAGAAAATGAGCATTTTGCTGTTAAGTGAAGCTTTCTATAAATAAGTGTCAATTAGGTCCACGTGATTGATAATTTTGTCCAGTTCTTTTATATCCTTGCTGAATTTCTGTATACTTGCTCTGTCAAGTATTAAGAGAAGCGTGTTGAAAAATTTCCATCTGTAATTGCAAATTTATCCATTTCTCCTTCCAGTTCTATCAGATTTTGCTTCATGTATTTTGAAGCTCTGTTGTTTGGTGCATACACATATAGAACACTACGTCTTATTAGTGAATGTAATGTCACTATTATGTAGTGTCACTTTTTATCCCTGGTAATTTTCTTTGCTTTTAAATCTACTTTGTCTGATATTAACATAGAGTTTGTATGCCACAAATAAATAAAAAGAAATTTTAAAAGATTATTATTATTTTTTAAGATTTTATTTATTTATTTGACAGAGAGAGACACAGCGAGAGAGGGAACACAAGCAGGGGGAATGGGAAAGGGAGAAGCAGGCTTCCTGCTGAGCAGGGAGCCCGATGCGGGGCTCGATCCCAGGACCCTGGGATCATGACCTGAGCCGAAGGCAGACACTTAACGACTGAGCCACCCAGGCGCCCCAAGATTATTTTATATTACATCATCTTAAATTTGTTTCATGTGTGTTATACAATGTATGTAATACCTAAATACAACAGCGATTGTATAACATGCAAAATATAAGTAATACATAAGTACAATTGTGCTTGCAGGTGTATTATTTAAAAGTTGGGGGCGCCTGGGTGGCTCAGTTGGTTAAGCGACTGCCTTCGGCTCAGGTCATGATCCTGGAGTCCCGGGATCGAGTCCCGCATCAGGCTCCCTGCTCGGCAGGGAGTCTGCTTCTCCCTCTGACCCTCCTCCCTCTCATGCTCTCTGTATCTCATTCTCTCTGTCTCAAATAAATAAATAAAACCTTTAAAAAAAAAAAAAGTTGGGAGACCATTTTTCTAAGCTTACATAACCCAAAGTGTACTATAACTTCCACCCTTTTTACAGAATATAAATAGATGTTATGAATAAATAAAAATAATAAAGTCTTTCATAGTCTTATAAGGATAAGAAATGCTGCTTTAAGCAGAACAGAACACGTTTCTTTGCGCACGACTTCTTGGAGCCTTTAATATGCTAATACGTATGCTGACTCTCCCAGAGGGACGCAGTATGCAGTATTCCCCAGGCTCTGGTTCTTGGAAGAGCTTTTTAGTCTCATTTTGTGATCAGTTTGTGTGCCTCATAGTAGTCCGACTTGTGGTAAAAATACCAGATTTGGCTCCTTTTCTGTTTGTAATGTCTTGTTAACATCAAGTTACCAGTATGTCTTTCTTCATCATAAGTAAAGAGCAGCATTACTTTACTTTTGTGAAAGAAGTGAAACTGTACTGGGCAACTAAGCAAATTCTGACCAGATTGGAAGTATGAATTAATTTCCTTAAATTGATCTATAATAAATCTAAAAGAATACCAAAATGTGATGGGGATTAAGGAGTGCACTTGTTCTGATGAGCACTGGGTGTTGTATGGAAGTGTTGAATCACTATACTGTACGACTGAAACTAATATTACACTGTATGTTAACTAACTGGAATTTAAATAATAACTTAAAAAATAAAACAATACCAAAATATTCAGCACTTTATTTGAATGTCTAACCAAGTAACGAGATAGCTATATATATATAGCTTATATATGAAATTCTATTTGAAAAGTCTGAATATTTTAGTATCACATGTGAACCCCAGTGAATTTTCTTATTGTTTCACCTAAGTCCGTTTATTCTGCCAAGAGATGTCTTGAAGTAGCACCACAATCTCTGTCCCATCTTCCACTGCTGCTGTCCAGACCCTCATCCTCTCTTACTTGCTCTTGTATGACAGCCTCATAACTGCTTTCTAGGCTTTCTTTCTGTTTCCCATTAGAGAAACCTGGTCACCGGAGTTATTGTTTGAAAAACAGCACAAATGATTCATATCAATTCCTTGTTTAAGAATTTCCACTGCGCAACATATTGTCCAAACTCCAAGAGAATATTCAAACACATAAGAGCCTTAAACATCTAACACCAATCAAAATATCTTCCTTCATTACTGGACACTCCACCCTGCATGCACCCTGAACTTCAGGCACAGCAGCTTCATCATTTATAAAATTGGTTTTTGCCTGTATTATGTTATCATGTCCATCCTGTGAGAAGACGTTTTGCTATCTTCCACATTATGTGGGTGAAGAAACAGAGCCTCATGATCTTGTCCAAGGTCACATACCTGGTAAGAAAGAGAGTCAGCACTCAAAGCGTAGTTTTCTGATTTCAAATCAGGGAAAGGAGCATGATCTAGAGATCAAGAGGTTCTAAAACAGTTCCTGAGGTGGTAAAGAATGGTGGATTTAGATAAATATGGTAAAAAATTTTAGAAAGATGCTCAACATCTATTCCATCATTCTTCTAGAACATTGGTTCTCATTCTTGGCTTCACATGGGTGGAGATTTAAAAAACTGGTGATAGACGTTGGGGAGGGTATGTGCTATGGTGAGCACTGTGATTTGTGTAAGACTGTTGAATCACAGACCTGTACCTCTGAAACAAATAATACATTATATGTTAAAAAAAAAAAAAAGATAGTAGTAAGGGAAGAATGAAGAGGGGGAAATCGGAGGGGGAGACGAACCATGAGAGACTATGGACTCTGAGAAACAAACTGAGGGTTCTAGAGGGGAGGGGCGTTGGGGTGATGGGTTAGCCTGGTGATGGGTATTAAAGAGGGCACGTACTGAATGGAGCACTGCGTGTTATATGCAAACAATGAATCATGGAACACTACATCAAAAACTAATGATGTAATGTATGGTGATTAACATAACATAATAAAATTAAATTTAAAAAAATTTAAAAAAATAAAAAAAAAAACCACTGATGGTCCAGTCTCACCCCAGAGAACCTCATGTAATTGATCTGGAGTGCAGCCCAGCATCAGGACTTTTAAAAGCTCCACAGATGATTCTAACGTGCAGCCAATGTTAAGAACCACTGTTCTAGAGCAGTTGTTCTCAGAGTGTTCTTTGGACAAACAGCATCACCACCACCTGGGAACTTGTTAGAAATGTAAATTCTCAGGCCTCACACCAGATGTGAACCAGAAACTTGGTATGGGGCCCAGCATCTGTGCTTTAATACCTCCCCCCCGCCAGGGGATTCTGATGCAGGCTAAAGTTTGAGAATTATTGCACTAGTATAATGCATTTAAAACTTTCTGGGGGTGCCTGGGTGACTCAGTTGTTTGAGCGTCCAACTCTTGATTTCTGCTCAGGTCATGATCTCAGGGTTGTGAGATGGAGCCCTGCATCAGGCTCCTCACTCAGTGGGGAGTCTGCTTGAGGATTCTCCCTCCCTCTCCCTCTGCCTCTCCCTACCACACCTCGCCCCCGCTTTCTCTCTCTCTCTCCCTAAAAAAAAAAATAAAACTTTTTGGATTAGAACCTACAGTAATAAACGCATTTATATAGTATCCCAGTACATTTCCATATTACATTCTCTTTATTTATATAACTAAAACAAAATTTTCATGAAACATTAGTAACCCTGAATGTGCACTGTGATATTTTCTAGTCTATCCTATCCCATTCCATTTCATTAAAAAATATGAGTCAAGGGACACTCTAAATTAATTTTATAAACCACTAATGGATTATGAAAAACACTGATCTAGTGTCTTTTTCTCTGCTGTGGGGGTTGGGAAATTAAAATCTACATTCCATAGATTCCATTGCAACTGGCTCTGCATGTTATACAAGGTTAAACCAATCAGGTGCATTCATGTAAGATATAGAAGACAAAGTTTTTCTACGGCAGCATTAACAGAGGTCCCAATGTCAAGTAACTAGCTTCATGGGTGTTGAGAGGCAGGGTGTGGGATGTCAGTTTTCCTGGTGTAGATCATAGCAGGTATGGTGTAGTTCTGCAGTGGCCCTGGTAATGATGATTGTTCTGATTGTAACAGCTTTTTTTTTTTATTATTGTAGTGGCTATAGGTTCTGAAGCTAGAAGCTTCCTGACATAGTGGAAATAGTAGCTTATTCGGTGGCTTTTCTTTCCGCAGTCTGGCAATGAGATTTGCTCTAGGAATATCAGCTTAGAGTTTGTTTCTTCACCTTTTTCAATGATTCTTAGTTAAGAAATTGCAAGCACTGAATTGTTTCTGGGTATAAAGTTTGAGGCAGACAAAGGTAGGAGATGAAACCAGAGAGACAGATCACAAAGGCCCTTGTGTGCCATATTATTTGGAATTTGGAAGTTTTCTTATAGATAATGGAGTTCCACTAATAATTTTAAGTGGAATTTTCAGAATTGAATTTTAACTAGATCAGTACTACTCAAATTGTGGTCCACGTACCATTGCTGATCCAAGAACTATTTGTTATCAGTCTGCAGTAAATACAGATTAAGTATTTGAAAACTTCTATAGCTATTTGACAAGGCTGCCACATCCAAATGAGTGATCAGTTGACTTTGATAAAATATAGGTATGCCTTCTATTAGGGAAAAAAATCACACTGATCCTTCACCATAGGTAGTTTGAGAAGCACAGGGCTAGATTATTCTAGAGGTTATATGGAAATTGAAATGAAGGTATAAAGAAAGACACAGGGAGATTTTGGGACAAGATGACATAGAGATTTCATGTTTGATATACTCCTCTGGTCCAAACAAATAGGAGAGAGAGAAATAAAAATGTAAAAGTAGAACACTGAAAAAGATACTGTCATCTCTGAAAACAAGAAAATGGAACAGAAATGCAATGTAGTAGTACTGGACTTGCTGAGCTTCAGGTTGAGAAGCAGAAAAAGGCATCCAGGATTTTAGTGTCTATGAGGTATAAATCTCTTCCCTGATGGTTAAGTAAGTTGGTAGTAAGTTCAGTGTTATCCACAAATCTCTTTATTTTGACTTTGTTTTTTTTTTTAAGATTTTATTGCATATTATTTGAGAGAGAGAGCAAGCACAAGTGGAGGGGGGGGGAGGAACAGAGGGAGAGGGAGAAGCAGACTCCCTGCTGAGCAAGGAGCCCGATGCAGGGCTCAATCCCAGGACCCCCGAGATCATGAACTGAGTGGAATGCAGACACTTAACCAACTGAACCACCCAGGTGCCCCTCTTTATTTTGACTTTGATCTTAAAAGACAGTTTAGCTGGATACAGCTATTTTCTCTGAAGTCCCCATTATTTTCCTTATCTTTTGGATTAGGAGTATGATGTCAGTCTGTCTTTAATCTGCCAGTTTCTTCCTACATATGCTGTTAACATATTCTTTTAGTCTTTGATATACAGCAGTTTCACTATGATGTGTCTGGATGTGTTTTTTGGATTTATTTTTATTTATCCAGCTTGAGATTTAGCATGAGTCTCAATGTCATTATCTTTTCAAATATCATTTCTCTTCCATGCTTTGTGTTCTCTTCTGGAACTTCTATTAGAGATGTAGTAAATGTGTTTGTTCTAGTTTTAAGGTCTCTTAACTGTGCTTTTACATATTTTCTTTTCTTTTCATTTGTACTCCATTTTGGGTAAACTTTTTACACCACTTTTCTAGTTCAGCTATGTATAGTGTATTTTTTAACATGTTCATTGAGTTGGTAATTTCAAAAATTATATTATTATTTTTGAAAATTTTACTCCAATGATTTTCAAATCTTTGTTTTCTTGATAATAGTATTTTCCTCCTCATGATTTTCAATTTCTTATTTTATTTCTTAAGCCAATTTAATATTCTTAGACAGTTTATATATAATTCCATTATATGACGTTCAAGAGAATAATATTCTTCATGTTTTTTAATGTTAATTTTCATTATGTATTGATTGTATATACACATTTTTTTTATTGTAAGATCTTGCTTGATGGAAGGGGAGGGAATATTTATGTGTCGAAATCCTATGTGGCCCAATTTGAGGATGGGTCCCATCAATGGGATCTTGCATTTTCTCTTCTAGGCCTCTTGAAGTATAATCAATTAAAGGTCATTTTTCCACTTTTTTTTTTTTTTAAAGGGAGAGAGAGAATCTTTTTTTTTTTTTAATTTATTTATTCATTTGAGAGAGTGAGAATGAGAGAGAGTACATGAGAGGGGGCAGGGTCAGAGGGAGAAGCAGGCTCCTCGCCGAGCAGGGAGCCCGATGCGGGACTTGATCCCGGGACTCCAGGATCATGACCTGAGCCGAAGGCAGTCGCTTAACCAACTGAGCCACCCAGGCGCCCCATTTTTCCACTTTTATACTGATTTCTCAAGAGTTTCTTGGATCACTCAGTGTGGTAGGATAAGATAAAGTATCTTATTTATTAGTGTGGTATATCACTAAATGGGAGCTAATCACCAGATTTCCAATATGTGTGTGCGTGGGTTTCTCCATAGCACCAAGCAATTCTCCAGACACCAGCTGGGTGTCCTACAATGCAGTTCTGATGCTATCTACCTGGAGATAGCATCAGATCTCACAGGTTAAGGGTTTAGTCCCAAAAGACTGTCCCCCCTCCCCCCACTGCCACACACAAACTTCAGGTGCCAGTCACAAGTCCAGATTGTCACCTGTGCTTCTGACCAACGGGTTATAAATCAGAGGTTCCCACAACTCCCTCCTTGGGTTTGATAAATTTGCTTGAGTGGCTCACAGAACTCTGGAAACCCATTTTTTCATTAGATTACTATTTTATAAAAGGACATAACTCAGGAACAGATAGGCAGAAGAGATGCATAAGGCAAGGTATGGGGAAAGGGTGCAGAGCTTCCATGCCCTCTCTGGGCCCACCACTCTCCCCACATCTCCATGTGTTCACCAATCTGGACGCTTTCCAAATCCTGTCTTTTGGGGTTTTTATGGAGGCTTTATTACATAGGTATGGTTGATTAAATCATTGGCCCCTGGTGATTGAACTCAATCTTCAGGCCCTCTCCCCACCTCAGAAATCAAGGACATGGGATTGAAACTTCCAATCATCTAATCACATGGCTGGTTTACTGGTGACCAGCTCCACCATCAGGGGCTTTCCAAAAGTTACCTCATTAACATAACAAAAGACATCTTTATTGCTCTCATCACAGGAAATTCCAAGTGTTTTAGGAGCTCTGTGCCAGAGCCCAGGATGAAGGCCAAATATATATTTCTTATTATAAATCTAGTATCACATTAATATATTTTCTCATAATGAATTATCATTGCATTTCTAGGATAAAACCTCCTGGGTTGCATTTCTTGGCTAAATCACAGATGTTTTAATTTTTGTTTTGTTTTATCTTCAGTACACTGCTGGATTTTACTTCATGAGATGTCTAGGATTTCCTTTTCTTATATATCCTTCATAAATTGTGTGTGTGTGTGTGTGTGTGTGTAGGGAGAGAACAGGCGAGCAATTAATTTAATCCCGAAATCTCTGTGGTTTAAGACAACAGATGTTTGTTTCTTGCTCTTACAAAATCTGCTTCAAATATTTGCAAATGACATATCAGATAAAGGGCTAGTATCCAAAATCTATAAAGAACTCATCAAACTCAACACTCAAAGAACAAAGAATCCAATCAAGAAATGGGCAGAAGACATGAACAGACATTTTCCCAAAGAAGACATCCAAATGGCCAACAGACACATGAAAAAGTGCTCAATATCGCTCGGCATCAGGGAAATCCAAATCAAAACCTCAATGAGATACCACCTCACACCAGTCAGAATGGCTAAAATTAACAAGTCAGGAAACGACAGATGTTGGCGGGGATGTGGAGAAAGGGGAACCCTCCTACACTGTTGGTGGGAATGCAAGCTGGTGCAGCCACTCTGGAAAACTGTATGGAGGTTCCTCAAAAAGTTGAAAATAGAGCTACCATATGATCCAGCAATTGCACTACTGGGTATTTACCCCAAAGATACAAAAGTAGGGATCCGAAAGGGTACGTGCACCCCGATGTTTATAGCAGCAATGTCCACAATAGCCAAACTGTGGAAAGAGCCAAGATGTCCATCGACAGATGAATGGATAAAGAAGAGGTGGTATATATATACAATGGAATATTATGCAGCCATCAAAAGGAATGAGATCTTGCCATTTGCAA